>NW_027210662.1:0-600000 GCF_029030835.1 Brachyistius frenatus
TAATTGAATTGGGAAGCCTAACAGTACTATGCTGTACATTGGTGTAAAACCAATCTAAACTACTTTTTAGCTGGACAATTAATGGTTCGTAGTCATTCTGGTTAGGGTTTTACTGCAATTCAGAATAAGGAGAATCATGAGTTTATCAAATGATGTGAGGGTCCAAAACAAAGAAGGTGTCGGACAAACTTTGCCGGCAGGCCCCAAATTGGGCTGCTGTGTTTTGGAGACTAGCATGTATCAACAATTATGAAGATTCACTTTCTCAGGAGATGTAACCTCAAATTTGAGTCAGTCGGGATTAGAATTTCTATAAATGATATTTCTGTGAAATGAGAGGAAAGTGTGTGTGTGTGTGTGTGTGTGTGTGTGTGTGTGTGTGTGTGTGTGTGTGTGTGTGTGTGTGTGTGTATGTGTGTGTGTATGTGTGTGTCCCCACCAGGATACATAAACATGTACACGCACAAGGATATATAAACCTACTCAGACACGCCCTAGAGTCACATAGAACTGCTTTGATGTCATTGTGACGTCATCGAGGGTTTAGAATCTAAAGGCTGCATGTGTGGAGAATCTTTCAGTGTCTATCAGACCTTCAACCTGACTGCAAGCAACACAACTTGAAACAAAGTTTGTTCGTTCACGTTCGTTTAACAGTTCAACACTCAACTTGTTCAACAATTTCCTGCAAAACACCCGTCAAGATGTCACTGAACAGAACATCAGAAGACCTTAAGATTTACGAGGGAAGCGCACTCAGAAAGGTTTGACCAATGGTTGTACGGGACAAAGATTTTGGTTGTCGATTCCAGCTAAATACCAGCTAAAATCTTTGAGTCTCGATGCCAATTTCCTTTACACTGAAAAAAAACAACTGAACTTTTTTTTTATCTGAAAATAACATTTAAGACACAAAAGCAGGACGGAGACTTCAGGTATGAAAAAAAGGCATAACTGTTATGTGTGGACCAAAATCTAAAAATAATCAAAACGTTTGTGGTGGCAAAGCATTTCTACAGTACTGCAGTGCCAAGCTGACTGAAATATGAAAAAAGGCCGCCTGTTATTAAAAGCTTAGGTGTAATAAATAACAACATCAAATATTGATATCAACACGACAAAATCGGTGGCATAAACTTTTCAAGTATTTAAAACAAACAATACCGTGGTATCAAACCTGTTATGGCAGCACTGTGGTGCCAGCCAGGATATTACACACAACTAAACATGTTGATCCAAACAAGAAAACCACTTCCATGTTCTAGTCATGGTTTAATAATACACATATGCCTTATGAAGAAGAGCCACTTATTGTCTGTGGTGTTTGGCTTTGCAACTAAAACCATTCTGTTATAATATGAAAAAGCTTCTAACAGTCTCTAACACTCTTTTGTTCTTCCTTTTAAATATACGTTTTACATATCCCAGATTTGGAGATGAGACTTGGGTTGTGCCTGGTTACAGGAACTAACTAGCAAGCTATGATTGCAATTGCCGTTGGGAGGAGGAGTTTAATGAATGGGTTATATTTTCATGCCAGGGGACGCAATAATTATTGACTTGGCAATATTCCAGTGTGAACTCCACCAAACTTGCACAATGCTTAAGTGCTCTAGTAATAATGGTGATGAGAGAGTTCAGTGATGAGAATGAAATCAAGAAAATGACTAGTTCAGAAATTAATTAACCCCCATGGCTCATATTTACATTATTCCAAAGCAGCTAAAGGGTGAGTGTCATCTCAGCTCCTCAGCACTGCAGCAGCGCCGTTGTTTTATTAATAAGGAGGGCGCTCATTTATAGAAACCTCCTCTGGCTATTAATATTGGATAGACTTAAAAGACCACAGAAATTGGATCCACCACCAATATTTTAAATGCGAAATGGAGCATGAAGTTAAGGATTGACTGAATGTCATCAAGATCTTTTTTTTTTATTTTTTTTATTTAATATGCCAATGTATTGGTAGGGATTTTTTTTTTAGCATCCCCATTTTAGGGAGCTGATGTCTCTAAAAAGGTATTCCTGTTATAATAATAACAATAATAAACTTTATTTGTATGGCACTTTTCTAAACTCCAGTTACAAAGTCCTTCACAAAAAATAAGCCAACATTACGAAACAACAAGTGGATTCTAACAAGCCTTAACAACATGAATGTATAAAACAACCATAAAAACAAATTAAAACAGGGTATAAAAGAAATAAGAGCTGATCACGAAAATCACCCAAAATCAGCAAAGGATAAAATTATGTTTTAAGAAGAAATGTAAAAGTTGTCACTGACTCTGCAGACCTTATTTCCTCAGGCAGCTCATTCCATAACTTGGAGGCTCTGACTTAAAATGCCGTCACCTTTAGTTTTAAGATGTGTCTCTGGAACAGATAAAAGAATTTTTTTCCAAGGATCTCAGACTACAGGCAGGCTGGTATGGAACAATCAGGCCAGCTAAATAGGGAGAGAGGCCATGAAGTGTCTTAGAAGTCAACAGTACAATCTTAAAATCAATTCTAAAACATACTAGGAGCCGGTGCAGGGAGGCTGAAATGGGCGTGACGTGTTCCCCTCTCCTGGTTTTAGTTAAAAGTTGGGTACAGTTTGAAGTCGACTGATGGATTTTTGATTGAGGCAGGTGAAGAGGCTGTTGCAGTAGTCTAGGCATGAGGAGATGAAGGCATGTACAGTATAATGGTCTCAGCATTATGTTAAATGCTAAATGTTAAAATAGGACATATCTTTTTGATATTTTACAGGTGATAAAAACAGGACTGCGCAAGCTTTGTGATATGGTTTTCAAAACTCAAATTGCTATCAAACCAAACACCACGATTTTTTTGCGACAGGTATGTATTCTACGCAGATAGGTGGATTTGTTTGGTTAAGTGTGGAGGGCCAATTACAAGAATCTCTGTTTTGCTTGAGTTGAGTTGTAGAAAATGTGTGACATCCAGCTTTTCACGTCATCAAGGCAGTCGTGTAGAGACCTCAGCATGCCAGGATCAGAGACACTAACGGGCAGGTATATTTGAGTGTCATCAGCATAACAGTGGAAGGAAACCCCATATTTGCACATATTCTAATTCTTTGTTGTTAGGATGTCCAAATTACTTGTTAAAAACCCTGCAGTTGATCCAAAATGATGCAGCAAGAGTACTGACGGAATTTAGCAAGAGAGATCATATTTCTCCAGTTTTAGCTTCTCTTCACTAGCGTCCTGTTTAATCAAGAATAGAATTAAAAATGTATCTTGCTCACTTACAAAGCTCTACATGACCAGGCTCCATTTTATCTCGGAGATCTTAGAACCACATCATCTTGGCAGAGATCTTCTCTCTCAGCCTGCTTGTGGTTCCCAGAGTTCCCAAAAGTAGAATGGAGTCAGAGCCTTCAGTTTTCAGGCTCCTCTCCTGTGGAACCAGCTCCCAGTTTGTGTTCGAGGAGCAGAAACCCTCTCTAGCTTTAAGATTAAACTCAACTTTCCTTTTTGATAAAGCTTATAGTTGGAGCTGCTCAGGTGGCCCTTAGTTATGCTGTTATAGGCCAAGGCTACTGGGGGACCTCATTATACACTGAGCTTCTTTCTTCTCACTCTTTAACTCTCTGCAGACTCATATCTCACCATCACATCTCATTAACTTCAGGCTTTTTCTCTCCCATAGTTTTTGCTTATGGTCTGTTGCCTCTCCATTCAGTTCCCTCACTCATGTAGTTTCAGTTTTTTCTTTTGCAGATGTCCCTTCATGGAGCTGCATGTCTCTGCTCTGATTGTCGTCTCCACCAACAGTTCATGTCTTGTATCTCTATGCTGTCCTTTTCTCTCTCTGCTCTCCTCTCACCCCAACCGGTCGAGGCAGATGGCCGCCCACCTCTGAGTCTGGTTCTGTCGGAGGTTTCGGAGGGAGTTTTTCTTCCCTCTGTTGGAGGTTTTTCTCCCTTAAAGAGGAGTTTTTCTCTCCTATTTTATGTGGGAATTGTTGAATTGTTGGGTTTCTCTGTATAATATTGTAAAGTTCTGCTGTAAGGACTTTAATGTGCTAAATGCAATTAAATAACCTGTGTTGTGATTTGGCGCTATATAAATAAAATTGAATTGAATTGAATAAGTTGTCCAAAGGTGAAAATATAAAAAGGAAAATAAAATTGGTCCCAAAAACGGACCCCTGTGGGACTCCACATTTTACACGGGCAAAAGACGACCGGAAATTATTAATTGACACAGCTGTGGTGTTTTCGGAAGCCAGACTATAACTTTTAAAAAATGTTATTGCGTGCCACTGCTAAAACCAGAAACTTGGATACATATTTTTCTAAAATGTTTTAGATAAAAGGAAGCTTGGAGATTAGCCTTTACTTCTGTGGGAGATTGGTATTTAGTCCCATTTTTTGCAAGAGGTTGCACACAAGTAACTTTGAAATAGTCTGGGACACAGCCGGTGGATAGGGAACTGTTAAAACTTGACAACAGGCAGGGCCCAATGGATTAAATGACTTGGGATTACGTTAAGCGGACTGGAAGATGCTTTCATGTGAGCTACTAATTCTAAAAACTCTGGTAGGGAAATGGGAGGAAGTTGACTTATTGTACTGTGTAGTAAGTGATTGTTATTAGAGAATGTGGCAGTAGGAATAATAGTGGCTCTGATTGACTCTACTTTATCAATAAAATAAGATAAAAACTTTTTACAGTCAGTATCACTTTCAGCAGAGGCACCGGGAGGAGTGTGATTTAAAACCCGATCAACAGTGCTGAATAAAAAGTCTTCGGTTCTGTTGATGGGCAGAGATACGTTTGGAGAAATATTCTGATCTAGCATTTTTAACCATTTAATTGTAATGGACGATCAACTCCCTGAAGACCTGTTTTCTTCCATTTCCATTCTGTTTTCCTGCAGTCAGATTTAAGATGTCGAATATTACGATTTATCCAGGGCCGTTTTCTTTGCAAGGGCTTAGATTTGATTTTAAGAGGTGCAATATTATTTAATATGGAAGCACAGATGGAGTTAAAACAGTCAGTCAATTCATTGGCATGGTTAGACACAGGTGGACTAAAATAACGAAAAAGTGCAGAGAATTTGGAGGCACTAAGTTCATTAAGTGAGAGTGCAGGAAGAGGGAGGTTGACCATTATTAAAACTCTATTTCACAGGTAAAAACTACACTTATGATCCGATACAGTCATATCCATTAATTCCACGGTGGGAACACTCACACCCAGTGTAAAGACAAGGTTCAAGGTATGACCACAATCACGGGTTTGTCCATAGACATACTGTTCAAGGTTAAACGATGCAGCTATATTTAAAAAATCTCTAGCATGATTATCTGGAGGATTCTCAATATGAGTTTTAAAATCCCCACAAAGAACAATCCGATCATACTCTAAAATAAGAGCAGATAAAAATTCAGGTAATTCAGCTAAAAAAAAGTGCTTGTTGATTCAAGGCGGGTACTGAAAACACTCACCAGGCCACCACCTCTGCCACAATTTCTAGGTTTGCTAAAACACTCATAGTGAGGGGGGCACAGTTCAACAATCTGGCAGTGATCCTGTGATTTCAACCAAGACTCAGTTAAAAGCAACACATCTAAATTGTTAAAGATCAAATCATTTGGAATAAACGTTTTGTTATTAAGAGACCTTAAAAAGAGCCATTTTAAGTACACTGTGGCTGGATTCAGTAGTTGGAGCAGAGGCAGTGGTTTTTAGTGGGACAGAGGTACACTTTGTGAAGTGGATGAGTTGCTCTGTTGGTTGTTATGGTTCTGATAGGGAGCTGAGGTGGTAGAAGTGATGGGGAGATGGAGGGACTGCGGGGATGTGGTGGCCCCATGGTTGCTTGATTCCGATCCAATGGGGCGGATGAGACCCCACGGTGTACTGTATATTGGCAGCAAGCACCAGCCCGACTTGTTTAAATGGATACCGTCTTTGTTAAAAAGTAGACAACGATTCCAGAACAAATTAAAATTGTCAATAAAACCCAGGTCGGGAGTTCTGCAGGCAGACAGCAGCAACGTGTTGAGACAGGGGGAGTCTGCTAAAACGACCGTCACCGTGGGAATAGGACCAGAGATAAATGGATTTTGATGATTTTCCACAGTGTTTTAAAAAGTTAAAGAGACAGTTAAAATCAGCTTTGGTAAGCTCGGACTGCTGCAGAGCTGTGTTGTTTGTTCCTACGTGGACGATTATTCTGTTGATGGTGGACGGGAGCGATGGGAGTAAGTCCTGCCTGCAGCTCATTAAAAACATCTCAGTCTGTGGCACCGGGGAAACAGCGGGCGACCGTATTGAAGAAGAGCAGGTTTCTGACGATGGAGTCCCCGACAATCACCGTAGAGTGGGAGAAGAGAGGTGAGGGGCTGCAAGCTGGGCTGTTAGGAGAAGACAAAACACCGTCAGAATCCACCCTGGGCGACGCATTCACCACCTGAGGGTTGCTGCTCTTGGCCGGTGACTGTCGCCGCAAGGAGGTGGCATCAATCTCTGTCAGCGGGTTTCCTCCGGAGCTTCTGCTGATCACGCCCTCCTTCAGCAATCTGCGGCGGGTGGATGACAACTTTATTACTGGAGCTGGTCATTTGTTCTTGCTGCCTTTTGCTCAACAGATGGGTCCGCTGGGAATCATCCGGTGCCAGAGGAGAGGAACTTGTCCAGTAGTGGCACTCGGTCCAGAAAACGCAGGAATACGACGACGTCTGATGGGTGAGCCGGAGCCTCTTCAGGCAGAACTGCATAGCGGTTCGAGAGCTCCAGCGGAGGTTGGGATGCCGCTATGCCCGAGTGCCTCCCGCCACCACGCACTACCTTGGACCAGGATAAATGCATCCGGAGGTTAGTCTGATTGGGCCTGGAGGTCAGAACAGGAGTCTCGGGTCTGGCTCCCATCAGGGCCCACTACGTACCAGACTGTGTTGCACCCAGCACCGCTGCTTCTGGTGTTAAAAATGTTTTGAGGGCGACGGGCTGCTAGAAGCGAGCTGGCTGCTGATGGCCAACAAGACAGGAGGGTGGACCAGCAGCCAGAGGAAAGGTATTCGAGGAAATCAGGTGAAGTCTTTTGACTTGTGAAGCCGGTCAGATGACTTCGCGGGGCTAAAGACAAGCCGAGGCTACTGTATGTTCGTAGCAGTCATGGAAGTCCAATTCTTTCATAAAAGTAAGATAGAACAAAAGCTCACCCACATAATTCCTCTTAAAAAGTCCACTTAAAATCCATTAAAAGTCGGTCTCAAGTGAAAAGTCGAGAGACAGCAAATCGTGGCAGCGGTCTTACCGGAAGTAAAGTCCGTCAACAGGTAACCAGACATGACTGTCGGGGCTCCTGATTGCCTGACTATACATAATACATAATTGCTATGTATTATTGTGTATTAACTGATTCAAAATACATCAAGAATATTTCAATTTAATGGAACGGTGCAACCAGTTAAAACATGGAGTCAAATGGTCTTTATGCAACAAAGGCGTTGGTTCGCACCTCAATATATTTTCAAACGTCTTTTTGTAATGAGTTCTTTCACACAGATTGCAAATATGGCGCGGCGTAAAAGTGACATTTCATTTTCTAGGAGGGACGTCGAGTGTTTGCAATGCTGCTAAAGGTATCAACCAATCACATTGTGAATTTCAGGTATTGTGACCACCAGATTTCCACTATGAAGAATATTCATTCAGATGGTGTAATCGAAGTACACATGCAGAGCCCCTCATCTTTCATGTAGGAGACAGAGCAGTCAGGTCTGTCCGGATGGGTTGGTTCACCTGCATCATCAGGTCTGAACCCAAAATATTCTCCAACAAAACTCCATCTCTCTCAGATCAGCTGCCTGCCTGTTTGTTCAGCTGCTGTCACACGACTGACTGTTGTGCACTACAATCACGTAAAAGCATCTGTGTCAATTTAAAAGACCAAGGAGCATATATACGACAGTGTTGGAGTCTTTCTCGTATGTAGATTAATTCCAACTGCGCCGGTTCCAAAACGATATTTTTGCCATTATAAATCATCAATCAATTTTTTTTTTTCAAAAGAATGAATAGAATCTATTTGAACAAATTCACATTGCTGACTCTGAATAATTCTGAAGCAATGTATTCATGGTGAGTATTTAACATTGTCGTGTCTTATTTCTGAATATTTACCTCTGCTTCAATCAAAAGCAGGTTATTACGATGGAAGCTTTGTGGATCTAAACCAAACAAAATCAAAGTTTTTAGTCAAATATATCCCAGTTCATCTTCTATTTGTACAAGGTCTGATGACATGGTAACGTATCACAGTACAAATGCTGTAAATAAATCAAATAAAATTCTGATTTCTCTTGATGTTGGCTTGTTGAAGAGGCTTGTTAGTCTTCACAGCTAAATTGTATTCTGGCACCTGCTGCCGACTCGTGCTGCTGTCCAGAGACAGGGAGTGCTGAAATGCCAGTAAATGGAGAGTGTCCGTTCCAAACTAAACTAGAAGCCAGAAAATGAGTTTTGAAAGCCAGACGCCTCAGCACCTGGTGAATTAAAAGCTGGGTCATTTGTATTTATCAACAGCCCTATCAAACCAGCCGATTCATAGCTAATTAGTACTTTCTCCTCTTTACGCTTGTATTTGTTGCGTAACACACCAGGCTGCAGAGGAGTGCCCTGCAATGCTGGCACACTGTCAAAGTGGAACTTATTCACTGTTACAAACTCACTGAAAGCATCACTGCATATAACACTGAAAACAAAATACCACCGATACATGTCGATTTCATGCGTCACCACTGCCCTGTTCAATTTCATGCCCACTGAGCACTGAAGCAGGTGCTCGCTAGTCCACCCATGTTTTTGATGCCACAGGCGACGCTCCAGCTTTCTGTTTACCTCCTGGCCGGTGTCTGTGAGTGTTGAGGAGCCCTGTTGGAGACCTCAGTCAGCCCCAGCAGACAAACACACACACCCCAGGGCGAGGACCTGTCAGCTCCGTTTCTTTAGATGTTTTCCCCCCCTTTCTTCACATTATGACTATTATCTATAAATGGGTGAATTTCTGGTGTCAAGAGTTTGTGATTCGATTTCTGTAGATGTGACACAAGAGAACTGCGCTGACAGTCTGGTAATTTGTGGAAAGATCTATCTTAAACATTGCACAGCCAGGGGCTGCAACAAGCTTCTTTTAGTAAAATAAAAACAAATTAAAAGTTGTAAATGTTTGCTTTTGCTAATGTACTTGACAGCTTTTCATTAGATCCTGATGCTCTGCTGGTATATTTGGGTATATAATCAGAACAAGACTTTTAATGCCTCTGGAAAAAAAACTCACTAATCATTCTTCACACTCACATTTGTGGATGAGCAGTTTGCATTTGATATTAGTTTTAAGATTTGCGTATTCATCCGTGCTTTTACATTTCTGCTCTGATTTATGACTGCACCAACAAAATTACATTAATTTGACTAATTTCTCACAAGGATTTCAGGAGCACACGTCTGAGAGGAGAGCTGATTGCAATAAGTTATGTTTGAAAATACGTGACATTTGTGCCATCATCAGATTATCATCGTTTGTTTTCATCTTTTGTCATTGAGAGATATGCTGATGTGGTGCTGAAGAATCACAAAGACAATACGCAGCATGTGAGGAAGCTGGAGTAAAAAGGCCATTACTCAATCACTTAGTAGAAAAGTGGCTGCACACATAAAGTGTGTTTACCAAAAGGCAAATTTCTTACAACCAGTGCTGCTTTAATTGCATCATTAATTCTAATTCTAGATGAAGGCTTCTTTGTTTCTGTATCCTGGAAATCACTTCTCGCAGTCATGCTTACTATTTGCGGACACATGTCAAAAAGCCTGTTCTTCACCAAGCCTCTGAGTGAAATCAGAACAAGAGGAGAAAAAGTGTCATTTGCCTCCCTGTGGCCTGAGTGGCTCTGCCCAAAGGGACGGTATAAGCTCACATTTTGTTTTTTTCTGAACACATGAATGAGTTTAATTGGAAAGCACTTTCATCTGGGGGCTATCAATACAGAGGCCGAGTCGGCTCGGGAGCCGATGCGTGCCTTGTTCTGCGGGGGTAATTTCATTGGGATTGTCTACAATCGGCTCTCCTGCCCGTTTCCATTACCCTCAGAACCAATGGAAAATAAACAAGGTGAGATGAATGAGAATGTGCAGTGAGAAAGAAAAAGCCAAAGGCATGTTTACAAGGAGTTCCTGCTGTCCACTTTTTACGGTCGGTTGAACGGTGTTTTAACAGAAAATGTGTGAAGTTGCTGGTTTTGAAGGGAGTGAAGTTCGAAATCTCCCTCTCTGTTGACTTTGTGTATGCACTGCATTTGTGGATTTGCGGAAATACAAATGATTATCTAGATGTCCTCTAGATAACCTTGTGAAGAAATTACCATCCATCCATTATCTATACCCGCTTGATCCTGAACAGGATCACAGGGGAGCTGGAGCCTATCCCAGCTCACTTTGGGCGAAGGCAGGGTTCACCCTGGACAGATCGCCAGACCATCACAGGGTCAACACATAGAGACAGACGGAAACAAAGACCATGCATGCTCTCATTCACACCTCAGGGCAATTTGTAGAATCACCAATTCATTTGAGGTGCATGTTTTTGGATGGTGGGAGGAAGCAGGAGTACCCAGAGAGAACCCACACAGGCACAGGGAGAACATGCAAACTCTGCACAGAAAGGCCCAGGCCTGGATTCAAACCCAGAACCTTTTCACTGTGAGGCGACAATGCTAAGCATTGCACCACTGTGCCGCTGACAGAAAGAAATTACCAAACATCTAAATATTTAAAAAAAAAACATGCATAATTTAAATGTGTCCACAATACATGTTCTCTTCACTGACAACAAGAACATATTTGTGATGAAACCCCCTTCATCACTTTGTTTCCAGAATATTCCCCGCTGTCATGACCACATTCGGTTGGTACCATCTGGGATATTTACATAAGTTCTCTAAATCTTTCCTTTTTTTGCTGCCTCCTCTGAACGTGCAGCTTCTCGCTAATGAAGATACCTCACTTCAAAGAGTTTCCTGGAGAGGACTGCAGGCCCAAAGTGTCCTTCTGTGTCCTTCTACACTTCTCTCCCAAAACTGTTGCATGTGTAATGCCGAATGTCTACTTTCAAAAAGGAGATACTGTCTGTGTGTTATTTGGGTGTAAGATGTGGATACACTGCACAACAAAAGAAAAGAAAAAAACTGTGATTAAATCAAATGGGAATTCAGATGTGTTTGTGTGTATTTCACACTCCAGCTGTTGGCTGGTGTCGAGTAGCAAAGCTAATTAATTCAACACAATCCCAATGAAGTTATATTACCGTAGTATCATGCAACACTGTCAATCACTTGACTGCTGCTGTAAAACTTATTACAAGGTCTGAGTTCTATGTTATCTAATGTATTAAAGCAGAACTCGGACAATGTATGGATGAATGTGGAAATATTCAGTCTGTTGTCATTTCAAGGAGCATCAAGTACAGACACTTTGTCAAAGCTGTTGGCATCGGAGATGCACAGAAGCTTTGGTACCGTGCCAACTCGGGTTAAAGAAGAAGATCATGTGATTGAGTTAAAAGCATGACAAAGTCCGTGTAGGAAAGAGGTTGAGAGTGGTTAGATAGAACAAACAGGATTTACAAGGGAGACTGGCATTCAGCAAGCAAAAGACAACGGTCACTCTAATGTAACTCATTTACTCATGTAACATAACATAAAACTTGCTTAATGTATATAAAGTAACAAAGTAGTTTTAGTGTTTAACCCTGACTAAGGAGTTTTGGTGCCTAATACGATCAGTTTTGGTGCATAACCCGAACCAAATTGTGACTGTGTCAATTTGAACCCAAACCATAATTCTTTGCTAAACCTCACCACGTGTTTTTTTTTTTAGTTCAACCACCGAGTGTGTATGTATGAGATGTTAAAGGACACCATGAGTATATCTCTGAGATGCCAGCAGGATGTAATAAAACTGCAGTATTTGATGCTCTGGGATAAGAACTGGTTGTAACTGGTTGAAATACTTGTCTGGTTTTCAAAACCTAATTAGCTGATATTGGTGATTCAGAAAAACTAATTAGTCTCTTTGAAACGTGATCATTTTGAGTCCCTCTCCACACTGGCAAAAATGTAAAAGCTTCTCAGCAATTGTTTCTGTTATCATCTGCTGGAATAATATTTTCCACTTTGAGGTTTCAGCTGGAATGGTGCAGACTCTCGAGAACGCTCAGATCATTAAAAAACAAACATGTCGAGAATTTTTTTGCACCTGAAGATGTGCGCAGAAAACACAATGATGCCATTAGGAGATGTTGAATTGTAGATATCAGCGAGACATATGTGGCCTTGAGGCATCTTTGGCTTGTTATTGCCTGCTAACAGGAGACAGAAAGAATGCAGAAGAGCTCATTCTTGTGTTTTTTGCGATGATGTATGAGTCCAGTTAAGACAACTCACATCTGTTGCCATTCGTTGAGGGTCTTGCCTGTGATTTGAAAAGGTAATTTATCGTTTGTGGCGCACACGTGGATAATTAATGGTGTAAGTAATTGGTTTCATATTGAAGGTCACCCAGTGGACAACGTGTGTCCTTGAAAGGACGATATCCGTCTGAAGCTTCACCTCCTGATTACCCGCTCAATGCACCGTTGAGAGATGGATCCGCACTGGGGAATCGTGTCGAAGTGCAGCGTTGTTTTTTCATGTTGCAAAATGAGACATCCTCATGAGAGAAATGATAGCACTGGGTGTTCAAACACCTGCAGCACTATTTACTGACAAATTAAATCCAGTTTATTCATGTAGCTCAATGTGCCTCAAGTGGCTTTATAATCTGAACGGTATACAACACCCTTTGTAAATAGATGATTGATTCAGAAAAGGAATAACTCCCTGAAAAATGGAAGAAACCTCAGGAAGATCAACTAAGAAGGGACAAACAGACATACAGTAGATGTGTGTAGACAAGAACATTAGATTAATGATACGAACACTTGAGAGATCGAGATTGTAGAATTTAAAAATAGATTATCCAGGAAGGTGTGGAGCAACTTCCAGGTGTTGCCGAAACGATGAACCGCATGACCTCCGCACCTCCATGACGAGTCCAATATTAACTTTCACTGTCCCTGTAAATGCTAATGGAAATAACAAAGTCTTTAGCTGAAATGTTTCACTATGTGCAACGGTTAACTTTGACTGTCTGCTACTTGGCTGCCTCTTGGTTAGAGCAAACGTTTGGATCAATAAAAGCTGTGACTTTTCACATTGCTGTTCACCCGCCTACCAACAATCAATACGAGATTACCGAACATTAACAAGAGGTTTTAGTTGCCAAACTAACAAATCTGAAGAGTTGCATTTTGTAACTGTTCTGAAATGCACAGATATAATGTTGCCCTGAGAAGAGAAACGACATTTGAACTATTCTGTGGTTTAGTTGGAGGACTACTTGAGCAAAGTGACCTAGAATTATTCACACCCCATTAAGTACTTTCTGTTTATTTATCCAACTACTACACCTGTTTATTTTATTTTTTTTATCCCTGTGGAAATCTTTGACTACGCGGCGCAACAACGGCGCCTCAGCATGAAGTGACAAAATGATCATAAATGATTACCCACTAGGGCCATTTACAGGCACCCTCTAGAGCTTTAACGGTCTTCTTTAACGCCATAAATGTTTCCCTTCATGAAACTTCAGGCAACAAAGGGATAGGCCTCACTTGGAAAATGCATATCAAAGAAATGTGTCCCTGAGAATGATGAGGCACCCCGAGAGAGAAAATCCTCTGATTGTGAATTTGCTGCTCAAACAAGACTTTGTGAAAAGTGTGTGAGAGGTTGGCGACACAAATGTAAAGAGGAGATTTTAGTTTTTTATGTTGCATCCAGCATTATCAAAAACTAGATAATTGCGTTGATATAATCAGGTGAATGATTTAAAATAACAGACTCCAGACACATTTGTAGGAAAAATGACTTCAGCATCTCACTAATGATTGACATGATGTGAATGACGGCCTCATATGGTTTTAGATCTGATCACAAGCAGTATCAGATATCAATATGTTAACTGTTACATCAGCACAGTGCTGTGATGGATAATCCTAAAATGTGTTCATTAGACGTGTCTTTCAGTGAGATGTGTGTCATTGAGAAAAATTAAATAAAAGGAAGCCTTCTTTCTAAAGAATATACAGTGAACCCTCGTTTTTCGCGGGGGTTACGTTCCAAATAGAAACCGTGATAGGCGAAATCCGTGAAGTAGTAACCTTTATTTTACAATTGAAATAGATAGAACTGGACATTAAATATATCTACGTTACATATAGTCGTAATGTGATTTCAATGCACGATGCAAATCCGTGAAGCAGCGAGACCGTGAAAGGTGAACCGCGTTATAGCGAGGGTTCACTGTACACCTTTCTCTGCTCTTTTTTTTTTTCAGTGAATGCTCAGTGACAGTACCCATATAAACAAAGGGTTTTGACCCTAATAAACATAAAAGATTGCTTGATGTTGACCCAACTAAATAAGATCTAAACAAACCCAACAAAACCCTGCTAATAAAGTGACTAAACTGCACAATTACAGAGGTTCTTCTTCTAGCATTTTGAAAGTTAAACAGCTTTAGGTGGAGCCACCACCATCTGGACTGAAGTGATGGTGACTCTGAATGAGTTAGGATTTTCATTAAAACAAATCTAATAGTTTGTTGTTATTGTATGTTTTTACCAGCACCCACTATGTGTTAACTATATCCAGAAAAACTGCTTGACAACCATCATTAAACATCAGGAGAGGAAGAACATGTTACTACTGAAAGGTGTTTAGCAATGTGAAATTAGATGTTATGGTACTAAAAGCAGAAACATGCAAAGACCTCTACAGCCGTTAAAAGGTTCTGTGTGAAACTCCTTCATGAAAATAAATGAAAATGAGGTGCAGTGCAAACTCTGCCAAGTAAAGCTCTCGTATCATACGTCTATCACAGCTATGCGGTCATTTGAGAGCAAAGCACTGCCCCTCCACTTGTCAACAATCAATGGCTAACTTCGCCTCCAAACAAAGTAAGTTTGATGTTAGACCTGCAGAGGAAACAACAGCCTTCATTTCAAAGAGGACACTTTAAGAAGAGATTATAATCAGCTTTATCAAAGGCGAGAGTTTTCAAAGGCATTTGTTGTGCCCAAGTTTATGGCATGAATGGGTCTCTCTCTCCTGTGTGTGTGTGTGTGTGTGTGTGTGTGTGTGTGTGTGTGTGTGTGTGTGTGTGTGTGTGTGTGTGTGTGTGTGTGTGTGTGTGTGTGTGTGTGTGTGTGTGTGTGTGTGTGTGTGTGTGTGTGTGTGTGTGAATGTTCAATGAGGGTTGGGAGGTGTCTTCAAAGAATGGTCCAATAGTTCCCAGCAAATGTTGGATAGTATCTTTTCACACTGATTTGCATGAAGCCTTTAGAATCAAGTTTGTCATGTCACCAAATGAAAGTTCTGAATAGGAAATTGTGTCTGGATTTTATTGGATACTAGAACCTGTGAATGAGGGAATGTAAAATGTGCCAAAGCCTGGTTAGTATCCCACACCGTTTTTCATATTTGCCGCTGCTCACTGCCCACTCCATGTTTGAACAAAGGCCAGGTAAAGTGTCTTTCTACCTGTCCTGTCCTGCTTTAGCCTTGTGGTCACAGTAATACTATGAATTTACAGCAGTGTTGTACACTTCTGTGAACTCTGACACACAGAAAATAAGCTTTGTGTCTTTCAGGTGACATTTCCCTATAATATCACAGTCAGCTGTCATCTTGTTTGTTGTACCTTTTAAGGTCGCTGCCAAACAAGGTCAAAGTGGAGACTGACAGAGCTGTGACAGAAGGGTGTAAAATCGAGCTGCAACAAGAATCAAGCAAATGCAACGGACGTTTGCCCCAGATCACGTGTAGCCTTAGAAACACCCAAATGCTGTCCACAGTCCTAAAGGCTTTGACACACCAATCGTAAAATACTCACCTGTGATTATATTTTGCGTCAAAACGATTCCTACTGGCATCGATGCAGATTTGCTGCAGTTGCTCGAAATGATGCTGATGCTGCTCCACACTTTTTACTTGAGATCATTCTCAACATATAACATACAACTCAGGGTGGCTATAGACTCAAACAATTGAAATTGTCTTTAGGAGTTGTGATGATAGGGCCTCAGATTGCCCACTAATTAAATGTTGGTGGTTCACTCCTCGTGTCCCTGTTGTCCAAATCCAAGCAGCAGCTCTGCCGCCATTGGTGTGAAAATGGGTGCATGGGAAGCAAACTGTAAAACACATTAACAATGCAAAGTTAAAAACAAGCTATATAAGTGCAAACTATTAATCATGATGTGACGTCTGTTCCACTTCTACACAACGTGACTTTACTCGCAGTACAAAAGCTCAGACTCATGAAAAAAAAGTCTAATTTTTCTAGAATTAACATTTGAGTTTGATGTACAAATACTAATGGCAAAAACAAGAGTTTGATAAAATATATTGACGTTTGAATTAATAATGAAAAAAAACACCACTAGTGTGTTAAGTCCTTAAGAATAATCATTTAATATATGGCATAAAAATGAAACCACTAAAAGCCTCTGAAATGCATCGCCACAATCAATGGGGACAGAAAGATAATGGATCCTCACCCATTCCTTTTAATGTATTCTAGTCTGTTCCACTGCACTGTTATCTCCTCTACACTGGCTTACCAGTGCTGTCATGCCAGGGTAATACAGCCCTCTCCAGTTGAAGCTGTTTTCCAACTGGACTGTGCTGCAGTATCTTTGCAGCTCAAATCACAGTCTGGAAACAAGTGTGTTGCAGAGAGAGAGGAAGAAAAAAAAGCGACAGAAAGAAGGTGTTAGGGTGGGGAAGGTGTAGCAGACTGACTGGTGAGTCTGTGTGTGTGTGTGTGTGTGTGTGTGTGTGTGTGTGTGTGTGTGTGTGTGTGTGTGTGTGTGTGTGTGTGTGTGTGTGTGTGTGTGAATGTGTGTCTTATGAGAGAGGAGCAAGGTGGAGAGCAGAGAGAAAGAGAGAGTTAGAGAATACCCCTTCCACCCTCGAGTGAAACCTCAGCCGGCGTGTTGAGCAGAATCTTAATAGACTCTACTGTCAGATATGGGATTTTCCATCCAAATCCCCTGATAGAAAGGAGACACACACACACACACACACACACACACACACACACACACACACACACACACACACACACACACACACACACACACACACACACACACACACACACACACACACACACACACACACACACACACACACACACGTTAATGAGTTAGCCAGGCAGGTGTTTCACAAATTGTGTATTTATGTGCTGAAAAAATTAGAGAAAATGTGATGAAAGCCATCTTTATCAATCAATATCTTATTAACTAGAACTGATAGTCCATCACCTGTACTGTGTGGCCAGCACAGATAGGGTTTTATCGCACTCATCAGTCGGCACTGAAAATAAATTGGACCTCAAGTTGTTTACATACACAAACACACACACGCATACGCATGTTTGTGATTATGGGAGCTGTAAGCATACACAATCTCAAATTCAACTCCAGCAGACGCTTTCTGAGGCACTTCTCCAATATTTGCAGGAGCCATAGGGTGGCACAGTGGAAATGTAGTCTCTGTTTGACACAAAAACAATAGCTCCATTCTGATCGTCACAGATGGTGGTGCTGTCTTTGTCTCTGTTAAAGATAATTATGGTTTAGCCACATAAATATGTTACAAGTTTGTTGTTTTTTTTTTAATTTGTGGCACACTTCATTCAGAAACACTTTAGAAAAACCTTAGTTAAATGAGGGGAAAAAATTCTGCACTTTTATTGTGAAGAAATTTTAGACCCACTATTAGACACACTTGATTTTTATTTTTATTTTTCATGCAAATGTTGTCATTCTAAGTAACCACTGTGTTCACTCGTTGGCAGGTCATTTGGAGCAGTTACTTGGAATAAAATAACCTTTCATCCTTGATAAATGTTTTGATTATGTAGAAGTCAGGATTGCTTCCTCAACCGTGAGAGGTGGCAATGAAAAAAAAAAAAAAAAATACAAATCTGAGAAAAGGGTTGCAGAAGGTGCTCAGAGCACAGTACCTAAGACTGTGATGTGCTTTGAAGCCTCTTCATGTGGGTGTATCTGACTTTCTGAGATTAGATCAGTGTGGAAATACAAAGCAGTGCGCTATATAATCTATGCAATAACTCCTGTGTATTATACATACTTGGCTACATACATTAATTAAATTGAACGTCGCCATTATAAATGCAATTTCATTGATACCCTCACAGTCTCAACTGCAGTATTGAGGTACATGTAGTGTGGCACTCCTACAGTGCCGACACGTGCATGTTAAAGCATTTTACAAATTGAGGCTGTGCTCTGGAAATCCCTGGGGATTTTACATTTTTCAGATAAACTGGTTCTTAGAAACATTACTATTATGAATTATAAGCTTAAAAAAAACAACAACTTAAAAACGTGTTACATTTTTGTTATAAAACTGAAAAAGGCAATTTCCTAAGCTTATATAATGTTGATGTTTTGAAGATGTGGTGTTTTTACAGGATGGCGACAGTTTTTAACATGTTTAGTTGGAGCACAACAGTGGAGCCAATCCTTTAAACTGATGTCTGCCATTGAGTGAGTCAGTGAGAGACTCAGTAAAAAAAAGTCACACCATCGGTTGGGCAAATGTGGCAACTTCCTGTATCTGTTAAAAATGAAAAGCCCTCATTTTAATTAAAAGTCCTCAAGATTTTAATACGCAGCTTGGCCATAGACTAGGTCAGCTTGTCTTTCATAGTATCTTATACATTACATATGGAAACATATTAACCGATAAAAAGTGAGTGACAAAGCTGTTTAAAGGTAAAATTTTTCTTTTTTTATGCTGATTTCTGCAGCAATCATTTCTGCAGTGAGAGAGGGTTTTTTCTGAGATTTTTAGATTGTAGAGCCATGCCATCGGCGTTTACATGTACCAGATGCATTGTGTGCACGCTTCTGACACTTACCTCCCCAAAAATCAGTTCCCTATGTCAAATTTATGCCCTTGTAGCACCCATTTAACAACAGAACAATAAGCAGCCAGATTATATTGTTTGAAAAGAGAAAAAGACAGGAAAGAAGGTGATTGCTCATCAGAAGTCCATTTTTACTGATCATATACTGTAAATTAGCAGCTGTTGACGGCGCAAACAACACAATATGCCTGGCCAATATTTCTGTGCATCACCTTTGCCCACCTTGTTGGTCAAAAAATAGAGTTAGGTGACAAAAATACTCACTTAATGGTCATCTTCCCTTTCGGCCCTTCTAGTTTTGATTGTGTTTTGTCCAGTCAATCATCAGTATCCTTAAGAAAGTCTCCAGCATACCTCTGCCTAAGCAAGCAGAAAACTTTCATGCTAGTAACAGACACATGGGCGGTCTGGGTTGGTGTCAATCACAGCATCCAGACAAAAGACCGACAGATTTTGCTGCAGCTTCCCAGAGACAGATAATTTATTACTTCATTTAACAACATTTACCATCAACACTATTTGGACATCCAAATAAAAAGTGTCAAATTTTTCTTTTAAACGTTTTGAGAATATTTGGTACACCACATTTGCAACTGCAAACTTACAACAGAGGGCTGGAGCTATATCACAAATTAAACAGTGCAGACAACCAAAGACAGCTTTCACTAACAAGTGAAAACAAAGTGAAGCTGTCTACCGTGACTGAGGTGGAGCCACAGAATAAACTGCAGGGGCTTCATATACAGTTTAATTTAGAGAGCTGTCCTGACATAAGTCTGTCTCCTCATTTCTTAAGTGAACACAAAATGACACTTTTACTTTGAAATAAACATTATTTTGCCCCTTAAACCTAGATTGATTTACCTGATTAGTTGACATCAATTTAAACATATTTGCAATGTTAATAAATATTTATTCTTATTTAGGATAATTTGCTCTGTTTGTTTTTAATATTGGTTGTGCCAATTAGCTAAGTTTGATAAAGGTTATGTATATTTATTTTTCTAAAAATGTTGCCCAAAACCTAAAAACAGTAATTAATTTATTCTAAGATGGGAACATTTTGTCATAATAGGCAAGGAGACGATTGACTCTATGAAATAAAAAAAGTAACAAACTGAAGTTCGGTTTGGAGCACGGAGCTATTAATAAATACATTCAGAGACCTTTTTTTTTTTTTACAAGATTTTCTCTGTCAATAGTTGGAAAAAAAAATACCCTACCATGGCCTCATTAAAATTACAGCCAAAGAGGGATTTATCTTCCTGTAAATAAGGCACAGCTCTGACAGCAGGAAGGAAAGCACTGCTTCGCTCCCTCCAAAGTCGAACTCCATTTCTCCATGTTGATAAATTTGCTGGCATTTCCTTCTTGACTGCTGGAATTCAGGAACCCCTGACACTGTTGCAGGGCAAACGCATTCATAAGTCACATTTGCATAATGACATATTATGGTGTTCACATCGAAAAAGGAAGCGACAATTAGTGACAGGCTGTAGGATAGGAGGGAGCAGAGAGACACCTGTTGAGAGGATTTTATTTTAAGACATTCATCTTGAAATGTTACATACCTACACAGAAGTACAGTATGTCTGCTTCCTTAACCTATAAGTCAGAATATTATAATACAATGTAGTAGTAGTTCCCACCGCTTTATTTAAGCGATGCCACACTGACATACAGTACAACATGAGTCATTCCAATAGAAACACAAGAGAAGTATTCATTCAGTTCCTTCAGTTTAGAGTTTATTCGTGGGCCAAAGCAAATTAGAGTTGCAGAGCTGACACATGCCACTTCTCTTACTGCTTTCTGAGTATAGGATAGAAATAATACTACTTCATTTGAGCAGGCATGTCTTGTATTTTTCATTGCTTTTGGTGCAGCCTTTCATAACCCTTTTTTTTTTTTTATGAGATAATGCAACTACCCAGCAAGCACTGATTAGGTAGTAATAGAAAATAAACACTATAACGCTTCAAACTGCTTCTGTGTTTACTGTCTACCTCAGTAGTGAATGCCATTGTCTCTGTGCATTGTTTTTTACCGTGTCCTTTTCCTTATTTCTCTGTTCAATCTCAAATAAAAGCTGTAAAGACGTGAGAAGCACCGGGCAGGGCTGCAGTTAACATCATTAAATCCATTTAGCAGGTACACAGTTATTCTGTTTGGCTGCTGATGGCTGATGACTGCAGACAGTGCAGTCATATGTCTCTGAGCTTAAAACCTCACTGATAGTCCACACAGCATCTGCGCTCCTCTGATTGTGAATCTCCATTGAAAACAATGGACTTTCAGTGACCTGTTGGTACCGTTGAATCATTCAATAATTCCCAATCCTGCTCCACATGCTCTGTGTACAGACACAATATATACAAGTACATATATACACATAGTACATGCACAAATATACATACACAAACAAATGTGCGTGCAAACCAGAGCTCATTAACACATACTAACAGCGCATCACGACTCCAAACCATGCAGGAGTTGGGGTGTCTGTCATAACATGCAGCCCTCTCTGCCTGTGTTGCTCGGGGCTGTAAATCAACACAAATCGGACCCGGAAGTCTGTGCACACACGTCCTCACATGTGTGTCCAGCGAGGACTAATCACACCGCCTGGGTTTTAGACATAAGGCTGCGCTGGTTTGGTCTGGACAACTGAGAGGGTGAACATCTGCCAGGAAGCAACTTTCTCTGTCTCCATTTCTCATCCTTCTCCTGGGACCGCTTTCCCTCTCTCTCTCTCTCTCTCTCTCTCTCTCTCTCTCTCTCTGTCTCTCACAGACACAAACACACACAAGTAAATATACCCCTAATGGGATTTAGTTGTCAAGGAATGGTTTGATTCATGATGTGCCATGGTGGTGCGATAGAATAAACATGAGGCTGCAAACTCTCAGTAGAATTTAACATGTGCCATTTGGTGGCTACGTGGTCATGTGCATTCATTTCAGCGCAGGTGGCCCCGGGGAAAGAGACTCTAACGATGCTCTAGTTTCCAGACAAATTGAGAACCTCATCAGTTCAAATTATCTGTAAGGCCCTTTTCCTTTCACTATCACTGCCATGAAACATTAATAGGAGCTGCCAACTCTCTCCATCCTGTTAAAGCAGTCAGATACCGCCACAGCATGCCAAATTGAGATGTGTTAAGAATGTGGGATGGTAGCGCCAGAGTGTGTTCGATGCTGTTACAAGACCCGGCAGCGGCTGTCACACGCCGTCCAGGAAGTGATTGTTGATTTTGGAAAGTCCGCACCAGAACAGCTGTCCAATCATAATGAGTTTGAAAGCGGTGTCTTTTTTTTGTTGTTGTTCGCTGAAAATGGATGCAATCCAGCTGGCGAACGCTGAAGTGAAAAGAAAGAGTTGTGTTAATGTACTGAAGAGTTTCATCTGAGGTTGCTGCTGTACATACTGAGCAGAAAGCATTTTAACCGGATCAAGCAGTATTGGAGAAAAGCCGTAATGTGCATCACCAGACATGGTTTGTGACAGGAGGAACAGTTGTTTCCCGAAGGGCTGTATCTCACCAACAGGTGTTGTTTGGTGGATCAGTTGTCAAGCCATCAAATATAATTTAATGTGATAACCTTCTCACATTTGCAGACAGGCATCAGTGCCTCTTTTCCTATCTTGTTTAGACTTCTCACTCACGTAGAAAAATGTCTCACTGCTGCAGAATCTCAAAGAGTACAAAACAAACGGCATCTACGTTTCCCACAGGGATGACATTTATTCTTAAGATTTTACGGATCCCATTGAAAGAGCATTATCCTGTAGCTGCTGTGGATTGTAGGCTTTACCAGCAATTCTGCAACAATTCTATCTTCTAATATACTGTTGTGATTAAGAAGACTATATCGTAGCTCTTAGGTTGCACAGCAGAGAAAACAACCTGCAGACTTGTATTGCAGTCTGCAGGACGACATCCATCACTGTAAATGAGAAGTGGTCAGCCACCAAAATTATCACAACTGTTTACAAATTTGTACATTTGATACAAACACAAGTCACCATTTCACTGCTCCAGCATCTCACTTCTGCTGTCTTTTTATTAGTTTTTTGATTATTTTTCATCATAAATAAAACGAATAGATGAAATGCCGAGCGATCACAATATGAAAGGAAATCTAGCATATGATCTAAACTTGATGTTTCTACAGCATTTAATCAAAATGGATTCGGTCAAACATAGCCAATATAAAAAAGGAGCATGATGACAATCAGTAAGTTAATGTAAGAGATGAGTTAAAAACAAAAGCTTCTCAACTTCTCTAATGAAATACAAAATCAATACATTTGTTCTGTAAGTAAACATGTTTTCACTCTTTAAATGGACTCCTTCTGGTCAATATGCTGTTGGTCCCTCTGAAAATAATTCTGTCATTAATTAGATATTAGGCCTCAAAGAGATATATGCTAGGCCTGTCAGTTTGATTGACAGGCCTGTGGTTTCAGGTTTCTGCTATAGGTGGGCGCTTATAGTGTCCTCAGTCAGATTCCTCGCTCGCTCCTCCCCAGCTCGTCAAAATATGGTCGCTTATGACTCTATAAAAACAAGATGGCGGTGGCAAAGTGCTTTGAACTTGAAGCTTCAAAACAACAAACTCTTGTTATATTAGTGACGTCCCTAAATGCCTAAGTTACACTCATGTCCACATACTGAGTAAAATTTTAATTTGCCATGTTTTTTGTGTTTATCAGTAAATAGATAAATTTGTATTTAATTATAGATACTTCATGTTTGTACTTTGGTGAGTCGCCTTTAAAGGACCACTGTATTTAAGGCAACCAATTACACACTTGCATACTTTCTTTTAATTTTCGCCGGGTATTTATCTTTCCTCCCAATGAGTCTTATTTTATCTCTTCTTTAGGGATGTCAAAGAACTTTGCATGTGTTCTTGTCTCCCTGTAACAGACTTAATAAATTTGTGTGTTTCGAGGAATAAACTCATGCAGGCTTTTCTGAGTTTGTGTGGGGAGAACCATTTAGTTGGTCAAAAGCAATACTGAAAAGGAATTATGTTGTACAGATTTACAGTCTTAATGGAGTGTAACTCACATTAAGGATAGTTTGTATTTGATTTCTGTCCAATGGTTCTTTCTGTCCTAAACACCTGACCATTCATAGTTTTAACCATAAAAAGCTCAAACATACATTTTAATCACTTTCCTTTTACCTGGACCTGTGCATTGATTTGTAGAATAAACAGAAGCAAAGAAAAAATAAAGACTTCTAAATATGTATATTATAAATATGTCGTAAAGATATGTCTGAAATTCAAGTCATCATGATATTTTCTTTCTAAAGAAATGATTGTGACATTGCAGAAGCTCCCTCTGCTTGTTTGATGCATCACTTTCTCTTCTTTTGAATAATTTCTTCTTGATATTCACTTTTGACTTATTCTCTAACTTTTCTGCATCACCAGAGGCTTCTTCTGATATCAGAAAAGTCAGACGTGCCTCTTCCGACACGTCAACATCATCACTGTCAATGCCAGACTAAAGACACCATTTCAAAGATCTTCCCCTCTGTCTCATTCACTTCCATACAGGGGCTTCATTTATCCCCTGATAGCAGTCAGTGATGTTATATTGATTCCCGGCACCAAACTTAGCGAAGGCCTTGTCTCAGACTGTGATTGACAGCGCCGTCTCTTTTGGGCATTGAAACATTGACTGTAGGCTCAAACCAAATCAATCAGGATCACTTAGGCACGACCAGCTCAGCCCGTCTCTCCATAACCACAGCTGTCAGGTGACTTGTCAGATGGAGAATTGACTTGACTGCACGATGAAGGCTCTATGTAAACATTGTGGGGTCCAATGTGTCTTTCCTACTGAATTCGTTATTGACATGACCTCCTTCACATTTCAGTTTTTGCTGCTGGTATTAATAGCAACCATGAGCAGCCATTCAGTCAAACTCGTCAAACTCACTGTTGTTGTTGCACTTAATGAAAGACAAGTAGACTGATGTATAGTTGTACAGCAGCCTACTTGTAGAATCGATCTGTTTCTGGTTTGAGATAAGAAGATTATAAACTGAAGTGAACTCTGTTCATCAGGGTGCAATTCTGCCAATTATTTGTAACGCCATGACAAGTTTGTGTTTCTGTTATGATAATGTCATTGTACTGTTGCAAACAACAAAATACAGGACAAAATCAAAGGTAAACATTCACTCCCATCCCCCCCCCCCTCTGCTCCAAATGATTCTCCTCCGAGTCGCACCTTTCCTCTCCTCCTGCCTCCCGCTCTTCCCATTTATCACAGCACACGTCAGGCCTCTATGACATATCATACCATTCAAATATGGTCTAGCTTGTCTTGTAGGGATCCACCGCCACCGAAGCTCCATCTACCACCAGGGGACTCGGGACTCAGACGCCCTCCTACGGAGCGCTCTGCTGCGATCTGCATTGTCATCAATCACGCCGTCAACGAAGTTTGAGTCTCCGCCAAAATCTCTCTGTTAATTTGTCTCAACCTTGTCAATTAAACGTTTCATCTCGTGTTCACGTGGTGAAGTCTCTTCTAGTTGAATATGTCATCATTCTCTGTAAGAAATGAAGAAAGCAAGAGTGCGTATCGCTCCATAAAACTGCCACTCTTAAAGGCGGGGTGAAAAATCTGTAATTACAAAAAGGACTAAAAGGGTTGATCTGTCCAGCGTGTATCTCCCCTTTGCTGAAGGCCAGGTAGGGTAGGCTCCAGCCCTGCCTGTGACCCTGCTCAGGATAAAACGGGTTAAGATAATAAATGGATGTCTTACAGCATAAAGATGCCTTAAAAGCTCTTTTGTTGACAGTGTCTTTCCAGAATACATTGTCCATTCATGTCTGCTGGTTTTTAAAATGCAACTCACCATCAACACCACGAGTGTCTAGACACTGAGGATTCATGTCTTCTCTTCTATCTTCATCGACCGATGCGTCATGAAAATGCTTCACATTGTTGGGGCGTGTTTGCCAAAGTCTTTCTCTGTAGCGAACCGCAGTAAAACTTTCTACATCTCTGACTAGTCTCTCCTCATTGGCATGCTACGAAGCCAAAGACACTGTACATGTGGAAGTTATGTAATGTACATATAGGTAAACCACCATCTTATCCTTTATGGAAAGTTCTGCTCATACAAACTTGAAATTTAAAACTTCAGAGAAGTCTGCTTTAAATATCAAGGCTTATCAGTTTCCTGAATCCCCCAGCAATGGAATCCCTAATCTCTACTCAGGGATGGAGGAGACTGTCCATTTCCGATTGGTCGTGTGGAGAAGGAAGAGGGGGGAGCGCTTTTTTTTATACTCTAATGAAGGCTCCTTACTCACCCTCAAGGCACACAGTTTGATATTTCCCGACAGGCCATAATACATTAGTCTCTGCCTGTCCATTTCCTATTTGACAGCGTAGCAGAGTCAGGCAGAGGCGACGAGGGGGAATGCAGAGGGATCAGGACCGAATCCGAATCCCCAGCTTTTCCTCTTCCTGTAGAGCTCTGATTGACATCTAAAGACGCTGTCAGATACGAACCACACGCTGATGAACATCAAACATTAGGAATGCATAAAGACCGTGATATCAGAACACGAGTGGCCTTTTATGGTGTACTGTATAGTACTCAATGATTTATTTGATCAGCAGCAGATAAGGGATGATTTATGATGTAGTTTTATGCTCACTTTACAGCAGCCGGCACAACATATTTGTATGCGGACCAAGCAATGTTTGTGGATCACCAGTTACAATCAAAGTTGGGTTATTATAGTGGTGCAGCAACAGAGCATGATGGAGAGAGGGAAGGAGTAGTGACCGTATGTTTGTGTTAATGTGTGCATTCGAGTTGGAGCGTACACATGTAGAGGAAGAGGTCCTCATTGTACCGTTGGGTTGTACGTCTGTTTTTCTCTATTACAGTTCCTTATTGGTGTTAAGAGAGAGCAGATGTTGTCCGCTTCCATTTGTCAAATACGTAAGAAAATCAAGGTAACGTAAAAGTATACTTGACTTTTTAATCACCTCTCCCAAAGGCAGATGTGTTTTTTTGTTGATCTCCAACTTGTCTCTGGGAGATGTGACTGTCAGTTGGTCTTTAACTGACCTTGCTCATGCTGGCTCTGTTCCTGCCCTCTTATCTTCCTCGCTCATCGTGGCTGCTGTAAAGCCGCTTTAGATAAGGTTCTCTGGTCATGAGGACCCTTTATCCCCCAACAGTCTCTTCATCTATCCCTCTAACTGACAAGGTGGTGTACTGATGCATGTGCTTGTGTGTATACAAGACATGTAAATCTATTCTCCATAATCCAAGAGAAGTCACAGAATCCTTGATATATGATTCCAGTCTGATTTTCCATTATTAATGTACAATAAATATCTTGACTGTCTCGTGTCAGAAGTCCTCATTGGCAGTGAGTGCTTCTGAATGCTCACGGTATAAACTGCTCCACAGCTGCCTTGTTAAGCATCTTTTTGGAGTTCAATTGACATAATTGTATTGTGAGCCTGAAATCATGCCAAACGTGATTCATCTGTCAGTCCTCTTGAAGATAACGTGTCAGTGTCACGTTTTGCCACGTATAGGCATAAAAAAAGGACATAAATGTATGATCAGGGTCAAAGAAGGAGGTCATGACGTTCACCCGAATAACCGGTGCTTGAGTCTGTGATGAAGCAAAAGTCAATGTAGACTTCTTTTATGTAATGTTAGTAAGTTATTTATGTAATTAACTAATGTACTTAGCTTATGTAGCGTACTGTAGGTAACTTATGCAACATTACTTACATAAAATGACTTATTTTAAGCTAAACCATGATCTGTTTCTAAGACTTGGTGCGTAGACCTGAGGGACCTTACTTTGTATGCCTAGGTGAGGCAAAACATGACACTGACATGGTATCATTTAGTGGACTGAAGGGTGTATTACACACTTTATCACGAGATCAGGCCCTGGACCTGTCTCCAGATTCACAAACCGTTTCCTTTTAACATCCTTTAAACCATGCTCTTGAATGAAAATGGTAATATAACCTCACAGTCGACAAGTCTGGTAAACCAAATGAGATTTTGGAACAAGTCCAGAATCTTCTTTAGGTTTTAAATGGATTAAGATCTGGTGACTGCACTGTCCTCGACCATCATTGTCATCTTACACCAGATGGGGGAATATTTTTGTCAGGCTGGTCATCGTCCCCCCAGTAGCATCTAGGGCCTCAAAGAATATTCTCCAAAGAGCAATCAAGGTGATCCGTCAGGTTCAACTAACTCCTTACAAAGACACCATGGTGGCTTTTACTTTGTCATCCATCTGTATCATTGAAGACTGAAAATATTATTCTTATCTGAGGTTTGTGGGCTCCCTGGTGCCAAATTCATAGTGTAAGGAAAAGATCTGTCCAATAGGTACTTGACTTCCCACACATATATTGAGCAGGGTCTGCAAAGAGAACTGGTACTCTCAGAGTGCCAGAAACAAATGGTATCAATGTCTTTCAGGCTACAACTAAAAGAGGTTAGAAAACAAAGCGAAAACAAAGCGAAAACAAAGCAAAGAAGTTGACCTGTAATTTTTTGAAATGGGGTTGTGCTCGAAGGTACCGTTTGATCCTTTGGAAGTTTCTCAGGAGAAATTAGCTGGTGTTCATTTCTTTGTGTAGAAACAACATTTGATTCTTTGCACATGTTTTGCACATTGGGTTTTTCATTTTATCATCCAAGTCATGATCCTGTAAAACATTCCAGTTAGAAAATGCATTTTGGTACGCTGCCATATTCTTTTACTGCCCTTAAGTGTATTAATATGTTAAAGATATTCAGCAGCTTTGAAAAGCATTCCTCACAGTACAGGCAGAGACACATCTTATTTTGTTTTGGAAGTCATGACATTGATGTAATGGATGCTTGTAGAGGTTTTTATAGGGCCAAATGTGTTGCAGTTATACAACATGTTACTATCCAGCACAGATTGAGTGTACTGCAAGCAACGGAAGAGGAAACAACACTGGGTCCATCTGTGTCGATACTTGGCTGCAAGCACATAGTCATAGTGTCACAGGGAAATGGAGTCTTTCACAATGGGGGGTTTATCGACCACAGGCTGTTATCTGGAAGAAGTGCCGTTGTGAGGGGAGATTTGGGGGGTGACAGGGGACGGATTGATAGACAGGAGCCATCGAGTGGCTCCCTTGAACTCCGGCTTTGTTAGAAGTCCATCTGTCAGCGGTGTGTTTGCACATGATGCATCTGAATGGCTCTTTGAAAATTGAGCAGGAGTTGGGGGAGGTGTCGCTCCCATTAGTCTGTCATACCTCGTAGCATCGCCTCCAGTTTGCCCAAAGGCAACACACCCCCACGCAACAAGGACATCGGTACGCCCTTCATCGGTATCGGGGAAAAGCAGACCGGTACCAGCTGTTTTCCCCTGACTTCACCTCTGACAGACTGGAACCCCACAAACCTTTGAGTGCAGAGTGATTTCACCTTTGCACCTTTCAGTCATTGCGAGTTTGAACAGCGAAGCTAATTAGGAGGGTAAAAATAGAATCACTGCGTTAAAAGTGGTCTCATGACAATTAGGGGCATGAAGTATTACTCATGCCTTCTTGAATGTGAAAGACGTGAAATGAAATATGTTTCTCATTTACATTTTAAAGCAATATATGCAAACAGCGATGCAGGACTCTGGAGTAATCTAACCAGAGGTTTCACTAGGAATTGCTGAATTACTAAGAAGCATATCATTGCTGTTTTTCCTAACAGAAAATTTGAAAATGAATTATTCTAACCTAGTTGAGGTAAATTTATTCCAACATTTTCATTCCTTACAGCCACAAGTACAAAATGAAATCATACTATCAAGATACAATTCTCAATTAATTACTCAGATGTTTAAAATAACACTAATGTATCACTTTAATTATGAATATCATTCTGCAAGAAATGGGTGGAAAATTACATTTAATGAAACATTAAAAAAAAAAAAAAAGAATTTTGCTTTGAAGTTATGGCATGAGCTTCCTGCTGTTCCATAACAGGTGAGACTGATGGGTGGACTGCATGCAAATATAATATGAACCAGAACCACCAGCTACAATTCCTCCTATTTCTTTTGTCACAGTCTGCTGGTTCTACCTCATAGAGTGAACTCAGGTGGGGGTGCAATGCTAAGAAAGGGCTGTTCAAGAAGATTGTATAGCAGCTCGTCTTTTAGATTCACTTTTCTTTAGATTTATTGCCGGTTCGTTGATGTGTAGTAATGTACCGTTAAGACGCTGATACGGGAAGCTTAAGATGGAGCATCTCTTGTTTGGGATTCAAGAGGAAGCCTGGTGCGGTGAAGTGGAGAGAAGCTGTTGACAGCCAACAAACACAAATGGCAGTGTGCGACTGTCAGGCCTTATTGACTGTTGTGATCAACTTCAGGCTTACACTGTAAATAAACACACAATGTAAGTCTGAATTGGGGTGAAGAAGTGCCAGCTGATTGAGAGAATAGTTTGGAAAACTGACAAGGACTTCTTATTAAATCAAGTCCCAACAGCTAACTGGAACTAGTGGCACCGGGTGGTTTTCTGTTGTGTGCTCATTGATTGGTAGAGGAGTTGACAAAGAGAGTTGTGTGTGGGGTGGTGTTAGTTCTTCTCTGCAGGAGGCCAGAAACAATGTGGGACTCACTCTGGAGGGAGAGAGTTTGATTTGTGGTAAGAAGTTGAGTGTTTGATGTTTTCAGAGTGGGTTGTTTAAATGGAACTTGATGCAGGTGCTTCTTTTTAAGATTGGCATGTTTTTGTACATTATAGTGTGGCCACACAACATTTCATGATAATTGTTTAAAGAAGTAAATGTGAGGAAATATGTAGACGTATCAGTGATTGCCGTTTCCTGGTGTCCTTTTTTGATTCAGTTTGACATTTTCTTCCTTCAGTTAGACCGCCCGGCCTTTCACGGCCTGGATGAAAAGAGCTGGGAGAGTTTTTCCAGAAGGCTTCTTCTGTTTTTCTTTTTCATTTTACATTTTTTTTGTTTTGTTTTGTTTTGGTCAGTTCCCGATTCTGACCCGAAGTGGGTAATAAATAGCCCTAATTCCTGCTGGTGCTTAGACCCGACTTGCTAATTGGTTGTATCCATGGTTGAAGTTATTAAGGTGTCTTTAAATATTGGCTGTGACAGTTTGGAGTGCATTGATCTCTTTTTTGGATTCTCAGTAACAGTCTGGGTAGTAGTATGAGGTAGTATGACAGGCTCCTTTTGGATGAATGGACCGTTATATTGTTTGTAGTATGTATTCTTCTGGATGTAATAAATATCGTCACCTTTAAGTCTGCATTTCTCTGTCAGAGGTATATTTAATGCCAAGTTTTTGGAGTCAGTTACAAAATAATTAACTACTATAATTAAAACATTAAAAAAAGAAGCTGCAACTCTTTCTACAAAACAAAAAATGCAATAGATAGTGGGTGAGCAGTATTTTCTACTTTTGAAGTGTGGGTTATTATTTTTTGCCCCAAACACCTTAGAAACTCTTTATCAAACCACATACTGAATCTGGATGGCATTGCCTTGGCCTGCAGCACCAGAATCTTAGAGTTATTGTTTATCAATATATATCCTTATACTGCCTTCTTGCATCAGCGCAGTAAAATCTGGAAAATCCTGATGCAGAGAAATGAATCCATGTATTTGTTACTTTGAGGCTAGACTTCTGTTATTCCCTGTTGTCAGGATGCTCTCCGAAAAGCCTTCAGCTAATTCAGAATGCTGCTGTAGGGTTGCTAACAGGAATTAGCATGACAATTTAGCTTCCCTCCATTGGCGTCCTGTTAAATTGAGAAGAGAACTCCTTATTTTAACATACAAAGCTGTTAATAAACGAGCTCCATCATGTATTAAAGATCTCCTTGTACCCCATTATCCCAGCAAAATACTTCGCTCCCACAGTGAAGGCTTGCTTACAGATCTTAGTTCCTGGGAGTAAACCGGATGGCAGAGCCTTTAGTTATCAGGCTCCTATCCTGTGGAAGCAGCTCCTAGTTTGGGATTGGGAGGCAGACGCCCTCTATATTTGCAAGACCAAACTGAAAACTTTCCTCTTTGATAGGCCTTGTAATTAGGGTAGGCCATTTACTGTAGTACTTCTATATGTTGTTTTAACATTTCCTTTGACATTGATACTTTATTGATATTGATATTTTACAATAATTTAATTTGGTTGTCTATTATTGTAGTTACTGTAAATTGTTACAGGACCCATCAACCTACCTAATGTTTATTGTTTACTGTATTGCATTGTATTGATTGTACCATCTCTCTATACTGTTCTTTTCTCCCTCTGCTCTCCCCATGCCCCATCTAATCCATGCACATGGTTCTATCAGAGATTTTCTTTCTGTCAAAAGATAGTTTTTCCTCCCAGCTATTAATCACGTGTGAATTGTTGGGTTTCCTCTATTTAATGTTGTACAGTCCTGCTGTAAGGACCTCACAATGCAAAGAGTCCTGAGATGACGTGTTGTGATATCTAAAAAAAAAAAGAAACTGAATGAGTGTGGAATCAAAATACACCTCACATTTAGGTACAATTCTGTTTTGGGAAAGACAGCTCATCAAAGTGGCTTCAAGTGTTGAGGTGGAAAATTTACGAGGTAACTCATCGGGAGAAAAACATGACGAGCAAACAGTTGACTGACTCATGCTGGAAAGTAACATTGTAGCTTTGAAAGAAGACTTAATTTGTGTCTGAAAGTGAAGCCAGAGAAAGGATGAAGAAAACAATTACTGCAGTTGAAATGAACAGCTCGAGGCAGGACGTTGCATAATCAGTGTCTTTTAATTACATTGTAACATTCATTTTTATGGATATTTATTCAATATGTTTTGTTCACAATATATGTTGAAGATAATTAACCTAAGATTTGTGTTAAGGACATGTTTACCAAATGAAGACATGAAAAAAATGTAAGGACAGTTTCTCCTGTTATTTAATTGTGGTTTTCCATCTCTTATGTCTCTCCTTTGTCTCATCCTTATTCTGAACACATCTGACAACATGAACCTCTTGGTTTCATTCAGGCAATTGTAAACATCACTGTTATAATATCACCGAATTTTTAGGATCAGGCACACACAGAGTTAGATATGTATTCTCTGCAAAACTGTAATGGTAGTACTTGTAGTTTAATATGAGCATGGGACTCATAGTACAAACATAGCACTAATAAAAGAGAATGAAAAACAATCTTAAATTCAGCACTAAATGGGCTAAAAATACTGTTTATTTTACTGCTAAAATGTTGAACACAAACGGAAATGGGTGCATTGTGTGCCCAACATTATTATTTATTATGACAATTACTATAATAATAAGCTTCTCTTCCACTGGCATGGTGTCGAGCTTGCTAATGATTCCAGATGTGGGCAGAAAACTTTTCCCGTGACAAAAGGACAAAGAGGATAAGAGCCCATTCTTTATAAAACATTCACAACTTCTCAGCTGTGGGAAGACTCGACACTGAAGAGACACTGTAACCTTTTCCTATCTGCTCTTGCAGACCTGTCTGACAGGCCCATTTTCTCAGCGGGGTTCAGTCATGGAGGAGACGGCATTGGCAGCGAGGGTTTGCCCGGACACACTCTTCATTTTGAATGTTACTTACATTATGCTAACGGGTTTAGCTTGAACCTTCCATATACTCCAACACATACACACACACACACACACACACACACACACACACACACACACACACACACACACACACACACACACACACACACACACACACACACACACACACACACACACACACACACACACACACACACACACACTTCATCTAAGAAAACTGCCAGGGCCTGCTCATCCCTGGAGATGGCTGTGAATAATTGATTTTAACCAGGGAGACGTTTGCATTTTTCCTCACATTTCCATATAGAGGAGAGTCTTGAGGAGGTGATTCAATAGTTGACTGATACTTGCAATACTTTGGAGAAGTTTGAGAAAGTATAATTTGTAGGTCTAAGATGTGTCCCTGAGGATGTTAGGAAATAATGCAAAGTTTTACTTAGAAATCTGACTGAAATTTTTCTTTACATGTTGACTTAGATGTCAACATTTAAATTAACATAGTGCTACAACAAGGCCTGCAATATGCGCATAGGACATACACCAGAAACCTTTAGGAAAACATGTTTCATGTTTGAGGCCCTCCACTGGGACATTTTATTCCTACAGGAACGATGGTGCAAAATAGACAACAAAGAACATGTTCACCACTGTCACGATTATCTCATCGGATTTCACCTCACTCCTGCTGAACTTGGAGTTTGCGTAAACTTTTTTCAAAAGGCTAAATTCCCACATGGTTTCTCTTTCCACTGCCTTCAGTGTTGTCTTTTATTTCTGGGTCATGCTGGGGAAAACAGACTAGGGCGTTTTTGATGTGTCGAAACGGTTCCTGTAGAAAAGGTGTGTAAACACTTGGCAGCTCACTCAGGAGGTAAACATGACGAGGCTTTCTCACCCCAGTTTTCATGACTTTGATGTTTGGGAGATGCCATTAACATTCTGGAGGGAGAGTGTGTTCATGCTGTGTTTATCTGATATGCCTTAACCTAGGAGCTTAAAGCAGAGACGTGTACCAGGACTTGTTGTGCTTTAAGTCCTGAACGCTTCTTTGAATTATGTGGTTGCTGTGGAGATGCCTCTGGCTGTTGATGGTCAGTCTGACATTGCTGGAGGAACTGGGGGGCAAATGTGTGATAGCCTTTTAAAAGTTGATTTCTCCCGTGTCTCTTCAGTATCATTACAGTCTTCAGTACTGTGGCTCTGGAAAGACTAATGGGCATCCAGATGATTTAAAATCTGATTGATGCACTCCTAATGGAACATTAACTTTCATAAAATGGCTCGAGGATAACCCTGCACTGGCCGGCAGCACAGGGTTCCATGTTTTAATGAGTGGTGGTCCAGGTAATATAATGTATGCAGTGTTAATTTTTGTATTTAAAACTTCTCACATGGCAATATTGCACTTAGCTTGGGCTCATTTGCCCTGGACTGCAGCTCTGACCTGCCCATTAGTTCAATAACTCATAATAAATAAAACATTGATCAAATATTAGAGTTTTACTGCAGTTAAGGTGGTTGAACTGCAGACACTTCCTCAGCGTAGTGAAATGAATTGGCCTTTTATCATACTTTACGCAACACTGATTGACTCTCGCGGCCGTATTGCCAACAAAGAAAACGCCAATATAGACTGATTATTGAGGTTGAGGATCCTTGCTGACTGTACTTGTAAATGAGCAGTTATTTCTGTTAATATACCAAGTTATGAGCTGTAATGCCTTCAGCAGAGCTTCTATTGAGCACTTTTATTGTGAAAACTTGCGATCGTAAGACCACAATTTCTTGGAGAGACTGTTTGTTGTCCAAAATCACAAGTCAGATGAACATGATTCTTGTCAGGTCTATAACAACAATCACCATTTACTTAATTTCGGGATGTTCATGTTTTCAGTAAATATAAGCACCGATCAATCAATGAATATGATTCCAGCACAAAAACAGAATACAGGACAAGATTTAATACATATTGCCCCACATGACCAAGACATGTTGCCAACCTTTCTGTCCTCAAATGGCTGCACTCTCTCTTTTTCATTTCCTTACAACAGTACCTCAAATAACCTCAAAGTCTCGCTCCTGCAAAGTCTTGTTTGATTTTCAGTCAGATGATCAAAAGCGTGTTACTACAGGGAGGAAGCAGCCTGCATCTGTTTGCCACCAGGGGTTGCTGTTTCGTTTTTTCCACAAATAAAAGGGTTTTCTTCGCTTCCAAATCCAATCTTTTTTTCCCCCCTCCCACACCTCCTCCCAGCGGAAGCTCCCCAAATAGCAAAGCAGCACTTCAAACAGACAACAACCTCCTCTGAAAACCATTGAAAGGGTCCAGCTCGGGGCTGTCCAGCAAGGAAAGGAGGAAGCGAAGAGAGGGGGGCATATCGAAGAGATAAACACAAGCCAAAACACCTAGGGAATACATGTTTGGGCCTGCAGAGCAGCTTATGTTGATCCTGGAGCTTCATTCAGAGGCGGATTCAGCTTTGGCGCCCACTGACATCGCTATAATTCCCTCCTAGACTGGAAGTCCTCATCCCACTGAGAAACTTTTAAGAATGGCATCACCGGGCCAGCTGTGTTTGGTACGGGCGTAATCTGAAAAGAAGCCCATTCTCCAAACAGAGGATGTGAAGATGTGCAGTGGGACTGAGAGATGGTGAAGTGTGCCATGGCTGGGCTTAGTCAGTAATGTCAGACTTTTGTCAGCAATTCAGACTCCCAAAATATCTCTTGTCATTTAGACATTTTGAAAACGCTTCACCTGATAACATGAACTAATAATAATGCAGAGCTTTATTGGCATAAGTCTGCTGAGGGGTTTCTAAAACGAGCACATCTTTCTTTCCTGAGGAAAAGCTTTTTCCTCCGTCTAACCCCTTTAGTTGCCAGATCTCTCCCTCTCTGGCTCCATGCTTATAATCCTGGAGCAGCTCAATGGGCTTGCAGTATGGACCATTACTCCCTCCAATACATTTTGTCCGAACTGGTCAATAGCCAAAGACATAGTCAGCACTGAAAAAGTTTATTTGTCGTCTGGGAGCAAATGGATCTGACCACAGGGGCAGCATCACAAGCCCTCATTTCACAGACTCTCCAGCTTCCTCTGCAGAGAAATGACACCTAAAATGTCCACATTTTTCACACATGTGCATGTTTATTCATACTTTTTTTTTTTTTGTCATTCTGGATATTTGGATTTTGTTATTCATTTGAAATTACGATAGATCCTCAGAAGTAATAAGTTCTGGCAGGTAGCCTGATATGAAATTGCAGTCTTTCTCTCCTTTTCCATTTAATCTGCAACAATTCAATCAGGCAGCTTGTCTGTGTACCCAGACTCCTCTCTGTGCTTTGTCTTTGTTATAAGCCTTTCTCTTTGCTCATGTGAGGATGAGATGTGGGGGAGAACGAGGGTGGGGGTTTCTCCGATTGCCGTCAGATTGGCGGAATTTAAAATCTGTGGAGCCAAGTCATCATTAGAAATCACAGCGGTTTGGCTCACCCCACTTTAAATCAGAGCAACATTACAGCATCTTTAATAAGTAATAAAAAAAAGACTACAATTGATGCTATCCACCCAACACATTTTTAAAGGGCCATACCACTGATTTTGCATGTTTTTATGTGGATATCATTTGAGTGATATCCCAAAACATGCATCCATACTTGCCTTCATCTTAACCACACTTCTGTCTAAAACATTTGAATAAAATGGGACCACACTGATGTATTTTTGTTCAAGAGTCTGCCGTTCTAGTTGAGGTGATTTAGTGGCAGTATGCATTTTGTTTGTAAATGTGGACTCACAAAGTAGCCAACATAAATAGTAACCCAATATTACAGCGTCACCAGAGTGTGTAATACAGCACTTCACAAGAGGATACTGGGTCACTGTGACTTTCGGTCTCTCCTCGAACTTAAAAGTAGATGCATGTGATGTGACACAGGTCATGTGACGGACTTCGTGTGATGAACATCAGGTGATGAAGGTCACACAGAAGGACTTAAGTCCATGTCAGGAGATTTGTTGCACTGGATTTTCACTCAACCTAACCATGCAGTGTTTCCACATCTAAGCAAGGCAAAACCATGACAACGACACAGTATGCTGCAGTGGACTAGCAGGTGTTTCACTATATTTCAATAACATGCCAAAATTGTTTTTTAAAATTACAACAACGTTTTATTTTAATCACAGCTTGCATTAAATGCCATTTGGTTTGTGTGTCATAGAGTGTGAAGACTTTTTTCATTTTGTGAGGAGTTCGGTCATTACAGTAAATGCTCAACTTTTGCAGGTGCAGGGAATTTTCATTGCTTCTCTATTCTTCTATTGGTTTGTTAAACTGTCAGTCATCTGCTGCAAGGAACTCTGGAAAGTGACCACAGTGACCGCAATAGCATCAGTATCGGTCCACTAGCTATCCCAATTTGTTTTTATTAAATTCCTAATCGCTGTCCATTTTCATGACTCATTTATGAAATCTTGCAGCTGACATCAATCAGCCTTCTGGGAAATATGTCTACAGCCAAGCAAACTTGTTAGCCCATGCGTTTGCATGTTAGCTACATCCATGCTGAGTCAGCAAGATGAAATCGGAAAATTATGTTTTTGTAAGGACCTTTAATCCACAGTGAAATGCTAAATCAGTGAAAACAATGGTATTTCTCCTTCCTTTTGTTTAATCGGATTATGTTTCTCTTTAGGAGAAGGGACAGATTGGTTGACAGCTCCCTTACAGAAAAATCAAGAGTTTTTGATGTTTTCCACGTGGGACACATGTGATCACATGTATGACACATGTTAACCACATGTTGCAACATGGGGAAAATATGTGGAAACGTTTTCACATGTGAATCTACATGGGCTTCACACATGACACCTAGGAAATGTTTCAAAAACACGTTTCCCATGTGCATTGTGGTCACGTGATCACATGACTTTTTGCACATCACTTCTGTAAGGGATCCTCCCATCAGGCAGGACAGTCTGAGTCTTGGTGGCTTCCTTCAGCAACAAAATACACACTTTTATTTAAATCATTTACAGAATAATTTAAATTATAAATTTTGGAGCAGAAATAGTTTTGCACATCAATAATAAATGATGCAGAAAAATCTTTTCAGTTATTAGATTCAGTTCAGTTATAGATTAGAAAATTGCTTGAATATACAATGAGGTTTAGACTCCTGTTTACAGCTTTCAGTATTGGGAAGAGGAGTTTATGAGCAGATGAAGGCAGCAGGACTTTCCTGGCAGACTGCTGTGGAGTGCTGCATGGCGAATGAGAGATCTTGGACTAAATGAGGGAAATGTTGGACTCTTGAATGCACAGTGCAATGACTTGGCTTCAGAACATTATTCTGCTCAACTGTTTGGGCTAATTTCTTAGCTGTCTTATGCACTTTTGGAACTTCAAGAGGAACATGTTCACATCCACTTCAGCTGAAAGAAACGTGCCCCTGGTGAGTTAATGTGGACATTTCAACTTGATTTTTAGATTTAATGTATAGACATTGAGTAAATATTAATTTAAGATTTTTTTTTTTTTTTTTTTAAATCAAGAAGTATTCTCGTTTTTTTTCTGGCATCATTACTAATTCAAAAATAATTGTAATCCATTGCAAAAATAATGCAGTGTAGTGAATAGAAAATCAGTATTTCATCCAACCACTCTGCCAATTCTCCTGTGCTTGTTTTTTTTTTTTTTTTTTTTTTTTAATACTTGGCAGGCAGGTTGTTCTAAGCATCTTGCCACAATTCTTCTGGATTGACTCCATCCGTTTATGTAATCCCAGACTGACTCAGTGGTGTTGAAATTGGGGCTTTTTGGGCACCCTTACCTTCTGCTGCAGGACTCCTGACCTTGTTGCACTGAAGATAATTATTCCTAATGCTGGCTGTGATCTTTGAGTTGTTGTCATGCTGCAGAATTGATTTAAGATTGAACACACGCCTCCCTGATACGTGATGGATATATGTAGAATTGTAAGTGTGTTAAAGGTTTACACAGTATTGTATATTACTTTCATTTTCAGATGGATATACACATCTTTTCATCTGCAGTTAGCAGCATTTAGTGACCAAACATTGTGTTCAGGCACTGGGTTTGTGGAATCAGCCTTATAGCACCGTATCACCTACCGCATACACAGAAGGTGTATAATGAAAACTAGAAAGACCTTCGCTTATAGGGGGGTAATCATTAAACATTTCCAGTGACAAAAGAGCCCTGTGACGCATTGGAGTCTGAACATTGTGGCTATTGGATGTGAAAGTGGTCTGACCTTCAAAGTTTCCTCCTGTTCAAAGGGCCCTAGGTGGACCGTTTTTGTGAAAATAAAAGGTGCCACATGTGACCGGAGGATACAGAGTCGGTTGTGCCCTTTTGTGTGTAGCCAGCGGTTGCTGGACACTGCTGACACTGTCGCACTGACCAATGGTCTGTTGAACATTTGAAAATGCCAGCCAGCAGAGCGGATGTTTTTATGTGTGGACTTGGAGTAGTTTGGAGAAGTTTTATGTTGTATTAAGTGGTTATATAACCAATTTAGACTTTGCAAATTCTGACTCTGTTTTCAGTTTTCACCCAGATCCTGAGGGAAATAACTGGCCCTTTAAATGCTATACGTTCCACCATGTTAACCATTTAGTGTCTGTTGAAGTGTACAGTGGCTTTTTAGATTATTTTTTTCCCCTCAGAGAACAATGCTATGAGAACAGTGAGAATGAAGGAAAACATAAATGTAGCTGGCCAGGTAGACACACAATGAACTTAACGTCAATAAATACAGTAACTCTGTGGGGGAACTGTCAATTCTGGCGCTATTCTCCATAGGTCCATAATTATGAGTGACAAACTGTGTTAATATTCTGTAATTAGATTGCGTATTGTTATCATAAAAACATCCATAACCTTGTTATTGATATTTCCCATGTCTTTGCTCTTCATTCTTTAAGGCAGCAGTCTATTCAGAGTTCTGTTTTATTGAACGATTGAAATAACATCACCATAAAAGATAACATGAACGACTTTCTGACAAACAAAAAGGAGTGTACTGTATATTTGCTTACGTAGCCTATATAATGAAAAAATAAATAAATCCTTAAATCAAGTTAGAACAATGCATTCAGGCCATGTGCACACTGTAACACTTTTATCAGTTCAGTTTGTCAGAAGTAGCCGTTTTACCACCTCAATGCCTTTCTAAACACAGCAAGGTCAGATGAAGGGGGCGAAAGAGCAAAAGAAAAACAACAACTGTGAATTTTGGGATCATTATACTATTTTTTAACACACACAGCAGCAAGGTCTGTGTGACAACAAGCAAACCTAAAGTAAAAAAAAAAACTAAAAGAAAACAATAACTTTGGAGTCAGTACATTGATTAGACGAATTCCTGCATATAATAATATTACCTCGACTGCTCCAGTTCCCAAAACGGATTCACAGACCCGTAAAATAATATTTTTTAGATATAGTCAGCTGTTGCTGTGTTTGTAAAGCAGGAATTAGGCCAATTAATGACACAATCACAGTGGATGAAGGCCCCAAAAAGAAACAAACAAAGAAACAAACAAAGGAAAAAAAAAAAGACATTTTAAAACGTCTAGACATGTGCTTGAAGCAAAAAAAGAGTTACATAGAAAACAGCTCCTTGTCATCAAAAAATGCACTTCGTTCCACTCATGATCGCCCCACTACATCTTTATAAATCGACTCGTCAACTTAAGTTCATGTCAAAGGGCCGCTCTGGTGCAGCTATATTAGCATACAAATGAAAGTGATTGGACAGAAAGCTACAGGGACTTTGAACTTTGTTTCTGCCCCTTTTACTCTTTCACAAACTAGAAAATACTTCCTACTGTTGTGACCTGTGGCGTCATTCTATAAACCGCAATGGAGCCGGTTTTGCGTTAAAACAAAAGTTCAAACGCAGATGTGTCTATCCATCATCCTCAAGGGTTGTAATTCAAGCAAGTGGCGTCGCAGGGGTTTCATTTTGTTTTCTTAGAGCTTCGACAGGATATAAAATCAGCCACACACCATACAACGTTCATCAATGACACTTTAAGGTTTTGGTGTATCGTCGGTGACTAACCGGAATGCGCACAATGAGAGTAACTGAATAAAAAGACAGAGACAAAGAAGGGAGGGAGGGTGAGTGTGCGCTATGCGGGGGGATTGCCTACACCCAGCGTGTGTGTGAGAGTGTGTGTTTGAGTGCGTACGTATGTATCTGAGGGACAGAGTGACGAGAGAAAGAAAGAGAGAGAGAGGGGAGACTGACTACATATCTGATCCACAGAGAGCTTCCTTTCACAAAAAAAACACTCCTTCACTCCTCCACTGAAGACTGAACAACTGGATCGCAATGCGCCCCCGTACCCACGACCAATTAAGAGCGAGCGATCAATTACCGGATAAGGATGCGGACACGCGATGATCAGTCATCTCAGCAAGCTTTGAAGAGAAACATTCCGATTTTTTTTTAGGCATTTTCCTTCATCGTTTTTTTTTTTTTTTTTGTAAAGCCGTCGTTTCTGTGGATCATATGAAGGTGGCTGGACCTTGAGGAGGGAGTGCGTCAAGTGAGCGCACGTATCCAACAAGTGGGTTCATGAATTTGCTCGCAGCAGATCTTCCCTTGGACTGGAAACACACGCAATCAGTGGATTCATAATCTACAATTTTGTAGCGATTGGTCGGTTTACATCAGAGACAAACAAGCTGCACTAATTAGCTCAGCCTGTCTGAGCAGATGGTGATGTACATGTGTGCGCATTTTCTCGGGTTTAGGTAGTGTTCTTCAGTGACTTTGAGTGTAATTTTTTCTCAAAAATTTAAGAAAACTGCAATGAGGTAAGAAGACACCCCCCAAATTGTTTTCCTGCTCTTCATACATTGATCAAAAAGGAAGACTGAGGCGGACACGCTGCGGAATCCACCCTTCCCTGCCTCAACCCTCACCCCCCATCCATGGACTCGCATCTCCTTTCCCTAGGTGACAGTGGGGGGAAGTTGGGATCCTCTCTGTAGACATTTCTGTATGAGGAGGGCGCAGGTCGCAACCAGAGGTCGCAGCCATGCCGATGCATCCAGTCACCTCCACCTTGATGTACCGGGGGATCTGCACCATCCCCGACATCCTCTACAGCGCCCCGGTGAACCTGCCCGAAGACGAAGTTGAAGGTGAGGTGATACCTGTTCACGTAGACCTGAAGGTTATCAGGACTATAGGGAGCACAGACAAGGTGTTCATTGATAGCAGGTCCATGCAGTGGCGGTGAATGAAGCCGCTTTCAAACAGACGCGCGGTCAGGACCATGGACAGCACTCTGAGCTCTCTGGTATAGGACGCGGATAACTTGAATTTTAGGGGTTTTATATGTTCACGGTCTCTCTTCTTTTCCTTTTTATGTTCTTGATAGATGAAACAGTTTCTGCAAAATGATCATCCACTTTCTTATCAGTGCCACGGAAAAATCAGCAACATTTCCTTTTATTAAATAAATATATACATTTAGATTTACAGCATTTTCCCTCAGTGTGAAGCTGATGTTGTTAAAAATATATATATATATTATTCGAATCTATCCATCCATCATATATACCTGCTGTATCCTGAACAGGGTCACAGAGGGGATGGTGGCTATCCCAGCTGACTTTGGGTGAAGGCGGGTACACCCTGTACAGGTTACCGGTCCATGACATGACCAGCACAGAAATACAGACAACCATTCACACAAAATGATTCAACGAACATTCAGGGCAAATCGTTATTCCCCCCCAAAAATAAATAATTTGAAACATTAATATTCACATTCAAACCTCTACAGCACTGCAGTGGCACCTCTAAGAGCAGAATAAGTTGTGTCTCCTCAACAAGCATAAGAACTATTCAGATATATATTTATTTATTTATTTATTTATTTTCAGTATCTAGAGAATATTTATGCCCGGAGCTCTTGTGACATCTGCACATCAACATGCAGCTATTAATGAAGTCCCAAAGTACGTGTGTTGACAGTAAATGCTTGTGTTTGCGGTGCGGTAATGCTGGAAGGTAGCTGACGATGTTCCTGCTGAATGATTTGTTCACTGCACCTCTTATCCTCGGTACCTTAATAATGCACACTGTGAGGGCAGCAATGCACAGATGTAGATTCATGGAGATCAGCGTCTGAACAAATCTTTAAAAGTGATGCATTTCTGATGAGGACTGAAATGCATGTGTGAACAACAGACAAGCTGGGACTCGTCTGTGGGTGCTGATGCAGACTTTTCCCAGAAAGAAACCAGACACAAATTGTTAATTGTACCTGCAGTGTGAAATGACACAGTTACACACCCCTTTGTCTCGCACAAAGACAAACTGGTACACGCATAACAAGGTTGGCAGGAGAATGCTGTTCAGCACTGAGTTTGATACTAATGAAAAGAGTTTGAGTGGAAGGGGCTGAATATGAATTGGTTTTGACTCCCAAAAGGTGTTCAAAGGATGAACACATTTCACATAGCACCTGTTTCAGAACACAAAGATGCATCAGAAACATCAAGACAAAGACGAGAAAAGGTGTGAGATAAGTCAGGCTGCTTTAAGGCACCACTGTGTTCTCTGTATTTCACACCCTAATGCCTTTTTTTGGGCTTTAAAATTCAACAAACTGAATCTGTGATGAAAGAGAAATGGCAACGTGTCAGTGTCAAACGTGATCTTTGTATGATGTCATGCCCATGGTTATAGCACCGCATCACTCAGTGTTTTACATTCAAACATGATTTCCAGTGTAAAGAGACCTTGTGCACATAAGCACATAAAAAAAAGAAAAGAAAAAAGATGGGTGTCTCATAATTCAGTCGTTTTTATTGACTCCAGAAGAAACTTGTTGAGATTAAGGAATCTCAGTTTCCTCTTCACCCTCCTACATTAATTTGCAGTCCGCTTGGGGCGCAATAAACAGACAACACTTCATTTAAACTTCCTTCCACCCATCATCTTTACCCGCGTTACCCTGAACAGGGTCACAGGAGGAGGCTGGAGTGAAGGCGGTACACGCTGGACAGGCCAACAGTCCATCACAGGTGCAACAGAAACACCAATTAACATAGCACACATGTCTTTGGACTGTGGGAGAAAGCCACAGGGAGAACATGCAAACTCCCCCTGTGAGGCGACATTATGAACCCCTGCACCACCATGCTGCCCTCATTTTGACTCAAGCATATTTGACCAATCAGCCAAACCCACTTGTACCTCCTGCATGCTGTCAGTCACGAGACACAGTGAGCCGAATGGGCTTTACAGCTCAAATTATAGTGGCAGTTTGACTGGAGAGGCATCAGGACCCTGTGTGGAGGGAACAGCTGACAGACAGCCTTTTTTCAACTGTTGGAGTGTATTAGTGATCCAGTGTGAGGGGTGTCTTAGAGGGTGTGAAAGAAGCACACTTTAGTGCCACTAAGATTGAACTTTGTTGTTTGTTGACAAGAGTGTGGATTCACATCGTGTCCTGCTAGAACACAAAATAATGCTAATGGCAACAATATAAACATGATAGGTCTCATTTGTTTGTTGATTAATAATTCAAATAAGTGACTCTAATAGTAATGTGTCAAGATTTGTGCTGTCAAAACTAAATCTGTAGCTTTTGGAAACAATACTGCTGTTACAATGATCATATCAAGGATGGAAGAGAGCGCTGCAAACAGGCACCTAAACACATTTTCTCTCCAGTAATATTATGTTGCTGATGCTGATTGTTTGTTTGTGGATTTAGACTCTGATTTAGTAATTTAACTAAACCCCAGTGTTGTTTTTGGTGACTACTCAAAAACCCACTTCACTCTGTTTATCGGCTCGATAAATGATTCAGCCTGATTCTAAGAGAATTACTAATAAACATGATTTTGAGTTGATGGCTTCTTTCAGTTGTTAGCTACAAAATACGACACATTACTGGGATTAATGTTGACTATATTTTATATGCAGCATTACCCTCTGAAATGGCATTTGACTCTATCAGTGATATAAAGGTAACCTCTTCGGGGTCTAACTGACACAAACAAATGCCATTTCACTTAGTAGGAGAATATAATGTGTATTTTTGTTAACGACTTTTATGTAAATAAAATAAATAAATATATAATTTAGTTTGTTTGCAGCCATTATAACACAGTTAATTAAAGGTGTTCATGTTTTGTGTCGTGATAATGCTTTATGGTCTTCAATTTGTGGCAAAAGGAGGGTAACCATCGCAACCTTTGTGACAAAAGGGTTGAAAAAATATCTATAGGTAAAGAATTGTTGGTTTTGCAGTTATTATTATGATTTTGACAAATATTGAGCTGGGACTCTAAACGCAAAGGAAGTCAATTTCAACGAAACACAGAGGTTAATGTTATTGTGGTTGCTAGATTGCAGACACTGCAAACCTTGATACGTTTTATATCAAAATATATAACAAACAATATTCAGGAGCTCTCGATGGGATTTTGACAGCGGTGACGCTTCATAAGTGACTTGCTGATCAGAAAGGCGCTGCTCAAGCGACAGTGTCTCGTCAGTTGCTCTCATCTCTTGAGAGACGGACGAGAATTGGCTGGAAGTCTGGAGTGTCACACACATCAGCTCGGCCGTCGAGGAGATGGAGCTTTGTCACAAAACGAAATTGCACATTAGTGAATATGTGTGTGCGAGTGCATGTATAGGGGCAGGAGACTCAGGCCCTATTGGCGCGCATAGCCAAGGACTTGATTTTCAATTACTGGCTTGGACACCTCAGGGAATGGACCGGTGGCACCATACTTTGCGGCCGAGAAGGCTGTCAAAGCTATAATTGGAACAAAACGCTATTCTTCCGATGCCCGATAAGCCTGTCTGTGATTGTGTGTGTGTGTGGTTGAGGGTGGGGGGTGGCAGCAAGTACCGTAATGCACAATGACGCAAGCATAAATTGAACTGGACTCCATATTCTCCATTTCCCCTCCTACACAAGAGGGAAAAAAACAGTTGGTCATATTACATGAGCTCAATATAGTTTGGACCTCCTCCACCACCACACACACATGAAGCTCAGTGTCAATATCACTGCAGGTGGAATTAAGTGGGTAGCCCATTTCCACACTGCCTAACAACAGCCCTATTGGAAGCAGCTTTCAAATAGTCCCAGAGCTGAGATTATAGCCTTTGTAACTGGTCCCAGAGTGAGACTTGTGTAAACAGATGCTGGTAGTTTCCTGTAGACATAAGCAGAGGATAAGACAGCAGCAAAGTTTTTGCAGGGTTCTGCCAAAGTTGTGATCAGTGCAGTTCGTCTATCGTTGCCGTTCCGATCTGCTCCGACTTTCCTCTCTTCGGTCCTCACTTTTGTTGTTCTGTTACTGACATTACATATGTTCATACACATTCCCATTTCTTCCCTTTTGTTCATGTTCAGTTTTATGACCATAGAAATAATCTTTTAGGCTTTAATGCAGTTGTATTTCACCATGATGTCATAAATTAGGCCCCCGTTCCTTCTGTTGCCGACAGACTCTCAAGGGCATTGTCCCAAAAACCTCAAAACACTTTTTTTTTTTCATTTGGGACCAGTCTGAAAAACTCAATTCATTCATAAGTAGTCAATAAACTGATCCATTTGACATAGCTACATCAGCGAGCTGCTAGAAAAAAGCTGAACAAAAACAGAATGCACTAGTTGGGAATTTAATGCCCCAAAACAAGAACATTATGACTGCAATTGTACTGGAGACGTAAATTGTATTAATTCATAACAAAAAACGATTGCATTACTATCATAATGCAAATGCTAAAGCTGTTCATTTTGAAGGCAAAATGCCAATACAAATTAGTCTCAGCTATTTTATATGCCTGCAGCATTATTCATCAACAAATACGGCATGAATAAAAAGAGAAAGACGGGCAGACGGGAAAATTCGATATTTACATAACAGTTGTATTTGAGCCATATAATTGGAGGAGGTCCTCTTATTCTACAGATGGAAAAAGATTAATATCAGATTAAAATGTCAAGACACACCAACATTTCATTTAATAAGTGATGTTTATTGAAACCTGTTTTTCTCTGTACTCAGTTCCACTTCCAGTGTGTTGGTTTGGGCATGCAAGGCTTCTCTTTAATCACAAGTCTCAGAGACATGAAAGTGTGTCTGGAGCCAGACCTGTCGCAGAGCCCCAGCAGGGACAAAAATCTCTCAAGGAGCATTTTAAAACTCACACAGTAACTGTCTGCAGTGATCGGGTTCAACGCAGCCCACAAAGTTATCTCTCCATTTGCTCACACTCGTGGCAGAGTGGGGCTTCCCTCGTCTCCAGATCAAACACAGATTGGGCCGTCACTCGCCCCCTAAACAGAGAGCAGGGATGCTGGAAACAGGAAGTGATTGGAATAATGGGACCAAAGTCAGTGAGGCTCAAAACTGGATTTAGAGTAACTGTATTTACATTTTCATATTTACTTTGTGATATGTCGTGGAGTGATGGTGGGAACTAAATAGTTCTTTTTGGATCATTTATCACAGCATGCAAGCCTCCCAAACAAATAAATTTTGCTAAATTGAGCGCCTTATGCGATGATAACTGCTCAGGATTGGGTTGATTTGAGTCAGAAAAAAGTAACTCTGGGAGGAAAGAGATGTCAGGTTGAATTTGAATCCTTTCAAAAACAATCTGTAAAGCTGAAATGGGTGAAGTCTGCATATCTGGATGATGAAAGTCAACACTTCTAGCTGCTGGACTAACTGTGGAGCTTGTTTTCTTCATGTACCTCCTTGAGTCATAAAAACACTTTTAGGAGTATTTTCTTAATATATTCATACTTCTACACTGCTGCATATGGTTTTTGAAAGTAGTTTTGCTTTCTGCAGTAAGAAAAGAAAATTAACACATATTACTGGGGCTTCTTTTTCAACATTTTTTGTCTTTCCATCGGCAGAGTTTTTGGGATTGGAAATCGTTGTGACTGACAGCTGCTCCAAAAAAAACAACACTGACACCACTGTGTTCCTAATGGTGTAAACTGCCTGTGAGGCGTTGTTGATATTTCTGCTCGACTCCTACAGTAGCTGCAGCAGCAACATTGACTCATTTCTTTGCCCTGAGGTGGAGGGTTGACTTCCACTCCTTTGGAAATACTTACATGAATACAAATGAAGATATTTAAAGACACCGGCATCTGCTTGTGAAGACAGAAATTATGCACATAACGTATCGCTGGTGCAGAATCAGTGGGCGTTGCGGGGGTGTACTTCTAACGGGTCAACCAAGACCGTTTTAAAGCGTATACCGCTAAGAAGATTTGGACAACAACACAGAACAAACTGACCAATCATGAAGGGAGAGGATATGCTGGCTCATTTTCAGGAGGGTGCAAACGATCCAGATGTGTTTACCAAAACCAAACACTCCTTTTTCTCTTCTGTTCACTTTAGCCATTGACTGCTATTGGCGGGGCTTTCTACCAGGAAGCCAGAATTAGTTCAATTATTGTTCTCTACAGAAAAATACACCTTGTTTTACTCTCAAAATGGATCCACTAAACAAACTGTTCGCTTCCTGTTGCAAAGATGAGAGCTTTTATAGCTTCCTACACAAGAGGGTTTATTCCAAGCATTCTCACTCCTAAAAAAAATGTGACAATGGAGAGAATCAAGCTAATAAATGAAGTACTTGTCGACTGCCAACACCATTACACTTCCACTTACAAATCCAATCCTTTTCACAATGCTACAAGTCTGGCAAACATTGTTTTATAACTCAGGCAGCTTTTGTGATGATGATTACAATGATTAACAAAGCAAAAAAGACACGCGGCATCAACAGCACTGACTGCTGTAATTGTTAAATTACTCCAAAATTAAATGCCAATAAATCCTGCGACACGTTCAGAGTCACAATTTGAATTTGGGTTTGTATTAAATGGAGGGACTTCTGGTTCCGTACAAGACATGGGATTAACAGGCAGACAAACCAGACAAACAGGCTGGCAGGCAGAAATGGATTACAGCCTTCTTGAATGCATCACCTGCCTGGATGTGTCATGAAAAGGCTCTACTTGACACAGATGGTGATCAAGAAATGAGCAGAAAGGAGCCGTTTCTCTGAGGGTAAAGTGACATGTGGCTCACAGCTGGAGAACCACGGGTTGTAAACCCACTTCTGAGGTGTATACAAAAATGGTTTATTAGAACATTTTAGGAGGTTGTTACTGGTTTAAACTTTTGTAAGATTTCATTTTGATTCAGTGTTTGACATTATAAAGGCAGTTTATTGGCTTTCAGGAGGGGAGTCGGTTGACTGATACTACGGGTAAATGCACACTAAATATGAGGGCAAACAAATCTGTCTCCATCACCGCTGAAGCTGACCAAGTAACATGGTTCATCGCAACGTGGTATTATGGCAAAGCGTGAAATAGACACGCCCGTCAGCTACAGCGAAATCTGCAATAGCTATGTCCAGGTGTGACAATTACATGTTTTGCTGTAGAGGATGCGCGTCTATTACACACTTTGGCCTGTAGTGGTTTCTAGGAACATGAAACCTTTGGCCAGTGAAGCGCCCTGCTAATTTGTTTACATGTGTTTCTTTGTAATTTTTGTAAAACCGTACATTTGCATTTGTGTTCATGGGCAGAGAAGTATAGTTTGGAAAAGTACTTAAGTGTCCTACAGATTGAGTTGCCCTTGAATCTCTCCGTATCCTTACCTATTGGTTGGTCAGGTGTCAGTGTGTTGCCAGCCAATCAGAACAAGCAGAGAGAACGTTTTTTTTTGGTAACCTATCGGGTTCTTGGAGGGGCGGGGCTAACGACAGGTGAGCAGGAAGCAGAGAAAAGAGAAGCAGAGGAGATGAAGGAAAGCAGGTGAAGACACACAGAGATGTACTGCTAGATGTATATGACAAGAAAGTGTGTTTTATTGTTGTTTAGTTGTTTGAGTTCGAACGGGAGTTTGTTGTAGCTGTGGAGGGTCAAATAAAACCAGACTGAACCGTGTTGGGAGCCGTGTGGGTCGTAAAACTGCTGAGGTCATTGCCCATGTGGACTTAGCTGCTAACAAGCGAGCGGCTTCGCTCAGGACTGAGCTGCATGGGAGGGACAGAGACACAGGACGGATTGTCCTTTAATCACAGCGCCTCCTGCTGGACACAAATACTGTTATCAACCTCTCTCTCAGGAACAGTGAGTACTGACCACTCCTCTTCCTGGAGGATTTAGATGAGCTCCAACAAGCGCGCCAACATTACGGTACCGTCACACTGACTATCAAATCCCGGGTATTATTGTGTTTTTTTATTATCTGTGGTTACTGTTTGAGTTGTAATAAATGTTGACTCATCTCATTCAATGTGTGGTTTAAATATTCATGTGTTAAAGGAATGTTATTTCAACTTAAAGAAAGTAAGGTCTTAAACAGGGCTACATATGAATGCACGGGAGTTTGAACTCAGTGACAGTATATCTGTATTTTAAATTAATCAGGCCTCTCTGCACCTTAGTCAGAGTCACACCATTAAATTGGGCTGTTGTAGACACATTCCTAAAATCTATATTTCCGTAGACCCTCTCCAATTCACCTCCCATGCAACAGGGCTGTAATATGAAGACCCTGAACTAGAATTGGAATTGAGAAGGTGGGCTAGACAACCATGGGACTTACAAGAATATGAAATAATTAGCCAAAACACATGGCGGGGGGATAAGAAACATGGTTATGGCTAAAAAAAAAACAACAACAACCAACTAAATAACTTTGTCGCCTCCTGGATTCGATCCCCACATGGACACGCTGGAATACAGCACGATGTGTAACTGCCAAGCGCAGCTATCTCATGTTTTGCTGTCGCGTGATGTTTATCTCATTTCTTAAAGCATTTCAAAACACAAATCTAAAAATTACAATCTGTCGTTTTAAGGTGGATACAGATTTAGTTTAGTCGCCAAGAAATAATCTGGCACACGACCCCACGAAAGATAGTAATGTTGTGTTGTTTTTACACTTTTGTGTGGAACACACATACAAGATATAACATGCTTGTTAGGGAGCTTTAAAGGTGCAGAAGTGCACAACTGTTTCCAGTCTTTGTGCTAATTTAAGATGCTCGCGTTAGCTCTGTATTTACTTTACAGGTATTAAGCAAATCCTCTTTTTCTAAATGAATAACTCTCCCTGCAGCCAAAAGCTGTTTATTTATTGGCATTTATTGTGAAAGAGAATCACCTGCAGTCTTGAAAATGGCATCCGTTACTTTGAACATTTCACATTTTGATCACATCATAAACCAGACGCTCGTATAATTTCTTAGTTATTCCGTCGTTGTAATCTGGTATGACATCCAACCTTGCCCAAATGAGTTTGGTGGGGAACATGAGGTGCAGATTGGCGGCGAATATCATGAAATGCAGTAATTATGGCTGTCGGGTAGGTTGAAGTCATTTGTTTCCGTTTTGATCGATTGCCACGAAGGAGTGGATCCAGCAGACTTTATTACCTGTGAAATGAACTGTGATGAGTTCTGGATGGTGAAGTGCTTTTTCTCGGGTGTAATATTTCCTCCCTTTGATGAACAATACAGCAAAGTCTACATCAGACAATAATAGCAGTGGAGAAACAGCATCCATAGGCGAGCGTGTGCTGTTAATTTGGTGGAACTGATGAGCGAGTGTTGGATAAATTGTGATGCATTGGAGGCTTTTGATTGTTCACATCTGACCTCTGTTCAAGGTGCTTCTCACTGGGTGGATAACGGCCCCGGCTCAGCTTGGTGTCGGCTGTGATGATGAAAACTTGCAGCTTTGAAAACACAAGAGAGACAGGAAGGCCAAAAGAGACAGATCAAGGATCCCCCTTCCCTTCTGGAAAAACCAAACGGCAGGACTAAAATTTCACTGCCTTCAATCATTCAAGGTCAAGTGGGTTTTAAGAAATTGGCTGAGTGATGTTTTTCTTATTGAGGATAAAGCACTTTGACCTTTCCAACTTTATATATTTTTTTGCCTCTTCCAGTTCCTCCCTGTAGTCGTGTCAGTGATGCATTGGCGATGTTAATGTGTCTCAAATTTCATAATGGTAGGAGGAATTTCAATCGAAAACCCAGAGATGGGATTTTTTTCCTTTGTGCACAGACAACTTAGACTGCCACGGACTCCGAATGGATTCTCCAGAGCCTTGTTAGAGGCCTGTTATGGTAATATTCAAATCTTCGGGGTGTCCAAGTTGGCTCATATCCAGCTAAAGATGGATTAACGTTGCTATGGGTGTTTAAAAATAGTCACCCGAGGATCACACACATACACACACAGCAGAGCAGTGTTTTCCTCACACTGATAAGGTCTTACATAAAGAGTGGGTGTGCTGCAATTACCGATCCAAAGCGGCCCTAAGCAGATGCAGGTTCTGACTGAGGCAAAGAGGATCTCTGGCCCAGAATAAGAAGCCTTGGATTACGTTCACGGACACGTCATTGCTGCAAAAGCCCCGACATTAGTCTGCTCCGCTGTAAGTGCACCACGTGTAATTGGCAAAAGTTTTCACTGATGCTAAATTTTGCCCAAAAAGGGGTAAAGCTCTGCTCCAGCCATGCCTCGAAAATCCAAATATTTCCCATGTGATGTGTTTCCGTTCTGTGAGGATCATTTCATTCATTTTATTTCCTGATTACTTTTTTCCTCTATCGTGCATACAGCCAAAGATGGTGACATTCTTATCATTATATGTACACTGTGGCTTAATAGAAAACACGGCATAGAGTGGTTGTCATGCCCCTCGTCATGAATCCAAACGTTTTCTATTTGTCTGCATGAATCAGCTCCATTTCCAAGTGATTCCTCGCTTTGACGAGTGTTGTGTACAGTTCACAGACTGTTCAGCGTCTCGGTGCTGCAGCAAAGATCCAGCGTGTTTCATTGATATATAGAAGTGCTCAGGGAGAGCAGTGCAATAGGAGTACACTGCACCTTTCTCTTGTGGGAGTTCAGCTCTCGATGCTTGGCTCTCTCAGCTCCTGATCTTAACTTGGGCTTTTCATCCTCTCTCAGATCACTCCACAGGGGACCGCATGGCATCACATCTTTGAAGGCCAACAAGCACCTCTCTACATCAAAGCAAATACCACGTGCTTTCAACTAAAATAATCACGTCTCCCTGGTGGAGCTGTGGTCCCAGAGACCGGGTGGAAGATTCAACAACAGCGGCTTCTAATTCTGTAAAAAAAAAAAAATATATATATATATATATATTAGTTAACTCAATGTAGTAAAATGTAATTGAGGCTGAAAAAGGCCAGTACCAATAATAAAACCTGCAGCAAAGATGGAAAATCTTAAATTGTTTCTCTTTATATGAAACGGCAGATTTATCATTTCTGCTGTTTTTATACCAGTTTAACCAGCTCCACAAATTCCAGCCAAATGACTATTTTTCTTACTCGGAGAATGCAAATCTGCACTCATCAATATTAGATTTTTAACCAGAGAAAAAAAAAATGACATGTATTGTTCACAAGTGGTTGCTTGTGGAGCCAAACGTGCGCTGAATTATAACCCGACTCTGCTGGTACTGTTTTAGTTCACCATTAACTTGGATTCCAACCGCAGCAGTTATATTTCACCCTGATAAACCCAGTAGATTCTGATGTCCGGCACAAAACGACAAAGTTAGCGATGAACATAGGAGAATATCATAGCTAAAGCTGCGCTCAGACTTTGAGATATATTTTTGCCTTTCACGATTGTAACTGTCAGATTAGACAATCAAGTGTCATTAATTCTTGAGTGACAACACGACAAGTATTCCCCGCACCAATCATCATCCATGTTTGTACCTTCCTGTGTTGTCAGGTAAGTGGGACAAGAAGTTGTCAGTCATGGCAGCAGAGGCACGATATCCTTTCACCACGTTTACAAATGCACACCAGGGAGCAGTCTGTCCTTCTATTGGTTGACGTGAAGAAACCGGTCGTAGGATATGTCATACTAGGCAGGTAAAAAAATACAAATTGCTAAGTGCTAGACTTTTTGTGGAAATGTTGTGCTGTTTCCGGGATTCCTTCTATTACGTCTCACTATTAGGCTTGTTTCTCTTTCCCAACGTTCATATTTGGAAATTTGTTGGGGATGACTAGATTGTGTCAAAGTCGGGCTTAATGTGTTTAGTTGGAGCCTGGCTTAAAAAAGTCCAAAAAGTGTTGTTATTAGTTCTCAAAGACTCAGCCAGAGCTAAAAGGCGAGTGAACATTGCACCTATAATTATTGGATGGCCAGAAACGACTTCAGATGCAAACATTATTGCAATGCTAATGTACCGTATACGGCTGAATAAAAACATTCAGCTGCTGCTCCTGTTGCCTGTGAATGGAGCGTAGCACCGTACTGTGCACAGAGTCGGGGGAAGCAATAACCTGGAGAAGTCAATATATTCTAAATTAAATTACATCACTCGATAAAAATCAGCACCCGAGTTAAACAAGTTGTTGTGACCACTTGTAGGTGCACGTTTGCAATGTCACCATGGACCTGAACCTGGAGCAGAAAGTGCTCATCAAAAAACGTTGTAGGGAGCCATATCCAGTGAGGAAGCGTGGTGGGGAGGGACACTTGTGTTGTTGAGGCCGGGGAAAATTGTGTTTGTGTTCAACAGCACGTTGAACACAAACACAATTTGTGGGCGCGCTGTCATATTGGAGAACCCAAGTGCCATTGCACCAACGTTTGCTCCAAATGTTTTCCCCCCGAACATCCCAGCAGAACTCATTGTTGACAGTCTGACCCTGAGGGACAAATTCACCTTGAACAACCTCGCGAATGTTTAAGGAAATCCACCCGGTTGTTGTAGTTATAAGTTAGTTATTGTTTCCCTCTGCTCCATGAACGCAACAGGAGCAGTGTCGTAACGGTTTTTGATTGCGCCGAAGAAAGCAAAAATCAATTAGTCTGCTCCAGGCAGGTGGTGACAGTTTGACTTTTAAAAATTCTGACATGATGGCTGATAAATCGCTTCAGCCTGCAGAAAATGTATTTACACCTTCAAAATTGCATTAATCATTTAAATCATGAATCAATAACAATGCCGAATATGGACATTTGTTGAGAGTCTCTGTTTTATGACAGTTAATTGATGAAAATGATGTTTTGGACTGAAATACGTCACATTGAGCCGTAGAACAACTTATCTCTGAGTAATTCAGGTCGTCTGTGCAGGCACAGACCAATATCACAGCTATTCAGATAAAACTTTCTTCTCACAAAGGCAATTTCTCAATTACAATAGATTTGCTGATGAGGCGTGCATGTGGATCTGGCCCATTTTACGTTCACAGAATAAAGTGAAATTGGGGGAGTTGTGTCTCCAGGGGACAATTAAGATAGAGTGCTATCTCTTTGAGAGTTTATGTATCTGGATGGCGTGTGGTCGAAAAGAGAAATTAAGTCTGTTAGATGATTACTCAGCCGCTTCTGATGAATTGTTGGAGTGGAGATTATGTATGGTCTGCTTTACTTCAGAGGTTTGTTCCTTCATTTTTGTAGCACTCGGTCCTGATTTCAAGCAGAGCTACGTAGTTTATTTATTATATTTGTCATCTTCTAGCATTGATTGTGTATCTCGCTAGACTTGATCAGCCATTCGTTATATTTCTGGCCATTGCAACACTACAGCATTGGTATTCTGTAAATGGATTGTGGCGCCATATGAAATCTCCTGACAACAAATTGGGCTTGTATTTAATTATACAACGCAAACTCTTTTACATCTATACTATACACCACTCAGCCGCTGGGATGTTTTGCTCACCTTGGCCTTTGAGCATTAAAAACAGCCTTCAAGACAGACAGAGTATTTGCTGAAACTGTTTTGGCACCTTATTTAAGAGCGTGTTTGCCTCCTGCGAGGCGGCAACATGTTTTTGCGGTAAGTGTCTGCTCTTTCAAAAGTAAACAGATGGAGCGAGGACCTCAGGTGGATACTGAGGTATTGTTATTTTATAAACAATAAGATCACATCCTGGGAAGGAATAGAGAATAGCAGCTGGAGGCTCTCAATGATTCAAACTATACCTATATGTAAGACATTTTATATGGAAAAGCCGCTGTGAATGTCAATGGGCTTGGTTGTATAAACTGCATGCCTAGATGTAATCCATTGTAAGACACGCTTGCCAAGTACCCTTGTCCCCGTGGCATGGTTTCTATTCCATGGACATGCACTTGATTACAACAAACTATTTCCTGGAGTTGCGCTACCACATTATAGACAGACTGACACGCTGTTTCCTGCCCTTGCTGATATTCTATGCTTTGTTTTCCAAATGAAATATTTGTCCGAGTGTGGATTTGCGCCTGAGGCTTGGCCATTCGTCGCAGTTCTGACGCACCGGTAAATCAGCGGCGCAGCAGTTCCCATTTACAAAACTGTCGGCTTTACAACGGATTGATAGAATTTGTAATAACATTTCAGTAACTTAATAGCTGCTAATTGGCTGTAAACTGAGAAGTGAAATCCATTTAAATTAGCATTAGAATGTTTATTTAGCTTGCCTACAAAGCTGTTAATGTCAGTCAGTTGTATAACAGAAGTTGTGCTTTATTTGGTATAAGCCTTCACTTCTTATTTTGTTTTCATTATTCATTGAAAACCCACTCAACACTCTCATTTACAAACATGAATCATCTTTATTCTGTCTTAATATGTGATTCTCTGTGGAAAATACCTGACGCCTGCGTGTAGCTTCAACGATGTATTTTATTCCGACAAACAGATTAAAAATACTACAGATATGACACGTGATGTACGGGAGGCTTTTACACCGTGCATCATCTGTATCTCAAGATTCATCTCTAGCTCCTCTCTTTTGTGTGCTAATCAGACATGTGACACGAGGATGTGATAAGCGTAACGTTGTAGGTGACTCGGTTGTGGATGTTGTTGCATATAAATGAAGAGATTCAGTCTCTCGTGAAGATTAAACACGCAGAGAAATGCGGGGAAATATGCAGCGTGGCTGAAAGGAGGAATTAAGTGCTTAAAGATTTCCCTTTGTGATTGCGTCTTCTAAACTTTTAAACTACTTCTCAGAGTTCAAAGTGGGTCCGGTGCTGTGGTGTCTTTTTATTAGATTTCATAACCCTGCGGTTTAACTTTCTGTATTTTTAATTTTTTTTTTAAATTTTTTGTCTTTTCAGGCCTCCAGTTTTTTTTTTCTTCCGTTTATCGTAAAGTAACTGCTGTTGCTGCTGTTAATGACAAGTACATCACTCCAGTTTCTCACCATTGAGCTCTATATTGTAGGAATAACCTCGTGGTAGTGTCACACTTCCATAAAGTCTGTGGAGTCACATGAAACAGATTGTAAATGGTGAAAATCTGTGCAGCAGAGGCGGCAGATATATTCTTTTTCTTTCAGTTCTTTGGGTGAGTCAGGCTTTGTGCTGAATTGTCGCATCCTGGAAGCAGTGTGGCGTTGGGACTGCATGGACTGGACAGAGAAGCTGGAATTCAACATGACAGCATCTTAAAGGCAGAGTGGCTAACAAATGCTCAAACAAAATGAATGCCTGAAAAGCAGAGCACTAATCAGCCCACACCTACAACTCATCTGCTGCTCTGCACCCAGAACAGAAGAATCTCACAGCGGAGGATTTAACACTTTGAATTAACCACTATTATCACCAGAAACACAATGTTGATTCCAAATCCATCAAAAGTACACTAAAAGCATAAATACAAATTGAAAAGAAACAAGCAGCACATACACTAATGAGATTCAAACTACAGAAATGGAGTTTGGTCTGCTGGCAAGTATTGATAAAACAAATTAAAGAAATAAAAGACCTCTGTTCTCGCTTCAAATTTGTAACAATAACTACATCATGTATGTACCAAAAGCAAGTGCACTACAACTGTCCCTAAGTTAAAGGGATTGAAATTGTCATAAAATAAAATAAATTGATGAGAAAAAAATATTCTACGCTCAGAAACAGCCTGGATAGTTTAATGTCTGAAATAACTAATACAAAAAATGAAGAGAACAGTTAGTTAAAGCTAAGTGGCATCCTACCATCACCTCCCCCAGTGATTTCTGAACTGCCATTCTGAAACCTCCAGTCTGCAGACATGTTAGCTGTTTGTTTATTTATTGTTTGTTGGAGCCGGATGAAGTTAGGGGGAGGGCGGAGCAGCGGATCTGATGGAGAACAAGAGGACACTGATCAGAAGTTAACAATTTAAACATGGCAGTGTAGGCCATTTACGTATTGTGGCAAAAATAAATTAGGCATGCTGAAAGCTTCCAATGCAGTTTATTTATTAACACAGCATCAGTGACTTTTGGAGCACATTGCTCTTTATCAGTGTTGTTAATAAATTAATCGCATCAGGAACTTTAAGTATCCGTAATTTACTTCTGCTCAGTCCCCAACATTGTTCCAGCACCTGATTTCACCATATTGGATGAATGTTCTTTGTTTACTTTGACATTTCATTTAATGCCATTGTTTGGCACCCATAAGATGCAGGTTTTGGTCTAATATCATTGAACTGCTTTCTCACCAGGCAGTGGTTCTCATAATACCAGAGGAAGAGTTATTCCTGATATTAGTTACCTCTTTCAAAGTCAATTTAACACGATAAGCCCGTGGAGATCAATTCGTAATACCATAAATTCAGTGGTTAGATCCGGAACCTCCAGACAAGTATGTCAATTTATTTTTGCTTTAAGGTTTTGATTGCGGTGCCAGTCAGCTCCTTCATTAATAAGACACTGATAGTCCACTTCACTACAGCGGTTTGAAGGGAATGAGAAGAGCTGATTTGATTGACCATGATTAAAGTTGGCTGTGAAACACCTTTCTATTCCTTCCTTTCCATTTGATAATACCATATGAACAAGAGCCAGGTTGTTTTTTTTGGTGCCAGCCTGTAGATGCCTTATTTTTTTAGATCCACAGTCTATATCCATTTTAATTTTCAGTCTATGGTTATAATAAGTCTGCTTTGATATTTGGTTTTATATGAAAGAAAAACAGCATTCTCTTTGAAAATCCTTTGTTTTAACCGTCCAACAAAATGTCCCCCTCCTTATCTGTGAATGTATCTCTTTATACTACCTCACCTGACCCCTTTCATCGCTCCTGTCACAGTCAACAAAAACTGTGGTTTCTCTTTATATGGCAACAGAAGGCAGCACATTTTATATCCAAATATATCAAAAAGTCATAGATTTTTTTTTCCTACATTTACATTTTGACAGCAATATCAACACTGACACCAAATACAACATAAGCAACCCATCATTCTAACCACAGAGAACTACATAATTATGATGTCCAATCATCACTTTCAGTTCATTTAGACTCGGTCAACTAAGTCTTCAGGCAGACATTAGGGTCTCTCTGGATCACTGAATAATACATATTCTTTCCCATTCACATATTTTTGTGCCGTGGCTTTAGCTTAAAGTCAGTGTGTCAGTTCTTCTTGTGATCCCATTCAGAGAGAGAGTGATTTGTTTTGATTTAATTATGACTAATCCAATTTAGGGGTTCAACAATCATTTTGAGTTGGCAGTTTTAATTTATTTAAAATAGTGGGCATCTTATTCTAATCGTTTTGTCATTCATTGGTCTTTCTTTTTCAGAAATTAAAGGAAATCCAGGAAATGCATCCACCACAATGATTCACTTTCCCCTCCTTCCATGGCAGCAGAACATTTAGGTTATTTTTGGCATTAAAGCTCGTTTAGATTTTAGCAGCCAAGAGAATAAGTCTTATTAGGTTTGATTCACCCCCATGAAATTGTAAATACAAGGCAGAAAACTACCCTTACAATTTGTCCTGATCTCAGCTTTGTCTAAAGGTATTTATTTTAATTTGGCTCTTTTTTTTTTTTTGTCAGTTTACTGGTGGAATTTGTTCTCCTGAGCTGCCAACCCGCATATAACTCATGACTCAACCATTGATGCGGTACAACAGATGTATCTTCAGTGCTGGAAAACTTTCCCTCTTTCTTACCCTGATTTGCTCCAAGACTTCAGCTTATGTGTTTGTCTTTTCTGCAGAGATCCGTGAGGCCTTCAAAGTGTTTGACCGCGATGGCAACGGGTTCATCTCGAAGCAGGAGCTGGGCATGGCCATGCGCTCCCTCGGCTACATGCCAAATGAGGTGGAGCTGGAAGTCATCATCCAGAGACTGGACATGGACGGTGAGCCCGTCACACAGCTTGGGTTTTATTATCTTAAGTCGCAAAATCACAGAAGCCTTGTTCTCATTTCGCCCACAGTGGGCAGATAAAAGCAGCAACAATAAACACCAACTGTCCCTTTTTTCTGCAGGCGATGGCCAGGTGGACTTTGAGGAGTTTGTCACTCTTCTGGGTCCAAAGCTGACGGCAGCTGGGGTGCCAGACAAGTTCAACGGCACTGACTTTGATTCAGTCTTTTGGAAGGTGCTCATTATTCAGAGATTATGTCCTGCTTATTAGAGAGAAGGTAGACAGAGGAGTTGCAAACCTACAAGCTTGGAAACATTTAGACGAACACTTTAAAGGAAAACTTGTTTTAATTGTCACGTCCACTGGGTCATTAATGGGAGGATTTCAATCTTGGAACAGGTTGGACTCCCTAAAGAACGGTGTCCTTCATCAACACTTTGAGTTGATATCTCTGCCTTTGTGTGTGGTGACTGTCTTATTACTTTCAAAATTAAAGAATATTTTTATGTAAAATAGATATTAATTTGCATACAGACACCTCATTAGATAATCAGCTGTTCACTTTGACAGTGGGATGGAAATTAGTGGGATGGAGCTCTTGTCAAAGCTGTCTTTGTTGCAGTTGCGTGATAACAGCACAGGAGTGCCTCTCAGAAAGAGAGGCTTCAAAACGAGTGCGAAAGACAGACGATTTATGAGAATCGGTGGTGCACTCAGTGTACGTTAAAAGAGTCACAACCAACGACACCTGCTGGGAGATTCGAGGAGCTCAAGGGACTGTTGCAAAAACCGCAAAGCTTCACACAACATTATGTAACAGAATAGTAGTATCAAGCATGTGCTGCTGGATTGATCACACAGAGTCTCCGGTCACACAGGTGAGCCCGGCTCAGGCTCAGCTGAACATCAGTAACATACAGTACATGAGCTTCCCCAACAGGTACAGACCCTGGACTCAAACTTTTGCAAGGAATTTCTACTTTAGCTCAGCCATTCACACCGTCTTGATTTCATCTGATTCAAATTTGAAATATAATGATATTGGTGAATTATAACAAACATTTACCCTTTTGTTTGCTACCTTATGCTTTATGTTTTAACAGAAATTATATATTTTACTCCACTGAATTAATATCGGTTGACTACTATTTTACAGACCAAACACATGGTTGGCTTTTACCGTCCTATATAGGCTAAACAACCTCACAGTAACAGTACACCAGTAAATAGCTGCTCACCCAACCATACATTCAAAATGACAGTATTATCCACATTGACAGAACCCATAATGTTCTTTACTTTCCCTCTTAATATATTAAGTGCGCTGTGTAATAATACTAAATACTGTCTTGATCTTCTCATCCAGCTAAGATTTTGATTACAGAACGTTCACTTGTAATTAAGCATTTTGATTGGGTGGTAGTTTATTGCTACTTTTACTTTTTCCGTGATTGCATAATACATTTGTATTTGTTCAAATGTAGCAAAACATACGTTTTAGTTCTATTTTTAGGTTTTATTTTAGCTAGAATTTTGTAACTGTGTTTTAGTGAAAATATTATAATCTTTGATCAGGTATGAGTTTGCCTCTTTTTCATCACACTAGACAATGAAATTGATAATGTTTTAACTGTTAAGATTTTCCTCCCAACAGCTGCAGATTTGACTTAAAATAAAGAGCTTACACTGAAAACAAGTTGTTCAAGTGAAAATAAGATTTTTCCAGTGAAGCTTCATCCATTTTGATTGGATCAGTTGGAAATTGAACATGTCCCTTCATCCAAATCATCCATTTCTGTATTGATTTTTAATCTTCTGTTTAAAGCAATTGATCTCACAAAATATTTGACATTGATTTGATGTATTTTTCACCGCCAGTTCATATCGTATCCAAATAAATCAATAGGTTCAACCATAAACATGCATTAAATGTTTTATTGGAATGAACAAACTAATAATTTACAGCTATTGGAGAGAGAAAAAAAACACATTGAAAAAACAGCATAGTTTCACATTTTCAAGTGTAGCGGCACTTCTATTTATACTGTTATTGTTAACATACTTTCTATACGTTGTGTGTCTGTGTGTGCCTTATGTACTGTGTGCATGTGTTTGTAAATGTGTGTTTGTGCACGGTGCCTGCCAGCCCATGTTCACGTTAATGTTCAGTTATGTGTGTGTGTGTGTCTCCAGTGTGACATGCAGAAGCTGACGGTGGAGGAGCTGAAGAGGCTTCTGTACGACACCTTCTGCGATCATCTTTCCATGAAAGACATCGAGAACATCATCATGACTGAGGAGAATCACATAGAGAACCCGGGGGACTGCCAGGTGGATATAGACAGTAAGGAAGAACCTCCTGTACTCTTAACACACTTCTAATGTTTACACTGGGCTTTGCATTTCAAGGGACAACTTTGGAGTGAGGTGAATGGAATTTTATTTTAAGTGGTTGAACATTTCCAAATGAATACTTGATTAGTCTGCAGCAACAAGCAATAATAATTCTGGTTCTCCACAAACAAACATTGTCAAAACTGAACATCAGTTTTTAATATAAATGTTTTATCATTAAGGGCAATTCTGGAATTTGACAGTGATGCAATGAGGAGAAAAAGAAAAAGATGTTATTGGCTACATTGCAATTATTTTACATGCATCTACCAGGTTAGATGAGACCGGCCCAGACCAGAGCCTGTTTCACAAAAGCATTTCACGAGCACTACTTACACACAAATTGTAAATAGTGCCAGCATCTTTTCTCACAAATGATCGTCAAATTTATGAGCTATTTCCAAGCTCTTTCGTTCATGTATGGGTCACAAGTATGATATTTATTTTTAAGAGTTAAAAAAAAAGTGCAGTCTTGAGTAGAATGTAAATCATATTGAAAAAGACTCTATTGTTAACACTGAAATATAATACAATATAATAATAATGTTTTTCTAGATTATAGGTTTCATCGTTAACATTTCTTACAATCAAGACTTCTTTAAGTCTCCCCATTTCACACCAAAATCCAGCAATCACATGAGGAGAACTGCAGCGATACCAGGTTCTCCCGTCAGGAGTCTCAGTATATCATAATGTGCTCCAGCCAGTCATCAACCAGATAGTATAAAACCTGCCAGTCCACTGCAGGATACCTGTCAGTGGCACGGTTTGTCTCACCTAGATGTAAAAAATACCACAGGTGTAAGCTACCTGGAAAAAAGGACTTGATTGGGGAAACTTCAGGGTTCGGGTTCAATTTTACACAAGTACCATTACGTAAGTTAAGAAAGTTAATTAAAAGAAATCCAAGTCACATTCTCCCTGACCCAAACCCTGATGTCCTGGGGGAAAGTCTTGGGTCTGAGCCATCCAATCACCTCCATACCGCCTTCCTACTCAAACTTGTATCATTCTTTGCACTTAGTGTTTTATATTAAACTGGGCCGAGTACCAAGTATAAACATACCTTGTTATTGTGCATTCAACACTAAGCTACTCAAATAATACACAGGTTCCTATATTCATGTTTTTATTTTAAACATGTGCAAGGTACAGTGAGTAGGGTGGCCGTGCCGCTGCCATTTATAAACAGACCTTGTCAACTGATACCGATGCCAATATCAACATTGTCTGTCAATTGCATGATAATCATGCATACAAGCTATTCAAATTGACGTTTTTATTTCAACTGTATCCATTTGCTACAATATGTTGGATTTATGTTAATGTGTATTTAAAGACATAAGAAAAATGGGGGGCATATAAAAAATAGCAGTGTATGAAATGCTGCTGTTTTGCAATATGATAAACTGTAGCATTCTTCCCTCTTATCTCCCTCTTTCTCATCACCTATAAAAATGAATGCTGAAGCTCCATCCGCCTACACAGACTCATCATGGTGAAGCTCACTCTTTGGGGCTCATTTGAAAGTCATTGTCAGAAATGCAGGAAACCTACTGAAACAAAAGTGGAGGCAGTTTTATGAAGAAGAAAAAACATAAATTACACATCTTCATTACAAGATAAATGAAATTTACTGAGGATAGCAAATTATTGTTGAATTTTCCTTTAATGGCTAATTTACTGAGGGATGCATTCAATGCCCATTTGCAATGAGAAAATGTCTTATTCTCTGTTGGAAAAGCATTTTTGAAGATGTGAGGTGGTTTCTCCAACAGCAGCAATAACCTCTGGAGGAAATATAGGAAAATCTAAAGATAGTTCAGAATAAATATCCTCCGTTTGGACAAAAATATGGTACAGCAGATTATCCGTTTCTATTTGAACATTTTCCTTTGCTTCAGCTGCCTTTGTTCCCACTTGAGGTGAAGTACTCTCTACCTTTCTTTCCTTTGGAGCACCAGTGTTTTGATGAGCATCCTTTAATGTGCCACTCAGGTACCAATCCACTTGTTTGTTCTTTTACAACTCTAATCAACATTTCGATCTAGATGCAGTAAAGCAGCATACAGGTGTGAAAACGAAATGTTCTTGGCGGTGCTCATCCGTTTTAATTGTGTTCATGTAATTTTAGGTTCTGTGATGAGCTCTCTCATTTGGAAATGACTATCAGATATCTTTCCAGCATTAAATAACACCTGATCGTTGGACCTTCAGGTAATTTTCCGTTTCTTTTCTTTCCAGGTTCCAGCCCGACGCAGCAAGTCAAACAAACTTGTGTGCGCAAGAGCCTGATATGCGCCTTCGCCATCGCTTTCATCATCAGCGTCATGCTCATCGCGGCTAATCAGGTGCTGCGAAGCGGCATGAAATAGGAGCTTTGGCATTTTTCAGCCTCGAACAACACCGAAAGGCTTCCCGACAAATGACTGAGGAGATAAAACTCAAAAAACAAATACAACAGACAATCACACGGCTGTGAAACAGGCTCACATACGACTGCAGAATAACCAAGGACAATACATGTGCAGGAATTTGTCTGTTTGACAGTGACATGCTGACAACTTGCATAGTTTCAAGGACCACAGGACCTCCCGTACAAAGAGACAGCGGTGTGTTGAAGTGGACGGCTGACTATACATATCACTCTTCGTACTACAACATTTAGTATCCATTAGCTATGTGCATTTGAGCAGTGTTGCATTGAGTATGGTGGCAGCTATAGAGAGAAGTGTAGTGACTGTCCAGTTTTGTATTTGTCCAGTGTGCCATGCGGTTTATTAGAAACAAGTAGGAAGAATCTGTGAAATATCGCCGGGACTTTGGAGGAAATGTATTACTGAGGCTGAAAAAAAAAAAAAAAAAGTGTTATTATGTGCAAGGTCTGCAGTGCACAGTGCCATGGAGATATTTTGTGTGGTGCAACATTGTTCAAAAACCACTTGGAAATAACAAAGCTTGGTAAGAAATGGACAGAAAATCAGAGGGGTGTTCAGAAAGGTGGATGTGACTGTGGATTGTTTCACTCATTCACAAGCTGCGTGGATTCAGTCTAAGCAGGAAGGAGCCGGGTCAAACAGGTTAACAGTTGTCTGGAGGAAGGTGTTGATGTCTGAATGGACGGGTAACTGGCTGGAAAGTGTCTGGACATGCAGAAAACACTTGACTCTCTCTGCTTTGCAGGCCTCAGAGGATGACCATCATCTATGCATGAAGTGCATGGATGTAAACAGTTGTCTTGACACATTTGTAGAAGTTCTTATCAATGTATAAAACATTATGACTGTGCAACAGAGCTGTTTTCAATTACTTAACGACAACTGTGAGCAACTGTGTGTGGTGCAGAGTATCAGCAATCACAACAAAAGCAAAGCATACAAGTGCATGAAAAAGAAGGGCTGCTTTAGAACCTGCTCGTAAAAAAAAAAAAAAAAAAAATCTTTCAGGATTGCTAGGCTCTGGACGTTTTGCCTTGCCGGGCAGCTGATGATCATCTCTCAGTGCTACAGGACAGCAAAGGACTTCAAGATGGGTCACTCAAACATTTAAAGAATATGCATCAAAACTGAACTGGTTGGTAGAGAGGATACAAATGTGCAGGAATGTATTTAGTTCTTTTCAAGTAGTTTTCCGTCTGGATGCGTTGCTATGGAGCAATAATTGTATGTAAAATAGTCATCTCACAATGCTTTGAGGAAACGAGGATCCTTGAACGTGTTAAGACCCAGTGGACCTACTTACTGAAGAAAAGGCACTTCTCAAATGAAGGCTTTGGCAATAGGACGGCAACATTAGCTCTGATGGGCAAACGGGGAGACAACCCTTATATTCAGTGAGATACAAAGATCAGACAGACTACTGTAAATCTGTGTCAGAAGCTGCCCAACAAGTTGAAGTTTGACAGCGGCCAAATGGTTTAAACCATCGCAATAAAATATGAATACTTGTGAAGCACCACATGACTTTGATTGGGTGTAGGTTAGATTGTTGTGCATGCATCCGGGTAAGGTCTGTCGCTGTCAATCTGTGTTGTACATATAAACCAACATTACCAAAGCAACAGAGGGATCTGTGACTAGAGAACTGGGCCACATGAGAATGAGACTGGTTCAAACTGGTTTGATGAAATTTGAATTATTGAAGAGAAACCAGAATCCTGCAGTGTCTTGTACATGATTTATTGAGATCACAAAATTCAAATACGCCAAAGCTTGTAATACACTCGTCCGTCCACCAGAGGATAACGTGTGAAAAGTACACTCATGAATGACTACGGAGATGAGTGCTGTTTGATACGTGAATTCTCTTAAGTAATGGAAGTAAGTTTAGCGTGATATCAGATTGTCTGAACAGTTGAACGTTGTGTGTAAAGACTTGATCTTACCTAACAAAAACAACAACAAAACACTTTTGTTTTAAAACCAAATTTGAATGTTTAACAGGGAAAAAGTGTGTTTGTAAAGTCACCAAGAAATAAGACCTTAATAATGCCCCCCAAAACAAGACACTGCAATACAAATATTTAAATAATTCATGTCTTTTAAACATGCCTTCTCAGGATCGCCATTGGCAGCTCCTCAAACTTGGATCTCAAAAGAGCCAGAATCTCACAGAGGCAACAAAATTACACTATCCGATCGGCCGGAGCCAGACAGGGTAATGATTATCTGATGCACCGCAGCAATTTGTCAAAAGTGTCAACTCTGTGGGTAACACGCTCGGACAAAAAGAGAAAAAGACCATTTATTTAAAAAAAAAAAAAAAAAAAAACGTTGTTTCCATTTTGCACTTTAATGTGTGCTGCAGCGCACAACAACTCACCGCCATGATTGTTCATCCATTTCCAGAAACAGTTTGGACATAACGAATCACTTCACCATAGATGTATCTATTTTTGTGATAAGAATGTGATGGAATAGAATATTAACCGACGGAAATTAAACTGTCTCATTCATTTTCAGTATCATTAGTGAAGGAACATGTTCATGGGGAATAAAGTTATAATAATATTTTGATTTTTTTTTTTTTTTGCCTTATTCTTTGAGATACTTTTGACATTGTTCATCACCATAAAAATTCACCAAACATGGGTTTATTATTTATCACCAGAGCAAAACGTACGAACCAACAGTATATTTATTTTCTTTTTACAGATGAAAAAACTGTAGGAACATGTTGATAGTCTACCGAAAGTTCTATTTCCATTACACTGTACTTTGATACTTGTCTTTGGATCTTGCAAAAATGTTTATTGAACATGTGATATCTGTTCATTGACTTCACCTGATGTTCTATGTGTGTGGAATGGTATTTCACATGAATAAAACCATATGAGAACTGTGTCTACGCTTCTGAGGAATCTTTTTTTTTTGTCGAAGCCTCGATCATAGAGCTTAAGATGACTCTATGGGATGCTGAGGATCAGTTTCATACTATTGATTGATATCCTGGCATTTCAGATTGAAATCCATAGAAAGTGATGGATTTTCCGAGGTTGGCTGAACCCATCGATCGCTGTATTCCATTCTAAGATGCCCTTTGGCTTATCAGAGTGTTTTTGGCCCCGTCTGTCACATTTTTCCCAACAAAATAGCCTCTTATATCTCTTATGTCCACTCGCGATCCTCAGGCTGCTCGCGTAATCCGTAAATTACCCAGAAAGTCACTGTTAAAACTTAATTGATGATCTTTATTTACTTAAATTGGTGCACTAACAAGCAAAGACCAGCGAATCCCACTGTGCCATTTCCTTTCGCTACGGCGGCCTGCAATGGCTTGAAATGTAAGAGAACTAAAATCCAGAAACACCTTGTGAGGCAACATACAGATACTGCATGCACATTTGCTATTCACATTTGGAAGAATCTCAGCCTTTTCAGCATGCAAATGCGATGACTTGCTATTTGTAACGATCTCTTGCTCACAGCGCCATGTTCCTTCCTTGAGTTGAACATTCAAGTAGGTGGTGAAAAGATTATGAGCGTTTTGGATTGCCAGAAGGCAAAGACTCTGTGTCCCAAAACTGAGTTTGATCCAAACAACAGTCTCTGAATGGTAAAAATCTTTTGATGTTAATTGTTGAAAGACAGATTCAGAGTTTTAATCACATTGTGCCATAGGACGATGCTTCTGGTGACCTGCAAAGGTGTACAAAATGTAGCTCTTTAATCTTTAATGGTGACACCCCATTCAATGAGCCTGAATCAATAAATCACATGTCCATTTGGCCACTCAAGGTTATTGTTCTTTTAGACTCCATTTAAAGTGTATTTTAACCTACATCTATAGATTTCTCTACATTTAAGTGGAAACAAGACACAACATAAATGGGAAATAGTTTTCAAAGATTAACAATTGAATTAGAAAAGTGTTACCTCATTAAGGGTCATATAAAACCAACAAAAAGTTATACAATATACCATGCAAATCTGAGGCTGCTAGGGGACCTCGTTACATGCTGAGCTTCTTTTCTTTCCTCCTACTCTTAAATTGACTCATACCTCACCATCCTTTTTTCTCCCATAGTTTTTTGTTATGGTCTGTTGCCTCTCCATTCAGTTCCTTCGCTCGCATAGTTTCTGTTCTTTCTTTTGCAGATGTCCCGTCATGGAGCTGCATGTCTCTGCCCTGCGCTTGTCGTCTCCACCAACAGTTCTTCTCTGCTATCTCTATGCTGTCCTTTTCTCTCTCTGCTCTCCTCTCACCCCAACCGGTCGAGGCAGATGTTCTCCACCTCTGAGCCTGGTTCTGTCGGAGGTCTCTTCCTGTTAAGAGGGAGTTTTTCTTCCCTCTGTTGGAGGTTTTTCTCCCTTAAGGAGGAGTTTTTTTCCCTCCTAGCTTATGTGGGAATTGTTGAATTGTTGGGTTTCTCTGTATAATATTGTAAAGTCTTGCTGTAAGGATTTTAATGTGTTAAGTGCCATGAAATAATCTGTGTTGTGATTTGGCGCGATATAAATATTGAATTGAATTGAATTGAATTGAATTGAATTGAATTGAATTGAATTGAATTGAATTGAATTGAATTGAATTGAATTGAATTGAATTGAATTGAATTGAATTGAATTGAATTGAAATCAGACATATTTGTGTTTTGGTGTGACAGAACAACAGTTTTCTTGGATCTCATTATTATAGTATTCTACAAAACATCACTGGGTGGTATTTAAGCAAAAGTGTTATGGTTCGACCTTTCAGTAAAACATTTAGTGTGGTTGTTCCTTGTATCAGTCCTTCCAAACAATAGAAGTTCCCGGTTTCTCGCTCTGCCCAGTCCCTTGCCTGCCACGCCCACCTGCTCCCAGTTCCTCCATCAGCCCACCGGCAGCCACTTCTCTGGGTACTAGAGTTGTACATATGAGGGTGGATCAAACGCTTCTGTGGCTGCTCCAGTTGTATACTGTAAACTGGGGGGCAAAGTCTTTAGTTACCAGGCTTTTTTTTGTTTGTTCTTTATACATTTTCTGCTGCAATATTGCTGACCAAATTTAAAGAAGGAATTCCTTTTGTGAAAAGAGCCATTCTAACTTTTCTCTGAAATTTGACAATGTTTTGAGGATTGATATTGCATGAAAATTCATATATAAACTGCTAAAAGCTCTAAACACTTAATAGTGCAGAAATATACACATTACACATGAAGTGAAATAGCAGCAACATAAAACATCCTTCAATATACATCATAGAATGACAAAGAATATGTCAGAAATAAGTATAAATTAAAGCAAATAAGATTTGCAGGTTCAAGGAAAATTGGAATTCGTGAAGAGAACATTTATAATACATTTTCTGGGCAGCTTTTTTTATGCATTAATCCATTGTGGAATTTTAGGCTCACTAATACTATTTATTTTGTGTCCTTTCACAGATTTTTTTCAACTTGATGGCTCCAAGGTACCAAATGGCAGCCAAAGTATTTGCCAGTGTGAGTAACGGTTTTGTCATTCCCAGAGGGGGAAGAAATAGGAAAATATTTCACATCTTTTGTTTCAACATTAATCAGTAGCCGAATGCCTCAAGGTGAGCAGTGGTAATCAAAAGGAAATAACTGGCATGACATTCATCTTTTTCGTGTGCTGTGTAAAAACCTTGGAGACACAAAAAGGAAATAACTCAGCAAGCAATGACCAACAAACCATTATGGTGACCTGGTGATCAATGGAGGTCAGAAAATGAAGTTTCACATCAACACATAAATCATAATGGAAAAAAGAGGCACCTGTCAGTTATTATATGGTGGTGGAGAAGTCTGACTTCTCGTTTTTTTGGACAGAAGACAGATTTATCCCAGATTCCTCCGAGATCAGTGACTCACAGTAACTTTATTACTCAACTGCAGCGCAGTAAGAGCACTATTGCATCAGTCTGTACGTGGCTTTGACTAAAGTTCTGCTCATCACCAGTGCCTTTGCTGCACCCAGGGACAACCTCCCTTCTTGCCAAAGCTTAAAGGCTTTTCATTAAAAAAAAATAAAATAAATAAATAAATATATATATATATATATATCTTGTTGCTGCTACAAAAGAATAAGACAAGGTTTTACATGGTTCTTAATATGACTCGAAAACCAGAGATTGCATGAGCCCTATATGGGTGCTAATGACACTAAAGAGCAATGTGAACCCTTGGAGGAAGTTATGTTAATCTCATCACAGCTGCACAAACAAAATGGGCAATTGAGCATGTTTTCTTCTCTACCATACATACATGAGCACTAGGGCTAAGCCGATATGGTGTAATACCGCACAAGATCAAATTTATTTATAGCGGGGAGTAAATTAGAGCAGATAAAACTTTGTTCTAGGGATGTCACAATTCTTAAGAGGATATTAAGATAGCTAAACAAACACTCAGTAGGGAGGATATCAATATGTAGGCAGGAAAACACTGCAAGTTAAATTGCTAATTGCTTCCAGTCAGGTACAGACTATGCATTTGTGTACACAGATAGCAAATGTGCATGCCAATGTTTGAAAATTCATGGTTTGAAAAGAGGCTGCACATTCTTGTTTCAGACAGTTCATTCAATGGTCGTCCCTCTCCTGGGCGTGAGCACAGCAGATCATTATCATTTCCCCAATAAGGTGCTAAACACATTTGCACTATCCAGTGAATTGTCAGGGGATCGTGTCTAGTGTTTGCCAATCATTATGAATTTGCACTGGCCATGCTGCTTACAGATCACTGGTTTGTGATCTACACATGGAGACACCGTTCTGAAATTGCAGTACTGCAATTTGTATCAGTGCACATTGCTGCATCTGATCACATTGTTTTCAATAGGGACATTAGCAGTCATATCAGGCTGCAATATTTCCTACAGAGAGCAAGTGATTAAAAGGACGGTTTCTCACAGCAGCAGCAGAAAAATGGAGACATTTCTCATCCATTACTGATGAGCCTGTTTAGCCTCCACAGATGAATCCAGGGATTCTGGCTTATTAATGATTTTTTTCTTTCTTTCATTTTTGCATTTTAGTGAGGGTAGAATTAGAATGGTTTAATGCTTTATTTTTTCCGAGTCGTTATATCATCTACAGTAGTCAATAGTAAACAAAGGTGCAAAAGACCAAAGTCATTTAGGGAAGTTCAGGATGATCAATTACATTGACCTGAGTTATTGTGGGCCACAAATGAATACACATCGCTGTAAAATAGATCCACTTTACTCTCATTAGAAACACAAGTGCCCACTCCTCTGCCTCCCATACATAAGTTTACCACATTTTCTATCAGTTAAAAAGAGAAAGTTGAGACAATAATTCAAAACACTTTTTTCTGTGTGTTTGAGCAAAAAATGCTGCAGCGGTTTAGCATTAACTCGGAAAAAAGTTTGTCTACAGTAAGGCACAGCATTTAATCCTTACAATGATAGACAAGGAGACTCTCATCCTACAAAAGACGTGTCAGCCTTACCAAAAAAAACACAACAGCTAAAACTGAATATCGAATATGTTATATGACAGGCTTCCACACAGCCAAACATAAAAGAACCAACTTCCACTTTGAAATTGCCAATCACTGAAACAACATGTCTGTCCACCTCAGACTGCCTCTTCCTCCCGATCCGTTCTTCGTCCGGCACGTTCACAGCTCGGGAGCGGAAGAGTAATCAGCACACTTCCAGGAAATCAAACAATCTTATATTTCCTGCCAAGACGAGATGTCATTCAAGTTGACCCCAAGGTGAAGTTCAGTTTGCCTATGTGAGTGAGGATATAAGGACCTATTTGATGCTATCAGTGCTGGAGTTGATGGGTGCAGATGGAGCGCTCGCTACAGCTGCCAGACGTTTCAAGTTCTATTTTCTCTTCATTATTTACTGATTCAATTTATTTGGAGTGAGTTCATTTTTGCCAGGAGGTAGTTCTTTTTTTGTTTTCTGTCTCTGTTGTAATGACAGCTCCTCAACGAAGGGTTTGCAAATGGATCAGAAATGTTCATATGAAGCTTTGTTATAAAATTCAAGATCATTTACTTGGAGATACATTTTATCTGAATTTCAGGAGCAGGACCACACCTCAAATACTCCCCTTATGGGCATGTGCCTATAAATGCCTACCCATCCGCCACATCTGTCTGCTGCTGGAGCACGTGCGCCGCTCCCGTTGGATCGCCACGCCGCTCGCTCATTTTACCTGCGGGATTGGCCCCATCATCAACCTTATCCTTCAACGTCCTCTTCGCTCAGCAGATGGTCCTCACACTGTCCAGCGAACCCACCAAGGACCAAGCTAAGGCAGTCACCAGTCCAATCGCCGTCGGGAGAAGTTCCAGAAAAAAAAAAAGAAACATCTCCGCCATCCTCTACCCAAGGAAGAACATCCATTTGTAAAGTCACTGGCACAACTAGCTCCACTCCTTCACCTGTTCAAGCACTCTCCCGTAGTAAAGGGAGTCTCTGAGCACCTCCAACCGTATCCACGCCACTGGCCATGCTGGAAAAAAGCTAAAAAAAACTTTCTAAACAAACTATGCCCCGCCGGCAAAAGTCCCATCAGAAAGAGGGACCGTTACCACCACTCCAATTACGAGATAAGTTATCCGAACTACTTCTAACTTCAAAACTCGCGGGCAAAACCCAATTTCACAAACCATTGACGCTAAACTGTTGTTGTTTGTTTGTTTGTTTGCGTTTTGTGTTTTTCTTCTTTTTTTTCCACAGGTGTAACCAACAGAATCATCCCCTCCGGTGGCGACGTCGCAGGCGGAGACTTGAAGTCTCTGACGTCACCACGCACTCCCACAGATGTTGCTGTCTGACAGCCCCAACGCAATACTTCCTAATATTTTGTGAAACACATTCACTGGTATCACATCACCCGGGAACCCGTATCTGTTTTTGAGCGAATGCCCATTCCACTGCTGTATTTTCATGCTTTTATAATAGTGTCAATGTACAGATCCATTGATGCCTGTTCCATGCTTTCTGTATTAGCATTGACTTTCTTGGGCTTGTATTTTGTTGACTGATGCTCTTCCTGCTTCTTCCATGTCCCGTGAAAAGCTGAATTAACCCTCTTCAATCAATTCGTTCTGGGTCATCCTGGGTCATCCTGGGTCATGTCCAGATGGGCTTCCAAGCTGCTCCTCACTCATCATGGCTTCAAGAGCTGCGCATGGGTTGGTCATCACTGCTTTCTCTGAAGGCTTTTTGGGGATCTGCGAGGTACCTTTAGAAAATGTAAACCACAACAGAGACTTTAGATCAATCATTGGGTGTTTCAGAGATAGGGAATTTCTACTGGCTGTTGAACAAATGCATATGCATGTACTTTGAATTATTAAGCTCGATTCAAGAGCAAATATGCTCACATCTGGCTCCAACCTGGTCTGAACAAGCAAGATGGCGACAGCCAATACCTGAACTCGAGGCTTCATAACGGCCATTCATGAACCAATTGGTGACATCACTGTTGGCTGCCACTTGGGCCAGATCCATATCTTCATGAGGAGAAATTTGGGTCTTGTAACACCAAGCTAACACAAAGAGATTTTGATATTATCAAAAGTCATTGTAAACTTATACATGAGGTTGTGTAACTTTCCTTTTACACAAAAAGCTGAAAGGTGCTCTCCTACCTAACAATATCCAGTTGGAATAAAGACTAATTATTTCACCTTCACAGAGCTTAAGGTCACAGGAAGCCAAAGGCCACCTGTAGTTAATTTGAAGAGCAGTGTGTAATGTCTCAAATTCAGGGAGCTCGGATATCAACATTTAGGGATGTGACCCTCTGCCTGCCTGCGGTCATCAATCCAGTCAGATTCCACTGCAGGGATGGATAATACCCGACAACTGCAGTGCAGATACAGAGGCTCAGAGGTTTTGTGCTGCAGAGGTGTCAGGAAGTGGTGCTACAGAAGACAGTGACACAAGGTACTGAAGGATTTATAGTATGACTGCAGACACAAGGCTTTGTAATATGTGTGCTTCCTCTACAAATGCAAAAAGTACAGAGATTATTCCTCAACGTCACATATTTATGTCATCATTATATATGTGATAAAAAAAACAAAAAACATTCGTGGTTTGGATCACAAAATGCAGCAAAAGTTTAAAAAGATGCTGTAAGAAGGGCAGACTTCAGTTTTTCCACTCTGAGAGGACTAAGACCGAGAAAAATTGTCAGGCAGAGCCAGGCTAGTATAGCTAATTGTATAATTGTTTCTTATAGCTGCGGTGACAGTTGTACCATAAATGTTACAATCAGTATTCTCACTTTCAATCTTAAATGGTATTTTAAACATCATTCCCACCTTAAATATGATAATTTCTGTCATACCTGTGTCATTGTTCTTTTTGCCATACTTTAATGTTGCATTTTCCTTCTCCAGAGTCATGACAGAGCAGTGCAGCACACTCTGCTGCATTGGTAGGAGCTTTTTTCATCCCCGACCTTTCCTTCCAGTATTCAAACTGAACCAGTATTGCAGTCTCTAGACATCTGGTCACCACGCTGCAGTGACTTACAGACATATGCTTAGACCTAACTGTTTTTTAATTCCTCTCAGGGCTATAAATTTCCATTACGGTCCCGCCTGCATGATTCTATGGTGTCATGTTTCTGTCTGTCTCTGCAATTGTCTTCAGTGGCATTATCATTCACGTCATGGGTATGGACTGGAGCCAAGACTTTGATTGGATCAGGAGTCACAGAACTTTGTGTTTTAATTGAATTGAAGTCGCTGTCTCCCCAGGAGTCTACCAGCGGCCCGTGGGTAGAAAGTACTAAGAAGAGCATTCGGAATATGCATGAGATAGTTAAGGGTGCATTAACTGGAGGCTTTAAAGAGGTTAATAGCCAGTTAATATAAATGCATCATTTTTCTTCAGAATACATGTGGCTTGATTCTGGACTGAGAAAACAACATAAACAAGTCATTATACATAAGCCTGTATAAATGTTTCATGAAACGGGTGATGATAAACGTGGCGCCATGAGATGAAAGTTGTGCCCTCCTCTGATCATAATTTGAATCTCCTTCCCTTAATTGTCAAGTATTTTTCTATCTCTTTGATGTGCTGGGCTTCACTTGAAGAACTGTCAAGCTGGGAAAGAGTTGAGTTTTTTCGTCATTCTCTGCTGTGATTTCCCTCAACGGTTTGTCAGCTTGGACGCAGCTCGATCATCCGACTAACTATCACAGTTAAACTGTGTTTTCCTATCAGAACCTGTGGAGAATTCTTAGAAGCTCAGTGGCTTCCTGCTTTTTGCTGTTGCTGCCCCCTGACAAAAACACACAGCCACAACATGCAGAAAAGAGAGTTCATCAGCAAGTACTTTTAGGGGAGTTGGAGTAATGACTCATGTTTCCTGAATAAATTATTATTATTCAAAAATGAATTAGAGCATTCTTGTGTTTGAGCACACACACTCACCGCATGTCTGCATCCCACCGATCAATTAGCATATCCTCCTGGAATCTCACAGACCAGCAGCTTTAATACTTTGTCTGAACACATCTCAAACAGATATCAGAGTCCAGCCTGAATCAAATGCTGGCAGGCCTGAGACTGCTTCATCCGAGCTTGGAAGTGGAACTCCGCTGTTTAATAGAAGGGACCCAAATGAGCCTTCATATTTATATTCATAGTCATATCATCAAAATGTCTTTTGAGAACAAAGGAAGGCTTAATCTAAAGCCACTAACAGCAGGAGATTTAATTGAAGACTTCCAACATCATACAGAATATGCACTATAAAAGTACGGTCTGAAATTCACAATGAGATCAAAAAGAAAATGACAACTTCTTTAACAAGTTGTCCAAATCATAATTTAACAGTGGATATAAAATATTGAGAGATCTACATTTGGTTTGATGAATTACCAGCATACATCATCTCTGTATTATGACATGTTATATGCGTACGGCAGTTTTAAGACAACATATTTTTGCTGCTCCATCTGACTTAACAGAAAAAAAAAATCACATACACCAAATCAACCTGAGTTGTAATGGCCTAAACGGAAAAGTGTTTCTTCATGTCCACCCCCAAAAATTATCCCATTCAACAAAAAACACTGTGACACTTCCCATGTTTTTCAAAGTCCTATTGTACCACACTATAATGCTAGGCTGCATAACTTGATGTTCAGCAGCCACCGTGGCTAAACAATGCTGGATACTAGGTTTTACTTCGATTCCCAAGATTCAAGTCAGTTGCTCTGAAGATGTCCTTAAGCAACCTGAGTGCAATGGGAGACTCTCTCATGAACCATCATGTCACATGATTGATTGAGACCAGGCATTCTAACACTGTTCAGAGACGGGTCCAAATGCTGTCGCTCAAAGGTCCGGTAGATGGGAGTCGAATAATATGAGTTTCCTCCCGTTCTCAGCTCCCAATCTGTTCGTCTGGCTACGAATCTGGCCTGAGGTCCCGTGGTGTCCATCAGGCAAAGACGTCTTGGTCAGGCTGGACGTCGGCAGGTTGAGGCTTGGGTCGGCGATTTACTAATCATCACTACTTATAACTGATGAACGCTTAGAGCTGGCCTTGCTCGCGACGTTAACAAAATTACTGATAGTGATACAGGCTCGTCAAATGGGTTGAATTAAGTACGTAATCAGCAAAGTTGCTGACGTACTCTAAGACCTTTATTATCTATGTGCGTTAGAAGCTTAACAAAAAGGCAGATATAAAAATGACTAAGTCAAAGCTTAACAAAACTCAAAAATAACTGAAGAAGAACGAAACTAACTTGAAGGAGTCTTGAAACGAAGGGAAGAGAGCTGAAGCGAATCTAAATGGTCCAAAAGAAAAACGAATCAAATCTCAAACAAACTAAAAATGAATCTGAATCTTCAACTCGAGTCTCCCTCTTTTAAGCTGAAGAGGATGGTCAAGGATCAGGATGTCGAATTTGACCTTATCGATACCCTGTCTCGGGGGGAGAGGAGAGAGTGTCATGAGGGCCCACGTTTAGGACGATTTGATTCAAACTATGTATAAAAGAAGTCCCTTATTTCACTTCACCAACGTGTTATGAGATATATTATTACAACACAGATCACATTTTAAATGAGAAGGTCATTCTACCTAATTACGCAGATAGAGATGAGACAGTTCGTGTGTTCAGCCTCTGCAACAGCCAAGGTTACTGGAGATCCATCAAGTGTCAAGCTGAAATGTCCTTGAGAAAGAGATGATTAACCCCACCTGCTCACATAATGACAGACCCTTTGATTGGATAAATGGCTAAACTGTTATTCACACATGCTCAAGTGCGATGTTTGTCATGTCATCTGTTCGTTCCTAAGATGAACTCAGCTCACCACGGGTGAGAGTGGTTACTGTCAAACCAACCTTGAGATATTGATGTGTCTACGGAAATAATCAACGGGCTTGGAAAAGATGGCAACAAATTACCAATAAAGAAGCCAGAAGGACCAAAGATCAGGCTTGTTTGTATGAACTTGTTGGTTGAAAGATTTTTAAGGATCATTTTTCATTTCGTTGATCAGTTGTGCTGCTTGTGATCACGACAAACCCCAGACTTTCATTTACCTCATTATCTCATTTACACAAGAAGGGGTTCTTCTTTTTTCTTTGTATAATCCAGTTAATTTTGCCTTCTGCATCATATCTCCCTATGACAAACACAAAGCTCATCTAAATAAATGGTCACCAGCTTTATCCACCAAATCTAAAGCATCTTTAATATTGTCTATTGTCTTTAGTGGCCTTGACTTCTACTCCTGGCTTTGTTACAGGCCTCATTTCCTACACATTAAGCATACTTGTAGGACTCAACAAGGACAAGGGATGTGACAGGCAGATGGATTACTTTTATGGTGTAATAAAATTTTATTTGTAATGGAAGGGGATTTACAACCTTTGGGGTTGGATGGATGGACGATGTTTGCTGGCAAAGGTCCTGGCTTGATTTTTCCTGAAGGGAAAAAGGTGGAAGTCAGACTTGATTGAGATACAGTCCTGTTTTGCCTAATGTTTCTGTTTCATAGGAACTCCCAGTATATGTGCGATTTCTTCATTCATACACTCAAACATGTAATACCGTATAGACCTAAATTAATTTATGAATTCACCCCATGATTCAGATTCACTTCAGAATCAAATGCATACTGCCCATGCTCCCTTTCATCAACTTTCATGAAAATTGGACCTGGCCCAATCCTGTTGACAAAAAAATACCAAACACATACAAAGAAGCAAACAAACCACACCGCAAACATACTCATATCCTGTATCAAATATTGTGAGATTTCAAAGATATATGGAACATCTTTTCAACACAATGTCACACACTACTATTAGTCATCCTCCAACCAACCAAAATAGTAAAATAGTTGCAGCGCTAAAAAAAAAAAAACTTCAAGGCAAAAATATGGACAGCAAATAGCTTGTGTGCAGTAGTTGACACACTGCTGTATTTTCTTTTCCTGTATGTCCTCCAAACCCATTCTGAGCTATTGAAAGAAAAAATAACAGCCCCTAGAATCAAATAAATATTACAAAAACAGGTAACTTGGAAATGGCTCCATTCAAAACCCTCTGAAATCATAGCAAAATAAAAACCTCCATAAATGAGATATAACACCTTTTTTGTGATTTGCTCTGAAGGCAGTTCATTCTCGTGTGTCATCAAGCTTTGCAGATTGAATATTCTCCCCACTGATAACATATTTATCTGTACTGTATGTTGGGTGTCCATTTAAACCACTAGGAAAAGTAAATTGCCCTGCCATTCCCCTTCACCCAGGTAATCAGACCCAAATTGAAAATATCCAGCCGCCAATTTCAGTCTGACTTTCAATATTCCTTGCCTGCCAGTATGATGTCGCTTTTCCTGCAGGCTGTATGGGTGGAGACAATATAAGTGGCTTATGAATGAGATTTGAATTTCATGGCCCGATATCGTTTAAGGTCAATAATTGGGCAATATGTATTCTGTATCCCAAAAAGTCACTTCTGGTTATTTTGATTTGAGTGGCGAAGCAGCTGGGTCAGAGGAATGACATGAAATAATGGAACCATACATGTGTTCCCATCAACTATAATATTGCCATTTCTTTGCAGATACCAGGTCCTACCAACCATATCAGAGGATATGAGTAAGACAGATTGAAGAATGTCCCAGAGGGTTTCGCAGTAGGCTCACAGCTAGACACTCCCAGCAGGCCCTTTCGACTGAGGCTTACAGTGTATTCTTGAGAGTATATTCTTTCGTTGCTAATGGAAACAGGTTGTGGAGGAATAGCAGGGGTCTGTAGAGGTGGGTCAGCTGGCGAAGTGTTACTGGTGTAATGAGTTTCTCTCCTAGCTTCGCAGATTTACATTACATGACTGGTTGACCCAAATTGCAAGAAAGCTTTGTACAATTAAAACATTGTAAATGGTACACAAACCACATAATTGCAATTTATGTTATTCAAACTTTTTTAACCTGGAAAATATTCAAGTAATATAAATATTAATAAAGAAAATGTTCCTGTAAAATGCATGTAAACTAAATTAATCAAACTCCAAAGTCAGTAAATAGTAATAATGCTAATAATAATAATAATAACAACTAATAGGAAATTATGTTTATTATAATAACCAGGTTGCCATTGAGGTAAGCTTTGGTTGACCTGGAAGAACAAGTTCCAATTAATACGTTGCATGGCTGTTTCTATTGTGCGCTAAACGAGCGCAGCACAGTGATCTACACGGAGCAACGGGAAGCTATAACCTTTATGAATTAGTATTCCAATTAATGTCACTTGATCAACATCAGCATCTGTGTCACACGTTTTTGTGACCACTGGTGGAGACACATTTGCGAATTCACCCTGGACTTGAGGAGAAAGCACACATCAAACTTTGTGTCAAACTCTGGAAATTGGCAATGGAGACCTTTGAAATGCTTAAAAAAAAAAAAGCAAGGTGTTTTGAGCAACATTTGCATTTCAGGAGAGGCAAAAAGTTACTTTCCAAAACCGTACAGGGTGCATCAGGAGCGTAACCAGGTAGGTTTTCTTTGCCATTCGTGGGGTTGTGCAACTGGACCTTAAAAAAAACGTCTCCCAGATCCTTTGGGGTCTCCATGTATTTGAAATATCTCACAGCAGTGAAAGATGTTGCTGTGAACAGTTTTCAGAATGACTCATTGGTCAGCAGTGGTAATGTATTGGCTCTCAGCTGTTCTAAAATGGATCACATATTGTTTCATTTTTCTAAATTAGGTAAATGACTTGCAAGGACAGCCATGCACTGTAGTGTTTAGCAAAGATTACTCAAACAAGAGTAATTAGTGGAATTATTTTCAGGCTAAAATTTCATACCCTGTTGAGTCTTTACTGCAACATTAAAGAGAGAAGTCACCCAGTGTGCAGGTGTGGTTCAGTGATGACTTTTAGTCAAAACTTAGTGGGATCAGTTCATTGTTTTGTCTTTAAAGGAGATTTGTTTAAGGGAATTCTCTTTAGAATTTGTTTACGCACCCTTTAATTGTTATGCTCACATTGAAGCTGAACTACAATAGTTTATGAGGGTTAAGGCTCAGTGTAAAACCACCTGGGATTAAGAGGATGGGAACATTTCCAGGCATGTAGGCAGGGTCGGCAAGCTCTCCACCGTGAAGGATTACTGAAATAAGGCGAGAGGATGTCCCTGTAACGTCTTAGATATTGCTTTCCACCGATGCTTAGCGCAGCTTTGTCAGTCACATTTTGTGATCACCTCTGAGCTGTACCCAATCATAATTAAGGTGATGACACACTCACTAAAGCCCGGTTGACGATGTGCGCTGCCGCTGTATTGTGGACAAGACGGGAAGAGGAAAACTTTGATCAGAAGTAGCAAAAGCATCAAAAGCATGAAGCAAACAATATGTCTTGGGAGAAAGAACATTGTGTCCCCAGACTATCCAAGGCCATTGTTCAGCACACACCAAAGAAAGGCAATTTGATGAAAGGAAAGGTGCAAAGAGCTGGTTCAGATGTGACCACCATATCTCCAGGGGGAGTTTCTATTCCTTTTTTCCACCACCAGCTGTTTAATCCTCCTCTCCAGCACCTAATAGAGCTCATACTTAAAACAGGATATAAAGCTGAAAAGGTGAACATAAAGTACTCTCTGGAAGGTGGCGGGTGGGACAGTGATGCTAGAACACAGAACACGACAGGCCAGTGTCAGTTTCGGCAAAAGATGACACCAGCACAACTGTTACGATCACCATATATGTGTAAATTAATTCACAATGAATGTTGGTTTGAAGAAAGGGCAGACAAAATATTCAATAAATTGAAATTAACATATCGGAGGTGACTTTTTTATGAGCACAACACTTTAGTTCTACACCGACCTCTGTGAGACAGCTTGAGCACTGTTTGCACTGAAAGACTACAGTCACAAAGATAGTCCTGTTGCTGTGTTATGTCGTGTGAAGTAATATGATAGATTTTCTTTCAAATCGGATCAGATTGAAAAAGCAGCAGCTGCCAGGATCAGATCCTGCTCAGTCTGATTTTACAATCTTAGAGTCAATGTGGTGAGGATTAAAGAAATTGATCAGAATTTTGAAACTTCTTTTGTTATGATCTGCGCTGTAACCAATCCACTAAACCAGGTAAATAATTGCACAGTTATTTTTAAAGATAGGGAATATTTGTGTTTCGGTGTCCACACGTGATACACGGTCAGAGTTTGTAATACTGGAATTGGGAGCCATGTGAAACAGGAATAATGAGGCATTACATCCAGAGACAGACAACACACAAACTGGGAAAAGGCAGCTGAAAACTGCCCTCTGTATCTAAACTGCAGAGCTAATGAGTGACGAGGTGCAGCCGGGCAGGCAGGTGGACAACATCAAGTGAGTAGAAGAGGAAGAAACCACAAAGAGGAGAAAATATAACACTAACTAAAAAAGTTGGAAATGATCAGAAATTAAAGATATTTCCTGTCACATATGTCATGGATTTCAGAAACAACATAAATTTTATTTATGATTACTGCATGTTTTACATCCACAATGGCAAATGACACTGATCAGCCCCTTAAATTGTGCTCCTCACATGACTTCTGTCTGGTTGCAGATACTGTACAGACATTTAAAGGCCGGAGTGAGGGGATGCCCAAATTTTCTTTTAACTTTATGTATATGTAAATGTATATGTACAATATGTAGAGGCACATATTTATAAGCATAAATATGACCCCACTATCATGTATGGTGTGTTTCAGCATCGTTTTTCATAGGAAACTGCAGGCTTTGGAAAAACATTTTCTCCTTTTTAAATATGGAATAATTTGTTGCTGCTGAACATTTATCATAAACAGTATCACCTGTTTAAAACAGAGTAAACTGTTCTTTTCTCATTTTCTAAGTATTTTTTTCTTTCATTTTTTTCATTAGCTGCAATAATTAGTTGATTAATTTATTAGTTAAGTTGAAGGTAATGAATCACCAATTATTTTTTATACTTTATTAATCATTTTGAGGCATTTTTCAATGACAAAAATGCTTAAATGTTCTGATTCCAGCTTCTTAAATGTGAATATTTTCTGGTTCTTTCTGTGATGATTACCTGAACATCTTTTGGTTGTGGTCTGTTGGTGTGGAAAAAACAAGACATTTTAGGCTGCACTTTGAGCTTTGAGAAACACATGTTGACAGTCGTCACCATTTTTAAGACATTTTGAAGACCAAAACAGAGAAAATAATTAACAGCTCAATTTACAATGAAAATAATCGTTAGTTGTAGCATTAATCAGAACAGATGGCTGTTACACTACACATTATAACAAATTCAAAGTATTTATGACCGAAGTTGTGATCATGGAAGACCTTTCAAGTACTTGTTTCAACTCTTACAGCTTTCAGGTCTTAAAAACAGTCATCACAAATATAATATCTAATGTTCACGTTATCTTCTGTGTTTGCTTCATGAAATGGTCAGCGCAAATTCTGTCCCCCACTCTGAATATGATTCCATTTTCTGTTGTCCACAAACAGTGCAGCAACCACTGCAGCTTGTTGTTTCCTGAATGTAAAGTAGAGCGGAATAAGCACGTTGTATCACAGAAACTATGTCTCTCACAACCAGCTTGTTGACTCTAGTGCGCCACTCTCTGAATAATTTCTCACCAGCAAAGAAACAATAAAGCACCAAATACTGCCCTGTAAGCTTGTTGTACAACCAGCAAGGCATCTATAGCGACAACATGTTTTATTCAAGCAGGGGAAAAAAAGAGATGCAGACAACAAAATGTAATCGATTTCCATGCTGTAGTTACAGATTATCTAATAATACATCATGTTGTACTGTAGACAGGCCTAACCTTTATTCCGCTGTCAGAAGGTTTCCTCATTAGCACATGTGCTGCATGATAATCTGTTCTCATTGGACTTTGCAGCACTGTCAAATACTCCCCATCTTTTTTCTGGTCACTGACTGCCACTGTGTGGTCATACATATTTAACACAGTTCTGCTGCAGTTAGCTTTAAACTCTGTCAATTTACAAGCCTGGAGAGAAATTAGATTATTGCATCTCACTTATCAAACTGCACGGGTAATATTATATACTGCAGTGGTGACTAAGATAAATTGGAGAAATTGACACCTCATCGTTCCTTCCAGGAATAAAAGAACAAGTTGCTTTATACCTGGGAAACATTAATCTCATCTCATGGGTAAAAAATGTAATCTACCCTGGCAAAACAATGTGTTCTCACTCCAGCCTCTGTCATCCATCATCATTAAAGAAGGAAAATAAAAAATGAAACCTTTTAACAATATTTTAGCAAAGCAGCTACTGTATTTCCGATCCTAGTTTGTTGTTCGATGGTCTGTTTTCTCCTTGTTCCCCTGTAAAGTCACGTCACTCCATGACAGTTTGGTTGACATGGCATCCATCATGTTCTGACACTTAGATTGGGGCTAAAACAATTGTTTTTTTATGTGTCTAAAACATCAACAGTAAATGTCGGGATGTGGCATCAGTGTTATGGGCTTTTTTTTTTTCCAAAGACCTGTCATTTTACACCAGTGATCAGAAGTCATACAGGAACGTATGGGACACACAGATTTCTGCACAACAGAGGCTTCAGAAGGCCAGAATGCAATGCAGTCACAATATATACAGAATGACACAACAGTTTTACAAATTTGCTGTTTTTTAAATGCTCACAATGAATGTTACAACTGTTAGAAACGGTCTTTGGCAGCTGTTGATAGGCATTCTGGGAAATTTGGACATCCTACATTTAGGCCCCATCCCAATCTCCACACTCACAGTTTGATATTTATTCTGAGGTTTAGGTTTTTTCTTTTTCAAGCAAATGGAGGGACCCATTTGCCTTTGATTCAGCTCTATTCCACTCAAAGAGTCAAACACTACAGCTGTGACATCAGTTAAGGTTTAGGGTTTAGGCTTCTTTAGGGTGGACATTGGGATCGGGCCTGAAAATATCTCGTTAACTGATGATGGATTTTTACTTCAATGGTACATATCATAGGTGGGTGACACGGGCAGCACACTGCGGTGGTAGGGAAGCCCGTAGACCGGACTCATCTCCGTGTGGCGGAGGCTCTCCACTTTGCCAAACTGACGGAGGTGGAAGATCAGGGTGAGCTTTCGGGTCATGGTCCTGAGTGCCAAGAAGGAGGCCAGAATCTGGGCGAGCACGAAGAGGAGGTAGAGGGAGTGAACGGCTCTCTCCAGAGGCAGGATAATAATTCCTTCGTCGGTCAGGAAGAACAGCAGCACCGGCAGCTGAAACATGAAAGACAGGAGCCAGAAGGCTGCCAGCTCTGGCACCTGATGACAGGAAGGGGAGGGGATAGAATTTGGGTTGGTGCATAGAGGTGATGTAAAGATAGAGCAGTCAGCCATCGAGTGATTCAGTCTTTTCCACATGAAAGCACAGAGACACACACACACACACACACACACACACACACACACACACACACACACACACACACACACACACACACACACACACACACACACACACACACACACACACACACACACACACACACACACACACACACACACACACACACACAAGCTGAATAGACGGTTGTAGCCAAGAGCTGATTGTTTACACATGCAGGTAGAATACTTAAGCAGTTATATCCTCCCCGGTGTTATCCAGAGTCCACAAAAGAGCTTTGTGTTGTGTTTCAGAGCGAATGTGGGTTTGAATTACCTTTTCTTTAAGGTTGCCAATGAAGCCCAGATAAAGTCGGACCACTTCAATGACTGTGAGGAGGATCATCCCGGTTATGAGCAGAGCCTGGTAGTATTCAGGAAGATAATAGAACTGGAAATATAGAGCAGAGCTGCAATGTCAGTATGCCAGTGTACAAGACGGTATACTGTGATATCCTCAAAGGGATTCGTATACTTTGGTTTATTTTATCTAATGAAAACACAGATAAAAGTATAATTGTACTAATTTACATTTTAAAACGTTTACCTCAAAGCCTCTGTGTAGAATTTTTTTTTTAATTAGAGTATCTTTAAAATGATCAAACCACCATGTCAAAGTGGTGCAATCCACTGTTTGTTTGTCTTTCACTATTTATTTCAGTGTCCCTGGTTACATCTAATTACTGCAGGATCTTTTTTGATGGTGCCACTAGATGGTGCCAAAGTCACAGGTTTTCCAATTCACACGCAGTGAATTTAAGCAGTAGATTTAGTTTAATATAACTTTTAAGACCTTTTAAATAGAAGACATGATTAACTAAATACTTGCGTCTTGTTTTTTTTTTTTTTTTAAATGTGGGTGAAACTTAAATACACTTGAAGAAAATAACATCTTTTTGATTATACCCTTGGAGATTGTGTTTGGGTGGTATATATGTATATATATATATACATATATATATATATATATATATATATATATATATATATATATATATATATATATATATATATATATATATATATATATGTATATATATATATACATATATATATACATGTCATATATCAATATAGTATAGATAATGGATGGATGGATGGATGGATATATATATCAGGTCCAATAAAGGAGCCAGCTATCAGTCTATTTGATCTATGTTTGCACCTCCTGGTGCCTTTATAGGTCTGTGTTAGCTTAAACTAAAAGTCAGTGTCTCTTTGTTTGTTCTTGTTGTGCACACCAAGAAGACTTACTGTACCTACAGGTGCGAAACCAAACAAAAAACATGAATGATCTAGTCTGTAAAAATATTTGTCCCAGGGTGATCTGATTTTCCTGCTTTAAAAAAAAAAAAAAAATCTCCTTAATTTCAGGAATGAACAAGGGTCTAAGCTGGAGTCTTTTTCCTGCCACTGAACTAACCTTAACTTCCAGCATGAAGACAGCAGAGAACCACCAGCAGGGGAAGTAGAACATGTTGAAGTACAGGAGCATCTGAAGTGGAAGGTGAGAAACCAGCTCGTTGACCACTGCAAGGCACATAACGGTAAACAAGCACTCATCATTGTACCAGTATTATGTAGCCTACACATAACAATCATGTCATATCATATCATGTGATAGTCTAAAAAAGATACATATAGAGATCTGATTTAAGTTACAACAAATCTCTCAAAAAGTGTTCTGAACTAAAAAAAAAAAAATACAAATACAAAATATACAAGCCACTTGTTTTCATGAATATTCAGCCTTTTCACATAAATCACTCCTTTTTTACTGTTTGAGGCTAAAAATGCCTCCCAACTGTCCATATACTGCAGATACACAAACTAACTGTCTTAGGAAAGCTGACCTTAACACTGATTTGACCTATATGTAGCCCAGTGCTCATTGTAAATACTGCTAAGCTTGGGCTTAATGGCAAAATACCAGTTATTAGCAACAAGTGTCACTTTTACAGAAGCTAAAAACAGCATTATTAGCTATGGCAAACTGCATTGACAAAAAAAGCAACGCTGATCACACCTTAAAACTCCCAGGGCCGAAATTTATTCCAAATTTCTAAGACTAAATTCTTTCGGATAAACCAACTCTTTTTAAAGTGATCCTTGATAATGTACACTGGTGATCGACTTCAGAACATGCAGTAGTTGTGTTCACCTCATATTATTGTGTATTTCAGTTTTCTTGCATGCATTCTGGATTCTAACTATGCTATATTACATTGTACTGTTTGGCAAAAATACTACACTATAGCCACAAACAGTCTTTGGAACAAGTAACTAACCAGATGCATCCTCCTGCTCCCTGGTGAAGTCACTGTCTGCTGTCCTGTTGTTGGTGAACACGGAGCCTCCCATATAGGCCAGACCCATCTGCAGGTTCTCGGGAACAGGCGAGTAAAACACAGGCATTGTGGGTAGAGCTGGTGACCATGACCCGAGCCAGAAAGAAGTCAGGAAATGTAACAGTCCAAAACTGTGTTTGAGTTTCAGGCTCTGCTGCTAATCCTTGTTGTTTTAAGTCGTACGAGTGCACAGTTGCCGGCACATAGAGATACAATTGGACACACAGATGCATGCTGGCAGACACGACTGCTAATCAGATTATTGTGAAGGAGGCGGGTGGAGGATTAAGCTGAAGTAGCAGCATGGCAGTTTGTTAGTCAGTTAGTGGCCATTTATGATGCTACGTAAATTTTTGCCAATTAGATAATTCAATAGTTATTTAAGCTTTATACATATCAAATAGGGAGTGCTGAATGCTGTTCTGTGTTTGAATACATATAGGTAACTATCAAGCACAATGAATGCAGTGACTCACTCTATGATTTTACTGGTATTGTGTATCCTTTTTATTTAAATGTAGTAAAATGACACAGCAATGACTAAAACCCTGCACACTGCACCCGATCAACGAGCCCTCAGAGTGGAGCCTGGCTGCTTTGTTTTGGCCTTGGGGCCACACTCGTCATTAATGTGAGCCTGGGTGCAGAAGCAGAGTCTGGCCACAAGGTGTCATCACAGCTCGTCCCTCGGGGCTGGCAGGGGGAAATGCTGGAACTCCTTTGGCACCTCTTCCCCTTTCTGGGACCTCTTGTAGAAACCGAGTGAGTCTAACAAGCTGCTGATCTCGTCCGCCTTCATTTTCTTCACGGGAACAGTCTGATGTTTTTAACACACACAGGAGTACAAACATATTAGCGTCAGGATTTGGTCAAAGGTTTATGAAGTGGAGTATTTGTCCAAATATTTTGCCATTTAAAGTCACATTACATTCTCAAAGGGAGCCCACATTAGGAAACCATGAAAACAAATAACAATAGGCCGCTTATAAGACAAAATAAAAACTACCACAATAGCTTTATAGGGGAAAATATAAGTATATAATATAACTCAACTGAAGAAAGCGGTGAAGTATGGCAGCAGTTTAAATCATAGCAGTGGCACTAAGGACATTCATGATTATTGGTTTCAGTGAACAGTTTCATTGTCACATGCTGGGACAATAATAGTCTTTTTTTTTAAACACTGATATTAGCGGAAACACTTGTAAGTTCTATTTTTTTGGCAGTACAATGTTCAAATTCATATCAGTATTCATATCAACTTTCCTGTTTCGGTTATAAAAATATTGCCGAGCTGCCTCTCAGAATCCCCAATTTATCTATTTCTTTTGAAACTCTGTCTCACTCTTTCAAACACACCCCCTCTGTGTGACCTGATATCCGACAGTGGATCTGATACCAGATCCGACAGTCTTAAAAACTTCTCTACGTGAATCTGCCTCGACATCCTGGCACCCCCGCGATAAGCTCCATCACAAGGCGGATGAGCAAAAGATCCCTGAACTCACATCTCACCTTTACAACCTCGTCCTTTTCGTTATAGAATATCAGACGGGGATTTGTCTCCTCTGATGAGTCATACTCCAAGTTGTGGCTGCACAGGGAAAAAAAAGCGGATCAAGGGAAACAACAGGTAGGCGGTGTTGTGAAGAATCAGCCCTATCCATCTGCTCATGCTATTTTTAGACTCACTTAACATGATTTCAACTTGGAAGAGCAGAGTTTTGGAAAGCTCTCAGAGCTGGCACTGGACTTGGCAACGAGCAAGAGGCACTGTTTTGTTTATGAAAGAGGTCATGAGAAAATCAGTGGTGTTTCTGTGTATCGGTCAGGTCTCGCTCCAAAAGAAAAGCCTGAACATTAAAAGAGCACAAGGATACTATAAAGCCCATCGCTCCATGATGAAATGATGGAGCTCGGGCATTTTCTTTATGCCTCATCCGACCACACTGGGAGCCTGCAGGGGATGAAATCAAACAGTTGTTAAAACAGCATGATGAACAGCATTGTGCATGCTCTGTTTTTTTGTGCGATCAAAAGTGCCAGAAACAGGTTTCATATCCCAGCAGAATACAGACTGACATGGCAGCACATGACACCAGATGCATTTCCCCACTTGCTTGTTGAGTGTTGTGACCGTGTCCTCACCCCTTGTCGTGGGCATATTTCATTTCAGACTTTTACAGATTACTTGCCGCTCCGCTGACATCCAAATATCCTGAACATTTTACGAACATGACAAGTTATCCAAATACAATTTAAAACGTGTATGGGTTTCTGTCTGTACTCACCAGCAGTTTACCTCTGGCTACAACTTGCTGTTCTTCAACCGCTGTGTCATTGTTAGTTTCTGATGCTCTAACATTAATGGTAATAGTGAGCACCAAGAAGGCCCACATGTTGTAGGACATATTTCTGTCTTTAAGTTCTTTTACCTGAGTTATAACCAACAATATGTCACGCTCTGGTCCGCTTGGACAGTTTCTCAGGGCTGGACAAGACCATGTCACGCTCCCACGGGGGAGCAGAGCCCACCTGGGTTGAATTCTTATTCTCCTTCTTGTTATTTCTTCACCATAAATCCTTTCTAATCTGAGAAGTGGGTCATTGGCTCACCACCTGATCTACAATCATATACCTATTTTTATAACTGTCTCGGTTATTAGGGGGTGTTTGATTGTTGAAAGGCCATGAAAAGGCCCCGGGCTTCATATTTGATAGTTTCTTCCACCACAGTATCCACAGAACATCTGCGCTCTTATCACTTTTTCCCATACAGCGCTTGTGCAGGTGGTTGATGACCTCTGAGAGGAGGTCACACGCTCATAGCTGCTGACAGACGAATTTCAGCCAAAGCTGATTTTACTTACAATCATCCCCATTTATCCCTTTTCAAATACGACTGAGACACGTGTTTGGCTTGTATACGAGATGGAAATATATCTGGATCTCAAAGCATAATTTCCGCATTGTCTACGTAAGCGGAACATTTCTAAAACTCGTAGCTTTGTTATTGTACTTAGTTGTAGTTATTATAGACAGGACTTTTGTCTAGTGATGGAACAACACCTCAGACCAGACTTTTCTTCTCAATACTACCTCTAAACCCCAAAACATTTTTACACAACACATTATGCATACTTGTGTGTGTGTGTGTGTGTGTGTATGTTTGTGTCGTTGTGTGTGTGTTTGTGTGCACCCACACTTTTTTGCTAATTGTGGGCAGCAGAAAGGAGATCTAACCCTAATATCCTTCTGAGACCTGAGCTTTAATTATTAAGCAAAAATGATGTCCTCGTGGGGATTTCTAAACGTAACCCACGTTAGTTTTACCAGCAACTAAAGGGTTAACTCTCACATGCAGTACCGACGTTCACCAGAGGGGCGCTGTGGTGCTCGTCGGGAGATCAAAGCCGTCTCCCGGGAGACGACCCTTTATGTCTCCAAGGAAACAGCAGCGTCATGATCTCCACCAGGAAGAATCTCATTTGGTTGATTTCTGCTCGATGCTGTTGAGGATGTTTATTTATTTGATCGTTAACCAGACCGACTCCGAAGGAAAAGTTTATTTAAGTCTGAGAAGAATCTCCGGTGAGTGAACGCGTTGTTCACAGTTAGCCGTTGGTGTAGCGATACAAAGGAGGACAGTTGTTTCGTTGGGCTAAAGATATCTATCGGGAGAGAAGAGAACAAAACAACCAGTGGGAGATAAATATTAATTTGTTGTTGAATATTATTTTACGTGGTTGATATCTGTGATTGTGGAGCTACATGTGACCGACGGGGCTAGTTAAGCGCTAGCTAAGCACTGAGGGGTTAACGCGTCGCGAGCTGTTGAACCGAGCGGGAACGATGACGTCACTTTCTTGTTTTTAGCGCCAGAAGTTAACGGTCAGATTGAGAACAGCTGTTGACTGTGTTGCTTAGTAACGGTGGACGTTTAAATAATGCGTGTTAGGTATAAGTGATGGATGTCACTGAGACATGAGTACATGTGTGTGTGAAATATGGTGCTATGTTAATATTGACCATAGTGAATATTATATATATATATATATATATATATATCTGTGTGTAATACTATTTTACTGGTCATTTACTGTTACACCAACAATAGAGTTTATAAATTACAGTATTGACATCATATTAAATTCTGCTGTATACAGATTGTTTTTTTTGTATGGATCTGTGATGGAGACAGCGATCCCCAGAAACCTCCACAGAGCTGGAGCTGAGTGACCCTGTGACCCCTGATCATCTTCTCCGTGGGTGAAGCTGCATTTGGGCTTCTTGGATTCTCCTGCCGGAGCACCGAGGAGCAAGAAGATTCAGGTCAGAGTTAGTCTGAGAGCCTCCAGACGTACACTACCGGGTAGTAGACTGAAAGACAAGAGACTGAAACTGACTGACTGGGAGAAATACCGGTATTGGGGTTATTATTTGAATTTGTTATTTTTCTTTTATGCTGTTCCCTTGATTTTCTGTGCGTGTGTTAATAACTATAATAAATAACCTAAAGGCATTCCTAAACTTAACACAGGAAATCTAGTGTGCTACATAAACTATAGATATAGATCAATCAAGAACAAAGTATAAAACTATAGATTTGGATGCTAAAACAAAACGCATCTAAAAGCCCTGTGATTTATTCAACATTGTACTTTTTCCTCTCTACATAGTGTTTCCTATAATAATTTAAAGTCAAATCAGTTGCATGTAGATTTGTTTGTACAACCTGAAAGAGATATTTATACGCCTGCAAACCCACTACATTACCTCACTGTTACACCCTCACTTGAATGAAAGGTGGGCAGAAGTAAAGTCCCAATGTCCTCGATCGAGAACAAAGCTAATCACCTTTCAGCTCTTGATCTCTGACACGAGAGCGGTAATGATCGTCACCTACAACTCTCACTATGAAAGACATTTTCTAAACTGTCAGACTAATCCTTTAAGTCTTAGTGACATATCCGCTGCTCTATATTGTGTACGATTTTGCCTTTAAACACTTTTGTGAAGTTTTCACTATTGTATTCTGCATGTCCTTCATTCAGATACAACCAAACGGTAAAATAAGCTTCCAGTCTTTCTTTCTAATCCCCCTCCTTGTCTTGCTTTCTGTGTCACAGTGCTGTCCTTGCGTGGGACGCCGTGTCTAATTCCTCTGTGCTCTCTCTACGAAATCAGACCTTGTGACAGCGTAGCACATTTGCACTGTGTCAACACCCTGGAAGAAGAAAACACCTCTCCCCTCTCCAAGTTTACTCAAGTGCTCATTGTGTTGTGAAAAAAGCAAATTCATGAGGTCACCACAAGAGGGCGGTAACACCCACACGTACACTTCCTGGCAGTTTGGCGGGTAAAGTGTACTTCCAAATCCGAGCCACAGACAATTATGTTTCCAACAAAAATAAACCATTCCTGCCTGGAATGCTGAAGCAAAACCATCTTGCTGTCTCTATCTTTTCCAGACATGAAGCTCTGCAGCTCAGAGTCTTGTGCTCTTGTGTGTACTGTGCGGGATTATGTGTCAAATGGCCATAAAACAGCCCCCCACCCCCCCTTTTTTTTTTAGCAGGGTTTCCTCCTCCTGGCAGCCGCTGTAAATCTCCTGGCTTGTACACTCCTCCATGCTCGACTTTTAAATTTTTATCATTGCATCTTAAATTTCCTCTTTCTCACAATGCAAAGTTCGGCCTCGAAGAATTTAAATAGAGAAAAGAGTTGATGACATCGGTGAGAGGGGAGAATACACAATGAGCAGTGGGGGTGGGGTGGTCTTCCACAGGCTGAGTCTATACGTGTGGATGCAGACCATATGTGTTCACCATCAGCATGTTTCAGCTTACATCACGTGGTGCGTGCCAGAAAGGGCTTGTTGTTATTAATGTGCTGACAAAGGGAAAAATGCAGTCATTTGAGGGTTACGGAGCTCAGACGTGGATGATGAAAACATTTACAAAAAGTTCACACTGAGCAACTTTTTCCAGCAGGAGGTTTGTCAAATTGCAGCACTTGCAGCTGGCAAAAGATCAAACGCCGAAACACCTCTGTGCAACCCTGCCTCCTTCAAAGAGCTTGTTATAAAGACACACACACTTCCTGTTTCTCCAAAGCACCGGATGCTGCCTACCAGTCAGTTAGTTTGTGTGTCTATTCTCTTAAGATTTGGGAGAAATATTTCACTGAAGTGTCTTATTTCTCTGTGCCCCGGTGTTGATATGAATTTGTATTTTTAAGGATAAGCAGGGGAGATGAGTAAAAATGTAGTTTCAGTCAGTTCTAAACTTTTATCTCCGTCTATGTGTGTGTGTGTGTGTGTGCTTATCTGTCTGGAGCCTCAGGGCAACTGGGGGGAAGCCTTCTGCCTGTCTGCCTGCTGCGCTCCAGTCTGCTCATAAAGAAAAGAGGCAGCATTGAAAGCAGCGAAGGCCACGTGGAGGACTTTCAATAGGATTTCAATGCTAATGAATGTGCTCCACTGTACACTACAATAAGCTGACGTGACCTTGTGGTGGCTGATGTTCAAGATGCAAAACATTATTTTCTCTTCTTTGAAAATGTTCATCCGGCACATACCACACAGTGACATTGCAGTATGTGTTAACAAAAAGAAAGAATTGCAGAATTAATTCCTTGTGTTGCTCTCTTCACTATGACTCCTGTGCAGCTTGATACAACTTTAAAAAAAAAAACAACAACAACACAGCGCATTAAGAAATAAAAACAGGGGGAATATGGGGAAATGTCTATGCGTGACAGTGACTGTAAGCAAATTCACAGCTCATGGAGTAAATGAGAATGTCACCCAGTTTGATTTAGCTCGTGGTTAGCTTGAACCTACGACCCAAAATAAGTGGCTCCAATTTTCACCACGCGAGGAGGCCGCAGAGGGCTGCGGACGCCGCTGGCCTTGGCAGAGGAGCTGCCGCGTACAGGCGTGGAGGATGAGGAAGGTTTGCTGCAAGTGACCTTGTTTGGTGTGTCTCTGATATGTTGATAGTGAAAGGTGCAGGAGGGTGTCTACTTCTTACTGATAATACAGTACCTTGTGGAAGATGTACTCTTTCTACTGGTGTGTAAATAAAGACACATATTCAAATACACCACTTAAATAAACGACTCTGTCCGTGAGTATTTCATTTTTTTATGCCACCTGATACAGCTCCACTATATTTATTTGACGTGTAAATAAAACATTTTACTTTTGCAAAGTAAAATTTTAAATAAGAAAACAAGCAACATTACAGTGGAAATTAGTTCCACTTTTACCAGCTGCAGCACATAAATTATTCATCTGAAATAATCGCAATCAAATTTTGGAAATCTCTGTAAGTCTGTAAATGTGTCATTCGCCTTGCTCGAGGACCGTTTGCACCATCTGCTTCAAACTGGGTTGGTGTGTTAGTGGGGACCCGAGGTTGTGCACTGGTGAGTTTAGTGCGACTTGGACTCGTGATACGTTCGATATTAATACATTTTTATTGAAATGCGACATTAAAATGGCTGCTGACTTGGCAACTCCAGCTATGTGTGTGTGGCCTCTCAGAGAGTACTGCTGAGAACACCGGCTGGCCTCCTCGCTTTTTTGGTCTTCCATTGGATCGATTAAAAAAAAAAAAAATAACAAAACATTTGTACTCATAAACCTCCATATTCTCATAGAAATGCAATTTATGTCTTTCTGTAATTTTCACACTTAGCAAAGTCATCCGGCGGGCCGAGTTGGACCCCCTGGCGGGCCGGATCCAGCCCGCGAGCCGTATGTTTGACACCCCCGATGTAGAGTGAGCTGAACAGATATGCAGTGACAGTGACATGAAGATACTGAAGACCGCAAGTTTCCACAGTGACCATTGGACCACTCAGCAAACACGGACAAAACGGTGGTGGAGGACTTTGAACGTAAGTATTGTTTGAAATCAAATAAACACTTACGATACAAATGTTGTAAAACCAAGGGGGCCTAAAACCTAAAACTTTTGTTAAAATATACAAAGTTGCGCTACTTACATCTTGACAATGTTTGTAACGAATATGAGGAACCCGTAGCTGTGGATTTGTACGACACATTCCTGGAAGTCTTCTTCTCGGCCAGCTTTGCCGAGACTCTTAATCTCCCTACAGTAGACTTGTAGGAGTTCTCAAAAGCCGACAACACTGGTTGAGAGGGACGTTTCACACAAGGTAAACACCATTTTATCTAGCACCATCAACAACTCTGATCCAACAGTTAACGTCAGTGGCTCCATGTCCAACAGAAAACGTCTGTGAAGATACTAAAGTTAGGCAAAATCCAAGAGCCCTAGACCGTGTTGGCCAAAATGCAGCTTTTCACTCATCCACAAGTTCTGAATCCGAAGGAGAAGTAATGGAGGAACCAAAGCAATGTGACATTAAGAGCAAAACAAGAGGATTTAGCGATATAAGCTATAGTGTAGAAGCTGTGTCACACCATGGTCCAACAGTTGGCACCAACTCTCCATTCCAACATCCATCAAGCAGTGATTGTGTGATTTTGATCTAGGGAATAAACTTTTGTTTGCTGTTGAATGAAATGAAATATGTGTGCCTCCACTTGCTCCCAGCTCATTTGTTGAACCAGAAGCTTGTGTTTCACTTTCCTTATTATTTGTCATGTGGCTCCGTTCCTCTGAGGACAGATTTAGTTCCTCCATGTGAGTGATCCTGTACGGATTTAAGCACTCTACTCACGAAAAAGTATTTTGATGCAATTTGCATCCTGAAGAAAAAAAACTTTTTACATCCAAACACAATCTACTGTAGTTCATTAGCAGTGCAAAACTGGATGGACCAGTGACCAATAAAAAAAACCTATTCACCAACAGAAACTCAAACTCCACTGACAGAAAATGCATCTGAAATGACTGCTGGCAACACTGTGGTGGACAAATGATCTGTCACAACTATAATTTGAGAGATGATCACTTCCATCCAAACCTACCTCTGTAAGACAGTTTTTACAATTCTTGGACATGTGTGATAGATGATGTGAACAAATCGCTTGTGTATTTCAGGTTCAGTGTTCCAATCTCAGTCTGGGTTCGAACACACTGACAACATATAGTCCCACTCCCGTCCTGAAACAAGTCAATGAGACTCCTCATACACTGTTCGGTATCTGACCCTCACTTCTGCCCTGCTTTAACAGGGTGGGGGGTGTCAAAGAAGTATCATGTTGCTAAAGCAACAACAAACACCACACTCTTGTCCTCCGTAGTCACATGCCCGAGCCACAATTGTGATTAACATCTAGCAACAAGAGCACATTTTAAAGAATACAGCGCCGGTGACGGCCTTTGGCACGGTATGTAGGTCAAGTAGGAATAATAATATGACGATGATTCCAGTATTTACATATTTTAGTGGGGAACAGGATGAGGTGATAGATGGCATAATGGCGGATGTGGGGAAAGGTTTGTTGTGGAGGTGGGAATCGGGGTGAGGGTGGTGGAGGGATTTGCAGTGATGGATGTCCAGTTGTTGGCCACATCAGAGGAGCCGGTGGGCAAGCAGGCAGCAAGCGCTGCTCCCCTCCCTCTAATCTGTGCCGGGGTAATCAGAAACACATGGCTCCCCATAATGACTCCAGTGTTGTCTTGTGAAGTAGAACGAGGATGTGAGGGTCACGTATATTACTGGTGTGCGTACACACTAACACAAAGCCAGGCTGATGGGAAATATATAGCTGAAACTTCCTGTCACATACCAATGCACTGCAAATATATATTGTAAATAAATCCTGACATTAAGGAGGGAAATGTTTCTGCCTCGTTAGACAAAGCGTTTCTCTCTAAATATAAGGTGGATGAGAAAGGTGGCAATAATTTTGACCCGGCGTTTCAGTCACAAAGAGATGAAAGCAAATCTGATGTGGTTTTAAAAATGGGGAAATGTTCCTGCAGGCTCAAGGAGAACAACTCTGCGTCAACATGTTTTTGTGACTAGTTCTGGCAAAAAAAATATAAAATTGGAGAGAAAGTTTGCGTCTCCAACAACAAAGCTGCTGTAAGCTACAGTTGGTCGGTCGCAGACAGGACTGATTGTCGGGACAGCTGGGGTTCAGTGCATAAAAACATAAGCCATCTGCTTATTTTCCTTTAGGTTTGGGCAGACACATTGGGTCTTGTGATCATTTTCCGTCCCAATATCGCTCTTTTTTTTCTGCTCTGGGATGAAGTGAGTGAGAAACAGAGGGGAAAAAACAAAAAACAAAAAAAACTTTGGGTCAGCTTGTGGAATTATGTGAAAGCTGAAACCTCAAGCCACATTATGAAGTCTGAAGTCCCACTTTACTGCACAGATAGCGGATGGATGGGTGTGTGAGGAAATAGGGGGGGATGGGGGGCTGAGGGAGAAGGAAAATAGGCCACAGAGAAAGACACGGGAGGAGGAGAGAGGCTTTAAAAGAAGAAAAAAGAAATGAGAGAGAAAGGAAAAGAAAGAAAGAAAAAAAAGCATCTGACTGATCTGCTTTCTATTAGCCATTCAAATCTTCTTCGCTAATACACTCGTTCCTTGGAATTATGCTGACAAAGGGGGGAAAATCCAGGGCAATTTGAAGTTCCAGACAACTGTTTTACACCCACCCATTTAAAAGAAAAGAAAAAAAGAGAGGGAAAAGTCTCCATCTGGATAGAGAGACAGGCTGTAGCTTAATTACATATCTGGCTAGTCATATTCATTTGTCTATCCACATTTACACAGCGAGTCATGATGAAAACTGTGTGTATGTGTCTTCCAGAAGTTTCACATCTCCTAGCAGTGCTAGAACAAAGATGCATTAGCTCGGGTCAAAGTGGTTTGAGGCGTCTCGGACGCAACAAAATGGGTTGAACAAGAGTAAATAGTAGTTTTTAGTCTCACGTATTGACTTTAAGTACAATGCTGATACATATATCCATCCCAGGCTCAGACTCAAGTCTTTTGACTGAGTTTGAGCACCTAACCAGCTTGTCTGAGCATCTATTTGGGAGGTCGGCTTGTTGTGTGGTTTCTCTTAATTTGTGCATTAAAATCGGCCTATTTTAGCTCTGTGCCAACGCATGGAGTCTCGGGTCCGTTATAATGACAGTCTTAAATCGCAGAGTGTGTAGATGTCACTGGAAATCTATAAACACACATTTGATGCCGATGCGGCCCCCCCACCTCCATTTTGGTTGCACGCTGACCTCAGATCTCGGTGGTTTTGGCTCAAGAAAAGCAGCAGCTCCATTTCCAGTAAATGTCATTTCATAGTTACTGCATTTCCACAGGGCTGAGAAAGAACATTTAACATGTAAGAAGGACTGCAATTAGACAGTGTTTCTTGCAGACACCGCGTCGACGGGGATAAGAGACGAAAACAGCATTTTCAAATCTCCTCTGGCCATGTCTGATGCAATGAATCAGCCGGGGAAATGACAGCATTTTAGGAAATCGGGCTGCAGCAGACACACATTCATGTCAGACAGTCGTTTCAACACGAGAACAAAAAGCTACCTTTCAGTTGAAAAACATCAAAACCTCAGACATTTTGTTATACTAAGCTTTTCAGGAAATAATTTGTGTTAGTTCATCACACTGCAAGCCTTTCAACAACAGATTATCGGAAACAAAAAAGGGATTTGCATAGAAAACGTCTTTCTAGGACTACATGAAACCATGCCTTTGTTTCTGGAGCGCATCTGTATATTCAGCTAGTATACATTGCTTTCAACTAAAAACTTCTCACAAGCCGAATCCACTATCCCGAACTTAAATGGACACTGAAAAGCTGCTCGACTAACTCCACGGTTGAATTAATATTTTCAACCACTTTCAAGTGTAACTCGACTCCACTTTCTTTCTGCTTTGCATTGCAGAAAATATTTGTCTTTTTCCCCCTCACTCATAAATTTCTTTCTTCCTCTGCTTGCAGGGACTGAAATGGCTACCAGATGTGGTTCCAATCTGTTCCTGTTGCCATGGAAACCCAGGGACTGGAATAGCTTTTTTCAGTCCAGGGCTTTTGGCTGACTCATAGGGCCTGAGTTTTTAAAGCCTCGCTGTTTCTTTAGACATGGCACATTGAGGGCGCCCCAGCTCCAAGTCATGTTTAAACTGGCAGCCAAGATGTCACTGAACCCCCTTCCCACTCTCCAATACCTGACTTTTTGACCAAGCTTTGCATTATCCAGTATAGTTGCTCCTTTGTGTTGCTGTGCCAAAGCGAATTTATGTTTCACACGTCAACGTTAGAAACCAAGTCAATAAAATGAGCAAAATATTACTCTTAGCTCACTGTAGAGGAAAAAGGAAAAAAAAAAAGCCAAGTTTCATAATCATAAACCTCTCCCATTCAAGTCCATCCACGAGCAGCAGGCACAGAAATCCATCAGAAGTCATACACATGCTTAATCTACACAGTTTACCTTGAAATGCTGTGCAGTGGTGACTTTCAATGCACATTTCCAATCTGCGACTTTCCCACAATGTGTCAAGGATGAAAAGCCTGACAACATGTGTTGGTATGCTCAGCTGAGATTCTTCCCCATCTGCGTGTTCAGCACGGGCAGATGGAGGCAGTTGTGTCAACATTCCTCTCTATTCTGGCAATAAATCTGACTTCAAACCGTTGTCACATGAAAAACGGGACGATTCAGGGAGTTGGGGCGGGGGGGTAAAGATTCCAATATGGGGTTTGGCTGACAATCCGTAAAGGAAGAGAAATTGATTTGGAAAAATCAACGTTGCAGTTGTCAGATTTAGGAGCAGGTATCAAACAGTCAAAACAGGGGAGACTGAAACCATGTCAAACTGTGACCTATGAAAGACTAAACAGAGAGCAGATTTGTGAAGCCGCACGCAGCGGTTCTTTGAGCTCAATGTTATGGTGATATCAGCTTGCAACTATGCTCACAATGGCAATCTTAACATTCAGATGTTTACCAGGTACATGTATAATGATAACCATGTAAGTTTTGAGGTTTGGCTTGCTAATATCTGCTAATCAGCACTAAACATTAGTTCAGCCAGTCCGCTTTCAGGTCAAAACATTTTATCCAAATATAAGTCAACAAGACTGATGGATAATCATCAACACGGTTTGTTTATTAACCATGTCTGTGTGACATTTTACCTCACCGACACGTGAAAAGTACATACACGTATGAAGAAGGAGGTCATGTGACCTCCGTGAGCAGAAGGTTGGGGGTAGATGGGCAGAACAAACACAGGTCGTTCATTTAAACAACTGTTTGACTTCATGTGGAAGCAAAAGTCAATGTGTTTTTTTTAAGTTACACACATAATGTAAATTACTTAACGTATGTAATATACATGACTGAAATTACTTTTTTAACCCAAACCATCTTTTCCTAACCCGAATCAAGTTGTTTGGGTGTCTCACCCGAACCAAATTGCAACTGTGTCACAATTAACCCAACTCGTGTTATTTTCCTAAACCTAACTGCGTGGTTTTTGATGCCTAAACTGAGGCACCTTACTTTTCATGCCTAGGTGAGGCGGTGAATCTGGGACTGATGGGTGCATTACATTATTGGGTTGGTTTAACAGATATTTGGTCAAAAACCAAAGTGCAACCACCAATCCATTTGTTATCAATTTTAAGACAAGGCTTTATCAAAGGAGGTATTTCCGTGATGGGTCCTTGTAAATCGGGCTAATAAATCAGGTTTTAATGCCCTTAGAATACTAACCATACCAATGCATGTAATACACTCGTCAATCCACTAGAGGATACAGTGTGAGTGTCATGTTTTGCCTTGCCTTGGCGTAAGGAGTACATGCATGTATGGATAGGAGAAGAAAGTCATGTGACCAAGGTTGTGTGATGAAGGTCATTTTACAAAGTACAACATAAATAAAGCTGGTAGGTCAAAGGGGGTTGGATGGATCCAACCCAGGACTTTCAACAAGAAGACCAGAGTTGAAGTCTGTGAGAAAGAGACGTGGGTTTCTTTAAAGAAATCTTTTCCTAACCGTAACCAAGTGGTTTTTAAAACCTAACCGCATGGTTTGTGTTGGCTAAACCTAAGGCACCTTACTTTTCACGCCTAGGTGAGGCAAAGCGTGACACTGAAACAGTATCCCGTAGTGGACTGGCTGGTGTATTCCAAAACAAACAAAGCTCATTCACCTTCTGGTTCCAATGATCCATCCATCCATCCATCCTTATATGCATCTATTCATCTGCCTTGTGGCCCAGTTTTGGCAATATCCTTCTTCTCCCCTCCAAAAGAGGACACATATGCAGCGTGTGATTAACTCCTTTGCACAGAGTTTCCACTGTTTGTCCCCCATGAAAGGAGCTCTTGTCCCCCCCCCCATCCTGAAGGAGCCAAATCAACAGTCCCCTGGTTCCCCTCGAGCTCTTTGAAGATCCGCTGTGACTGAACGACTCTGCAGGACTCCTGCCTCGTCTCTGGGATTCAACCGTCTAGTAGCCCCGAGTCACAGGAAAGGGTCAAATATCAATCAGCATTCTAATGATTCTCTTTAGAGAATACAATAGAAGATTTATGTGGTGTTTTACTCAGTATATCCGTATTGTTGTTGTAGTGGAATGTACACTGGAATCAGACACTGGAAAAAGAAGCTAAGAAGAGGTCATGAACCCATGAGAACCAACAGGGGAAGCTAATTAGTAAACGATAACTGTCAATGTAAATTGATTAAATGAGGACTGTTTTTTTAAATTCTGGTTTGACTATAGCTACATGTATTGCTCTTTTATTCCAAAGAAGTACATGAGGAAACACCAGTTTAATAACCATACACAAATGGAAATCAAAGTTGCAATAAACAAACCACAAAAGACAAAATATACCTTACAGTTGGTAAGCAGCTTTTTCAGGCCCTTCTTTACAAAAATGCACTGTAAGCCTATAAAAACAGGCACGGGCCAGTCAGATAAAAATTGCCACTTCATAATTACACAATATTATGGTTTTAAGTATATGCAACTGTTTCAACAGTGGTATGCTAGTAGTATTGTACAATCCTTTCTGTATGAGTTAGTTTTTTTTTTTTTTTTTTATGGGAGGCAATAATAACAAATGGAGGGAACAAGAAGGTTACAGATTTCCTCTGCAGCTATTAATGCCATATAATTACACTCTGCGTCATGCAGTTAAGTGTTACACAAACAATAACATCAACAGAGAACAATTACAAAGCCAATGTAAACTTTACAAGAGGGAAAGTACTCATACTGCAGGTTTGCTTCAGAGCCCAAAAATAAGCAACATAAAAACAAAAAAAAGCAAATACAACATGAAAGCCAGTTCATTGACACCAAGGGAAACAGAAGAACCTAAAAGGTCATATAAGCACAGCTTACAACGATAATAAAAAGTACACAATGTATACAAGTAAAAATGTTGAAAAAAATAACCAAAGAAATGTGTTGTACCTTGATAAAAACATGTAAAACCAAGATTTTTTTTTTTTTTCAAATGAGCTGTGAATGTAAAATATTCCTCTGCTTAACACATACCAATTTTGAGTGCTACTCACAAGATAACGATCTACCAATAACTGAAATAAAAATGGTTTATTCACCTTGCAAAATTGAATTAGTCCAGTTGAAGTATCCCACCCACCCCAACACTTTTTTTGGTTCACTTATTTAAGGCTCAACACTTGAAATAAACATTGAGAATAGCATTAGGAAAACAGAGCTTCTTTTGCTTAAACTGATCTACAGTTGAGGCACATTTGAACACTTGAGGCACAGTACCATTTAGTCTTACAGTCTTACCCCCAAGCAATGACACTGAAACACCTTTTTATTCAGCATTAATCTGCCAGCATCTGATAATATTATCCTTGAGGGACAAAACAGCTTTGACATTTTTTTTTTTTTTTTTTTACACAGAGTACCCTGATGGCATAAACAAGTGAATGTGTAATGAGAATAGCTCAAATGGTGATACTGACCTAATTTCTTGACTAAACTGAACGAAGACAGAGACACATGACAGGGTCCTTGTGTTGTCTGATCTGTAGAAAATGCTACTTACAGCGATTATTTTAACCAAACTATCTATTGCCTCTGATCTACAAGGAGGATATTGTCTTGCAGTGTGCTTTCCTATAAACAGAGCATATGGAACTGCAGATGCTCCTCTATTATAGAGCGAAAAGTAATTTTAAAGTGATTTATAAGCATGATATTAAGTGATAAGGCATAGCTTGGGGTTTCATTTTTTGGTTTAGTGGTTTAGCTGACTGAATCAAAAATACAGTAAGAGCACATTCTGGTGATTTGGTGTTAGCAGAAGTATGAAAGAAGTTTTAAACAGCCCTTTATTACAGAAAGATCAAAGAGCTTGTGTGGGATTTAGCCAACCATGTCTGACAGTTGGACAAATGAGGGCTAAGACTCAACATCCAAAAAAATTCTGTATGGAAGAGCGTTGAAACCCAGAATGACACTCTATGAGGAATTAAAGGTGTCTCATAAGTATGGAAGACATTCAAGTCCTAAATGTTGCATAACTTGTGTACCTCGTGGTGTCAAATTTGGTGAAAATCAAAATGTAAATGTATTTTCTTTGGTAAAATCAAAGTTCTCCAGCAAATCACTCCGAAACTGTTTTGCTCTTATCTATCAATATTCAAGTCCATCATCATCTGCAAAGAATAACCTTGACATTAGGAGTGAGGGTTATAACTTAACTATCCAACTGCAAATATGTCTTTGCATGTTGGTCCATCCAAATGAGAAAACAAATAAAACAATTAGCTTGTAATCCTCAAAGGATCTAATTTTCTAGTTATTTTTAGTACCTTTAGTACCTGTGATGAGCATACATAAAAATAGCTATTTTTCTGATGGCAAATTACAGTTATACAACCTCAAAAGCAATCCATATATAAATATAGTGGTGGACATACTGCAGAGGAATAGAGATGAATGAACTTTGGATTATGTCTTTGCGCCACTGTTCTCACAGTTGTGTCCGGTTTAGCCACAGGTTGTGGTGTGAGGTTGATACATAGTTACGCAAAAAAGGATTCTTGAAATGTAATACAATAGTGTATAGAGGTTATCATATAATACACCTCACCAATACAACTCAGTTGCACCCTTGGTTTGAAAGCATTTCTCACTCTTGACTGGTCCTACAGTCATAGCACACTCACACAGAAACATTGTTTAAAATTCCTTGGTCGAAAAACTACGTGCTGGTTCGCTTTCCAACAAATTCATTTAAGTCTCTTTGTGCAATTTTCTGTTAAAAACACTTATTTCACTACCTGTGGTGGCATAATGGCTGTCTTTTGCTGGGGTGTTTTACTTTCCGGTGTATCCAAAGTTCCCTCCTTGCCTTTCTTCCTGGGTGGCTTTTTTATTGGAGTCTTCTTTGGTGTAGGATCCAACGGGTCCCCTGCCCTGGAGCCGTTCAAGTCCTGCTTCTCCGGGCTCTTGGCTTCAGGGGTCCCAAGGTTGGTGGTGACAGGCGCCACCATCTTCTGGAGGCTGCTCGAGGTGGGCAGCAGGGGCTTGGTGGAGCCTTGCTGGCTTGATCCACTGGAGGCGCTCCTCTTGGCTTTTTGTGGAGGTGTTGGCTTTTCTCGGTGTCCCTTGGGCGTGGAGAGACCATTGGTCTTTGTCAGGCCCGTCCCCTCATTCCTGTTGATGCTTTGGGTTTTCTCCTTGAGCTGAGCGGCCAGCAGCGTGGCAGCCTCCGAATTCATATGAGGATGGATGACCTTCGGGCTCTTGGGTGGCTCTTTAGGGGTCTGCTTTGGATTGTCAACACTCTTTTTCTCAGATGAGGAGCTGTGGAAATTACTAATCTTCTTGAGGGCATTCTGAACAACACCATTGATGTGCTCCATGTGACTAGGACTGCTGTGCTCATCCCCAGACTTCTTACCTCGCAGAGGTTTGTGTTTGCTGGGGGAGCCATGAGCATCAGCCTCCTTCCCCTCCTGTTTCTTCTGTTGCTCACGACTCTTTTCTTTCATTTTCTGCCGCTCTTCACTCTTGGATGAGCCATCACTGGAGCTCCTCTTTTTTTCCTTCGGCACTGCAACAGCCTTAATTCCACACTGCTGCTCTGGCTGGGGAGACCCTGTGGTATTACCATGTATCCACGACACCTTGGGCTTAGTGGATGGGTCTGGTGGGCGTGGTTTGGGCTTGCCAGGTGAAGGTGGTGGCTTTCCATTGCGCTTGGCCTCCGGTGTAGGAGTGCCATCCCCTTCCTTGCCGCTGCTGTCGTCCTCTCTGGACTGCTTGGAGAGGCGGGCGATGCGAGCATAGAGGGCTGCAGTTGTGGACTCAGAGCCGCTGGTGGAGCCTTCGCTGTCAGAGGACTTGAGTAGAGGCTGCTCGCTGCCTTCTGGTTTGGTGATACTTGTGTCTTTGAGGGAGGTGTACTCTCCTGCATCGTCCTCGTCAGGGACAGCTTCCAGCTGCTCTGCTGCTGGACTTTCTTTGCATTCATTCATAGATTCTGTGGATCATTGGCAGATTAAAAGACATTAGTCAAGGATGCTGTTTTTAATTCATTTCACTTTGTTGCTAATATAGCCTTAATTTTTCTGGTATGACCACTAGCTTATGGCTTACTATATACAGCCCAGTATCATGCCAAAGCATGTAACATACCTGTTAGTCGACAAGAGAATACTGTGTGAGCGTGACGTTTTGCCTCGCGTAGGTGTGAAAAGTACACACATGTATGACAAGGGTCAAAGAAGGAAGTCATGTGATGAAGGTCTTGTGACTAATGTCATGTGACGGAGGTCATTTGACGAATTACTAAAAGAGCAAAATCCAAAATGGGAGGAAGGATTGGGGTAGTTCAATGGAGCAAATCCCAGACTTTCACCCAGGAAACTAGGGTTTGAGAAAGCAATGTGGTTTTCCTTCAGCGAATTTCCTGAATCATTTTGCCAACTCAATTAAATGTTTTCACATTTACAAAAATAATCATCATAATAATTGTGTACTGTAAGTCAATAAATCAAAACCTTCAATTAATAATAATAACATACACTAAAGTAATAGAAGAGACAAACAGTAGTCTGTAAATCTGAAACTTCTGAACAATGCATTGTATCTGTGACCTTCACAAGTAGCTTTTCATTGTTCCTTCTGTAGAGACATTTTTGTCATATTTTTTCTCTACAGAAATACGTTATTTAAAGACTGATATCTTTACCACTTCATTTTCTCATACACATACTTGAATTAGAACAACTCCAATACAAAAGAGCCTTACTGTGCAACTCTAATTCAAAAAGCTCTCATAATGTTTACAGATATTATTTCATGCCTGAAGGTTTTTACTGAGAATCCATTGTGTCAAAGTCCTTGAAACGTTCACAGGGAGAATGTGAACTAAACCAAACTATTATGTTACAGTTAAAAAAATTATCAAACTTTGCAGTGTCATGCTTACAGAATAGAAACTGATGGAACGGGTGTTTTCCACTAAACTTCAAGGAGTTAGTCATTGTTTGGATCTGTGCCACATGCTGACTTGACCATTCCATTTCCTGTTTATACTCTCCTCGCTCTCAAAGGAAAACCTGGGCCTAGATGGCATATGATTAAAAGCCAACTATCTCCGTAATGAGATTTACAGAAGTGTGTGAGTCACTTCACGGTCACATTGGAGTTCTTGACTTCTTCAGAAACATGTGGCTGTGTGTGTGTGTGTGTGTGTGTGTGTGTGTGTGTGTGTGTGTGTGTGTGTGTGTGTGTGTGTGTGTGTGTGTGTGTGTGTGTGTGTGTGTGTGTGTGTGTGTGTGTGTGTGTGTGTGTGCTTGGGTATCCCGATGCCAAAGACAAATTGTAGATTTTGTGTGTCACTCCAGATAAGAAAACTGTTTGTTTATTCATATGATGACTCACCTTCATGGGGAACACAGTAAACCGGCCCCTCGTCTCCGCTCTCAAAGGAAGAGAAGGACTCTTGGGACGACCAGGAGGAGGGGGAGGGCTGCTCGGCCACAGATGGGGGCTCGATGAAGCTGCAGTTGAAGGTGTTCTCTGGGTCGTGGTGGGCTACTGAGAACAGAAAACAAATGCAGAAGCCAAAAGGTCAGTCAGGGGCTATTGTACTGTGTTACAAGAACAACAGTCTGTTCTCACTCAGTCTCACAGCAGAGCGCTGGTTAAAGTGAGACTGTGGAAAAAATTGTATTTTATATGAGCTAACAAAAACTCTGACATTATGGGTTTTAATAAGTGAAAAAAATGTGATAGTTTCAATGTAGCTGTTTAGTATTAGCACAATTTGAAGGTTGAAACTAAACAATCACATCTGCAGTATATAGATTCTGGTTTTACCCACAGTTTCATTCTTAGCCGGTAAAAGTAAATAAAAGAAGTTCAAACCATTGTATGACAAAATTATCAGTCATCACCAAGATTACCAATATTGCTTTTTGTGGATCAGCAGCTCTGGTGACACCAAAATATCTTTCTAGTTATAAGGAGAATTGACCAATGCATTTGTACTTTAAAGGCATAGAGACACGAAACAGGAAAAGAACGAGAAGAGAAATAGGAAGTTGGTACACCTGCTAGCCTCTACACAATAAAAATATCTTCTAAAATGTGATCTTTTCCCTTTTAAAATTTGTGAAGCTGTGCAACAGGGAATCTTTCATTACAACACCGACATACAGTATAATATCTGATGTATTAATGAAGAGCTGGAATCAAAGTTGAACCATTGCAATGTCATGACATCTCTACTCTTCTCTGGTATTTTGATGTTCAGCAAAATGAGCCACAAATGGGTCTTTCGTCATCTCCCAGTGACTCCTCTATGTCACCGATCCATTTTTTTCTCTCACTGTTGCTCTCTCTGTCCTCTCCTTCAGACACTGCAGTATTCTGCTGACCCTTCACTCTCTGGACAGCTGTGGTTTCTGAGGGAGACTTGGGGTTAATCTCCTCCTCTGGTGTGAACAGTGCAGTTTCGGCCTAAACTGTGCTGGGCGTTAACTTGACATGACTGACCACATCAGATGCTCCTGTTTACATGCCCGCTGATGACACATGGGCCCATTCGTTTGTTCAGACCTCAGATAAACCTTCTATGGAAGGAATCCTGCGAACTGTACCAGGACTCTGGCCAGGAACAAATCCTCACTCCTTAGCTGTTGTTGTTTGACTATTACCAAGACAATGTGCTACTTAAAGAGATCTGCAGCTGGATTTTTGCAGACTCGGTCACTTTTAGAAACACTACTGGAACAAAAAAAACTTTCTATCACTCATATTTCACATCACAGATGTTTTACATTCTCATTACATCCCCCTAGTTAATGTTTCATACACGTAGTTTTGTAATGCTGCATAACAAGAAATTCTTTATCTCGAAAACGTTGAAACATTTCCTTCAAGAAGATGTTCTGTTTAGAATCTTCTCACCATATCAAACATGTAGGCTATCATTTATTTTTCATCATCTAATCGTAAAATTTGGACCCTCTTACTTCCCATGTACATCCATCTGGCTCACACTGTGTGACTTTCTGCTGCGCCTTTCTTGCTTTCAGCTTTTTCTAGAGCAACAACCACATTTAGTCATGTTTTTGCTGTTGTTTCCCCCCTTAAGGCTGCTAGTTTTCTAGTTTAGATTTTCACTGGAGGTCACTACTTCACAACTATTTTAAAATCTTACTGTTGACCTAGGCAATATGACTCATTACGCTCGTCTTCTATACTAACTAAAAACAATCGTTCTTTAAACAGATGTTCTTACATTTTACCAAAGCAAGCAGTCTAAACCTCTGAACCACATGTAAGAGTCTGGGAGTCAAATGTATTTGTGTCACTCGTGCAATGTCAACACAGTTGCAACATGTCAACAATAAGCGGCTACAGATGTGTGTGAAAGGGTTAAAACGGGCCAAAAACAGCAAGTATTTTGATACGTGGAGGGGACTTCCATTCAAGGGCACACAATTAGTGATTATTTAAGGATATCCTGTTTACCAGAAAAATACCAACCTGCTTGTTCTATATGTGCTCTTAATGTTGGACTGATGTGGCTATAAAAAGGACTCTAAGTCTACATGGCACTATTTTCTTGGCTAGACGTACTGTTAAGGAGACATAAGGTTTGTGTGGATGTGATATATTATTACCAGTCTATGAGAGACAGAAGTAAGACACATTGTTTTCAAATTATAATAAGAAAGATGTAAATTAATAATATAATAATAAATAAATGAACCAGATCACAGTAAGTGCTCTGTCTGTTCTTGTGCCGGGTCCTCACTGTGCAGCAGCAGGCACACAGGAAGAGCCTCTGAGGGGCTCAGGAATGTAGAACAGCTAACCTATGCAAAGTTTTCAGTCATGTTAGTCAACAAGCTAACACATGGGCATTTTGCGAGATTTACTTATACGCAGTGATGAACAACTGCTGCCCTTGAAAGCTGCTTCCTCCAGACTTGGAGTCCAGTGGGGCAGATTGCACTGCAGACTGGACGCCACTATGATCCCTCCCTACGTGGAGGCCGCCACACAACAGGGCATTATTGATACATACCAGCTGCAGGGCTCCACCACCACAGTTGCTCAGTGGGGCAGGGGTAGGCTAGAGGCTAGAGACGTGGGCTACAACAAGAAAAGCTGCTCGTTTAAATACCTTGGGAAATCTGGGCGTGGAATGGAAACGTGCCAATAAAAAGGCTCAATATGTGTTAGCCTGATGTAGCTTGTGTCAGGGCTACAAGGTTGCATGTACAAAAAAACAACAAACAAAAACAACAAAAGCACTGTCACCTTCTGGACACGAACCTCATCATCCTGCATGGTAGTCTTTAACTAATACCACCAAGTCACCCCTCATACCTCCTAATGCCACTAAAAAAATGTCCTTTATTGCCTCTATTGCGGGACCTTGGTCACATGATCCTGTGTCACATGACATTTACCTGCGTGTAAGTTTCATGCTTTCAAAACTTGTAACGTTCACGCTTAGACAGCCCAAAGCGTGTCTATTTCACATTTTGCTGTAGTGGGCTGCCGTGTCTATTTCACACTTTACTGTGGTACTGGGTTGCAAACAAATATTAAATTAAGTGCCATCCATCAGTTCAATCACTCATCAATTTTATCAAGATATCTACACACCTACAACATACTATTAAAACTCAGGCATCTTTTTTTTTTTTCCCATCTAAACTGATCCACTTAGTGTGAGTTTCGGGTGTTTCTGCCCATCTTATGAGGCAGCTCACAACTGCACTGTAAGCATTACTGCAAACACATTTGAGATCCCAGACAACTTTCCCTGGATAAATAAAAATGAAAAAAAGCAGGTGGTGCAGCTCTCAACACTCATCCTCAAGGAAGCATTTGGACACAGAGGATGCAAGGAATGCCGGACAGAAGTGAATGTGGAGGGCGTGGAGTAAATACCCTTAGTATGGAATGCTAAACTATAAGCAAACAGCCTTAGTTTTGCCAAAAGGGGAATAGGTGACAGCGTGTTTATTTCTCTGATGCAAACTATACTGGGAGTAAATGTTGTCTTCTGTCCCTCATTTCTCCCCCGTTTCATTTTAATTTTGTCTTGCCACATCTGTTGCCACTGACCCTGGTGTGGATAAATCACAGTTCTGACACTAGCTCCGGTAAATTTGACCACTTCCTGTTTCCAGCCCCAATGGGCCCCCTCAGGAATGTGTGTGTGTGTGTGTGCTGGACTGTGTAGCTCCAGCTAGAGTTAGAGTTTCTAAATGTTGGCAGACCACGCTTCTGTGGGTAGACCAACAGAAAGCAAAGTGGCAAAAAATGTAGATAGAACAAACCAATGAGGGAGAAGAGAGACATTAACCAGTTTAACTAAGCACGAGTTTTGCCAGATTTGACCAATATTCGGCATGGTCAAAATGCTGAAGTTTTGACCATAAAGGCCTTAAAACGGATTTTCATTTCTGTCTAAACACATCTCTGTATCTTTATGATTTATTTGAGTTTTTCACAAACAAGTGTTACTGTTCCATACCAGGATTACAAAGGCAACTCTGTCCCAGTGTTTTATTTTGACCTGAGGCGTAGTGGAGACAGATTCTAGCTTAAATAATCAGCTGGATAACTGAGGAAGCACATGCTGCTCAGACATGGAAAAGAATTCTAGACCATCATGTCTTAACGCCTTCCACACCACACTCACTTCAAAAGACCTCATTTACAGCATCCACTTTTTCATAGTGAAGCCAAAGCAAGATGGGACGCTTTCTGTCACTGAACAGTTCATCAATCTTTTGTCTAGAGCATTTTTGAAAATGGTGAAGAGTCCAAAGTGCACTTCTTGACAAAACCAGAAGGTCCTGAGATTTGAGATGCTGGAACTGGGGAATGTTTAACTTTGTCGTTAGTTAAAGACTGATGAAGATTTTATGTCAGTGAAGTAATTTAGTAATTGCCTGATCATTTAAGAATTACTGTAAATGTCATCTCTATATTCTCTTAATGTTGTTAGCTCGACATTTATCTCCTACTTGAGTCAATAATATTTCATGATTATGGCTCCTATATACAGTAAGAATAACAATTCTGTGTATCTTAAAAATATTGGAGATATAAACGTGGAAAAAATATTGCCGGGGTGGTCTGATATGCAGTACATGGCAATACATCCTGCAACTGCATTTACTGTTTTATGTTAGGTTAGGTTAGGTTAGGTAGTTACTTTATTAACCGAGGGGACATTTTTTAAATTATAAATTAAATTTATATGTACTGTCACATCGCTAATAGAGGCAAGACAACGTTCTGCTCATACAAACGCTTGAATTTCTAAAGAAGTTCAGATAATGAAGTTTGCATTTTGAACCCTGCTGCACACAAACAGCCATGTTTGTTCTGGGGTTTAAAAGATCAGCATATCGTCTCTGTCTAAAAGACTGGGGTCACAGACAGATCTGTCACACACCACGAGACCTGCGCATGCAGCAGCAGGGCTGCAGCGTCCACCCAAACAGTGCAGCCTTTCAAAGCGCGTCACTCACCACCAGACGCCCCCCCTTCCCTCCCCCGACAACCACCACGGGCCTTCTTTTAATAACACAGCCTCCTCCTCAGCACAAGAGAGAATTTTCTTGGGGAAGCAGACGATGGAAAAGAGTAAAGAAAATGGGCAGAAAGAAGGCCCGAGTTTAGAGTTGTAATAATATGAACACATGGCATTTGAGAGTGCCAAGAATAATAAGGGGCTCTAAAACCAGTACATTCCTTTCAAATGAAACCCCATACTCGCCTGGCAGCCACCACACACTTTTCTACCCTATTCATCATCTACAGTAAGTGGCAGACTAAGGTAAATGCTCACCCTGCCATTCATTTCTGTCATTGTCTCCAAACTGGAAACATCTCAAAGCATTCAAACTGAGTTTTTCTATTCACTGATATCAACAGGAAACTGTCTGTCAGAATCTGAACATCATTACATTCCTGCCATGTGCTAATTATCCATCACCAGTGAAGTTAGGAAGGACACAACTTCAGCACACAGTGGAGTACAAGCTCCAAAGAAAAGATTACATAAAACACAGCAGCCTCTGGCTGCACTGAGGATGGATATGAGAGAGTTTTGGGGCTTACCGACTACTTTGGGCAGTTTCTGTCGCTTCAGTGGAATACGGGGAAGTTTAGTGCTGATTCGGCTGAATCGTCCACACAAGATCCGCTTGGCTTTTTTGCTGTTGGTAGAGTTGTCTTGGTTAGGACTGAAAAAGGGATGACGCCATGGAAATCCAAATGAATCATTCAAAAGAGGCATTTTAAAATCTGGCCTTCTGCCTCTTTTGAGGGCTCAGAGGCTGCTGACATTGCTCCTCGCACTGTAATGTCAAAATATAAAAGTACTTTCAATACAATTTATATGCATTTATTCATTTAACAACCTGGTACCTGGGAGAAAAAGTTCAATATTTTTGAGCCTTCTTCTTGAAACTCAAACCCCATACAGCATTCACTACTGAGGTGAAGACACCTATCTGCCACTCACTTGTGGTCGTCTTTGTGTCGACAGAGGCAGCAGCAGCACAGCAGCGACAGGAGGACAATCAGTAAAAAGGAGACCAGGGTTCCAGCAGCAATCACACCCATCCGCTGGTTGGGCTCTGAAAGACGAAATGCAGGGAATTCTGGGTGTGCCACATTGGTGCAGGGAAGCTGTGAATGCCAGTTTCAACAAAAATCTCCCTCTGTCATAACTAACACTTACATCTCTGGCATATAGTGAATTATTATAATTTACTGTAAAAGTACATTCAAACGACTAAAGTATAGAGATCTTATATAATCTTTGGTCCTGCAATAGATTTCATAATAAAGATAGAGCATGGTGCTGCATTAGTAATTGATTTCAATAGCTGCCTGACATTTAGGTATCTCTGAGGAAATGAAATTGCAATTGGCTGAAATTCAAAACAAATCGTTCATGATTAAAGTTACCTCCCTTTAATACATGGGACCACTTACCCTTTCATAGTCGATTTCCTGCAATCAACTTCCTCCTCTCACCCTCTCTTTACTACACGCCCTTCACCATAAATCATCGATGATTTATTAGCACCCCTCCCTCTTCAAGTGGAATACACCCCAAAGATAATAACTGCTGTATTGCACAAACGTGGACAAAATTTCGCACTTGCGAGGACAGATGACAGCAGAAGAGAAGTAAGCTATCAGTTAAGGGGTAAATAGCAGTGACCCTCAATTCTTTACGCTGCCACATGAGTCGGAGATGGATTGTTGGGCAGTCTGGGTGTGGCATGTTGTCATTGCTTGTTTGGAAGGAGGGGGAAGGTAAAAGTGACATTGTCTTATGAAATCGCTGACCAACCTGCCACCACGCATCACGTCCACTAGGTTAAAATCCCTACTATCTTTCTGTGTTATACAGTGGCATTCTCTATTCTTGCCTCTGATATTTGCTTTTCAAACAATTTTTTTTTCTATACTCTCTGTCTCCATTTTAAGTTCTCTTTTTCTTTCCTTTCCTCCATCCCCCTCTTTATTTCTTCCTCCTTCCTTCCCCTCTCTCTCCTTTCTGGCTGAACAGGAACAGAGCCAACAAACACAGCCATAAAAAGGACACCGGTCGAGGTCTGGAAACGCTATCAAGGCTGCCGAGTCTCCCACTGCACACACTGACCTGAATAGATGTGTTTGCTGGTACTCGGTATGTACAGCCAACTATTTGACTTTTAATGCAAAAGTAGCATGACAGACATCTGAGTTTTGGATAAACAGCTCAAAGTGTTTGTGCAGTAGAGTTGGAGGCTTTGCACGAGTTTCAAACAGCGGTTTCAGACTACTAACTAACAGCAAAGCATGAGGTTGTTCTTGAGAAAAATGTGGATTTTTCTTACGGAGATGGCAGGCCCCAGACACAGGGTCACAGTTCTTGTCATTGCAAGAGCAGGTTTGGTTGCAGTTGACTCCGTACTGGCCGGGTTGGCAGGTCATATTGCAGCTTGAGCACAGAGAAGAAACAAAAACAACATCTGTTTAATGTTTATTCCAAGTGACAGATGTGTAAAATGGGACAAAGAAATAGAGAGAAAGGAAAGACGTGTGACCGGCTCTTTGTTCCAAGCATTTTTCTCTGGGATGAGACTATTTTACTTTTCCATTCCAAGAGTGTACTTTATCACTTAAAATATCCCTCAAAACACAGGCTCAATCCTTCAATTCCTCAGATATATGAGTGTGTAACAAACGTTATGTGAAAGCCATCAAACCTTTTCACTGCGTGCTATGAAGCTGCCGAGGGCATAAACATACACTTTTTTGGCTATGAGGTGTCTCATGACTTACTAGGTGCCGTAAAAGCCCGGGTCACACAGGCATTCTCCTGTGACAACATGACAGATGCCGTTAAAACAGTGACTGCAGTTGTTCTCACAATTCTCGCCATAAGTGCCGTTGGGGCAGCGCACCTCACACCTAAAAAACACAGAAGGAATGCCATGATTACAGTCATTCTATAGCTTAGAAGTATATGCGTCATTGAAATGATCACAGTGCAGACAATGGTAATACAGTAGCCAGTAGTAGAACATACTGCCATGAATATAATGACAAAGCTCTCGAGGTAATCAGGGCTGACTGAACAACAAAGTACCACCGTGTTTGTTTGCATGTTTTTATTGTGTTATGTGTTTTCTTACCTGTCCCCAATCCAGCCGGGGTTACAGTGAGAGCACTTGCCGTGAATGGGGTCACAGTGGTGACCGTCCTTACAGGTGGGACACACTTCCTGGCAGTTCTCGCCGAAAAAGCCCTTGGAGCAGAGCTGATCGCATCGAGTCCCATTCCAGCCTCTGTCGCAGGTGATGCAGCGTCCTTCCGTCACCTTACACGGCTGCTGGCCTTTGCAGTGCCCGCACCTGGGGGAAAGAAAAGAAAATGTATTATCATTTATCTCATCTAAAATGGAGTGAAATACAATGATGCACAACATAAGGAAAGCATGTACGTTGGTATGCTTTAAATTGTTGCTCTGATGATCATTTAAAGAGGGAAATAAATGACACTGAACTTTAGCTGTGTTTATAGCAACTGTATCGTGTGAGAACAGCTCAGTCCATGGAAGGTAAAGCACTTAACCTGAATTGCTTTTACATGTTGGCTGATGATTATGGGATAATGCGAATACCAACTCCCAAATCTCACTTCATCGTTGCTCCATTAAGTAACATGTTCAGATATTTTTAGGGTTATCAGCTGCAGCATATATAAAATCTTATTTCCTATCAAAACCACAAAACCACACAATAATATGGATCAGATGAGGAAAGTGAACATTAGGCCTCTGTAAAACTACATGTTTCCTGTGTTTTTGAAATGGTACATTTGCTCTCTGCCAAGTTTTTTCTCCCACCTGTTCCTGCAGTTCTGACCATAAAATCCAGCAGGACACGGTTCCCTGCAGAACTTCCCACGGTACCCTGGTGTGCAGGTACATGAGCCGTCGACCTGGTTGCACTTGCCGTGGACGCACTGGCAGTATCGTTCACAGCGTGGGCCCCACAGCCTCTCCCGGCACTGGCAGCGTCCCGTGAACTGGTCGCACGGTGAGTTGTTACAGTTACACTGGTTTGCACAGTTCCTCCCCGTCCAGCCGGGATTGCAGAGACATCGCCCCGTCATCGTGTCACAAACAGAGTTGATGCTGCAGTAGCAGTTGTTGTTGCACTGGGGACCCCAGACACCAGGGTGACATGTGCATTTTCCTGTGTCTTGGTCACACTTGCCCTTTTGGCACAAACACGCATTCTCGCAGTTAGGTCCCCAACGGTTGTGGTTGCAGGTGCACTCGCCGGTCAAGTCATTGCACTGGCCATTGGGGTAACAATTACATTTCCCCTTGCAGTCAGGGCCCCAGAACTGGGCAGGGCACTCTGTTAAAAAATAATGCAATCAGGAAATGGGAAAATTCTTCAAAAATCCTTAAACAAGAGTCTGTCACCAGGCTATCAAATTCTGATGCTGTACACTTAATGCACAGTAATGCTTTGAGATACTGCACATGCTAATGCCAACAAGCAAAGGGCAATCCAAAGTTCTGAGAATGCCCCTTTTGTGTGTAAACAGATGAACATGAAATGAATAGAGCAGGTGGAAGCTATAACTTTCGCGAACAACTATTTTATCATGGACTTTACACTTAAGCAGAGAGCGCACGTCATATTTTTGGGGAACAGAAAGAAGTCGCAGAGAGCCAAATCCACCTAGTGGTGGTGATGGAGAAAAATGTGTGTTTTCAGCGTACTGTGAACGACTACATTATGTTGGAGAACAAAAGTGCAATCGTGCCAAAGTTCGGGTTGTTTCACCACGTTTTCCCTCAGATGCCTCAGAACATCCCAGATGAACCCAGAGTTGACAGTCTGACCCTGAGGGACGAATTAATGATGCACAACCCTGCAAACGTCAAAGAAAACCCACTTGGTTGCCTTCCTGACCTGACGGCGCCAGTGAAGTTCTGACCCTCTTAAAAGTGAATGCCGCTAAAAACACCTCTCCTGGCACACTGCTTTATTGCTAAAGGCTTTCTGAAGAATTTCAACGGTTGCCGATTTCCGGAGTTTCACACAAAATTTGAACTGTACTTTCTGCTTAAGTCCATGAGGAAATCGCAAATGCGCTTGTTCCGGTGGTCACAAAAATGTGTGCAACTCGGGGGCTGATGTTGTCCAAGCGGTGAAACTTGTAACACTCATTCAAGGTTATAGCTTCCCCCTGCACAGAACGGAGCTGCATGCGCTCTGTTTGTGTGCAACAGAAGCAGCTCCACAACTTTTTGATCCACCCTCGTACACATTTTTTTGTTGCGTTCTCAAATTTGCTAATCGTCACTGAACACAACAAAAATAGCTGAGGCTGATGGTCACTGTTCAAAACTTTGTACACCTGATGAAGATATTAGATGGAAAGGGATGATAATGGTTATTACAAATCATCTTTAAGCAGAAATGAATATGTTTACAAAGGTGTTGGTGAAAACCACAAAGGAAAAGTCAAAAGATCACCAAAATCAGCAGGGTTTATCCTCTGAGAACAATGACTGTCACTAGAAAATGTCATGGCAATCCTTTATCAGTTGTTGAAATATTCAGTCTGGAACAAAATGCTTGACTAATTGACTGACTGTAAAATGCAGCCGTCCCTCAAGCCTTGAACCTAGCATTGCTAAACAGCTAAAAGTGCCATTTAATGTTTGCTTTAATCTGACATTTTTTCAGTCAAAAATGAAGTAAAAGAATCCCTTACTAGTGTCACAGCTAGCTCCAAAGTATCCATGACGACAGCGGCATTCATTCGGCCTGACACACACCTCATTTTCCTTGCAGGTGAAGTTGCCTTCACAGAGAGCTAGGGTGGAAAAGAAATAGGCCACATTATTTAACTGGCTTGCACAATGAGCCATATGACGTGTGCTGATGAATGTTAGCGCTACGGTACGTACGCGTCAGGCATTCATCCACTAGCTGCCCCCATCCACTGCAGCAGACCGATCCCGATGACCTGGAAACAAAGTTATGAGAGACAGAATGAGAGGGAGAAGATGAAGCACTAAAATACAGCGAAACAAACACAAGCGGCAACAAACCGCACTGAACTCATACCTCTCTGATCTTACAGTTCTTATTGACGTGGTTGATTCTGCAAACATATTGCGCATGGTGCATATTCACATATCTCAATGTGGGTCGGTCCAATCTGTACTAGATACACACACTCCCAAGCCCTTAACCCCTGAATCTGTGCAGTTTGTCAGTTTCTTTAACCTCCCCAGCTTTGAGGAAGGAGTGTGAATATTCAGAGACGATATTTTGCGGACACATTTTAAGGCCTGACAGGAAAGGATGTATGCGTCTCCTCTTCCTCCCACGCCTGTGACCTCTGTGGAGTCCCTGCAACATGTCAGCTTCCCCTAAATTGTTTGAAGATGGCAGTGTGCATTCAGGGAGCAGCATTGTTGTTTTATCTTGACAAAATAGGAACCTGTTAGAGAACATGGTTTTCACTTCTGTATTTTTTTTTACTTTTTGTGACAGGGAGACGGTTTTTCAATTTGATTTTTACCACTTTATATACTTAATATGGTGGTGGATTTAACTTTTTACCACTTAAATCCAATTAACACATGAAGTTGACCCATTTCTACTTTTAATGCAAACTCAATCCATGTCATCAAAGACAAATTACATTCAGTCATTTGTGGAATTAATTTGGTGTTTAGAAGCAAAGCTGCAGTTCTGTCATACAAAACACAACAACAGCCTTCGCCAAGGACTTCAATAGCTGCTCTTTCACTGATTCAAAAAAACATTTTCTGCATCAGGGCTGAAAACATCACAAGGCTAACAGCTTTTTTTTTTTCCCCAAACATTTTAGAAACACTTGAAGCTAGAAAAGAAAGAGTGTTGAAGGCATCATCAAATACAGTAGTTGAGTTACGATGTGTTGCCCTTCCAGCTGCATTCGGCGTTTGTAATGTGAGGACACATATTGGAAACGCTGACTAGTAATGATAAATGCTGAACTACTTCCTTCTATTCATCTGATCCAAGTCAGCACAAACATTATGAGCATAATGGAAAAAGCAAGTGAGTGGGGAGGGGAGAGTTCAAAATGTAATGATTGTTAAATACAGCAAGGAGGGCACGATGTCAAACTTGTAGAGCAGAGGCCGGGCTTCAAAAGGGCCTAAAATAGTGAAGGGCTATATGTTTTAGATAAATGACAATTTGTTGCCAAGTGAAGCAGAGAGACGTCTATGAGATGACAGCACAACTTCTGCTTTTGAAGAGCAGCTCATGATTACTTTCATTGTAAGTGGCCAGGAAAATGGAGAGTGTAGCTTTTTGGATAAGCTGTTTTCTAGTTTGCTCCAAGAGTATTTAGTTTTCATCCATCTTAAAGTTGGTCAGGCTATATGTGAAGAAAAAAAACAAACAAAAAAAATCTATGAGCACATGGTTCCTTATGACACTTTGTTGAGAACATGTTGGGAAATGATCCACCACATTTGCTGTTTCTGGCCTACCACAATAATAGATCAGTCCAACAAGCTTGGATGCTGCAGACAGCAATTGTGGACTTGGATACTTTTCTGTTAAGTTACAACAGGCGCTAGACATCCACAGGCTCAGTAAGGGATCACCAAGAAATGCCGCTTGGATACCTTAACCTTAAAGAGAAGGCTTTCTGGATACTTAGATCATTCTATTGTTTTAAAAAATACCTGATCTTCACTCCGAATTATTAACCAAAATCTATTCATTTCATCATTTAATAAACTTCCCCTAACTCTGAAATGTCAGTATTTCATTTTAAAAAGTGCATTATCAGCCACAACGTGTTATCAAACGGTGCCACGAATGCCGTGCGGGTCAATGAGCGCTCCCCCCACAGAGCACTGAAAACACTCCTGTTCCAGATGCACACATCTGTATAGCTGCTTTCTTCAATGGACTCCTCCTCCTGGTGTAGAAGCAGGACAGGGAACGTGTTATATGTAGAAAAGAAATAGGTCAACGTCAATTAATATAATAAACTACGCAAGACCCCTTGATATGAAAGTAATTAAAGTTCATGAAGTCAGCGGATCGTTTCACTAAAAGGTTAAAGACGACTTCTTCCAATTTAGTGACAACTGCTATTTGTGCACACGGAAAACACTGCAAAAAAGCCAGTTTTACCAAGTTGTGACAGTCTTGTGCACAGTCAAAAAAAAAAAAAAAAGGTTTTCTTCAAGCAAAATGGGAAAATACTTAAAGAATGCAATAACACTACTTTTCCTCCCCAACTCTGGCGCATCCTGGAGGAAGGTGAGGCAGAAAATGTAAGAAGTAAAACTTCGAAAACAAGCTTATTTCCATTACAAACCAGTGGGATATCCTATTTTCTTAAGGACTGATGCTTACCCAGGTGATTTGCACACATTCCTGCCTTTGGGGTTGAGTTCTTGACTGAAACCGGAGCAAAAGAAAAGCCCAATCACCGCAACAACAGCAAACGAGTTCTTTACTTCCATTGTACAAGCAGCAGCATCCTTCTAGACGCCGTTTTTACTCCGCATTTCCCTCCTCCAAAAGCAACGATGGTGGGCTTTCACTGTACTTTACGCACTCCAACTTCTTTCACGCACATAATCCAAATGTAGCTGCTTTTAAATGGACGATCCTTGTTCTTAAGGTGTTTCTAAAAGTCGTGCCACCACCTACGCCATCGAGAAACTCAGCGGCAAAAACTGACCAGACAACAATCCCAAGCGCACAGCTGAAAAAAAAAGTCAGAAAAGCCAAACGTGCAAATCACAGTACTCTGGGTGAAGGTTGTTCTCCTGCGGTGCGCTGTTTATTTCATGGGACGTTCCATAAGAGGCCATAACGCAAATGGCTCCAGACTCATAAAGAATAAAACAAACAAAAACTTTTTGCTGAAACAATGCCCTTAAGGCGTCTGTAAACGTGTATTGTTGATCATCTCTACAAAAAGTAGCGCAGATTGAAACAGATTGTGTCCGTTTCGCTTTTTCCCTCCCCGAGGAGAAGCGCTTTATCCGTTACTTTGGTCCTCTCTTGCGCTCTCAGGAGTGGCAGGAGGGAAATTCCTGATTTGTTACTCTATCATTGGCTTTGTGAGCCATGCGTGCGCCACCAAATTTACATAGGTCTGAGAGCAACAGAATCTGCTTTAATGGCCCGGGTTAAAAAAAAAAAAAAAGAACAAAAAATGCGGGCTATTTCACATTTTAACACTGAATAGACTATAATGACAAAAACATTGCTCTTTAAATTAATAGAAATGAACAATATTGTCATTATTATATCTGCCAGTTGCACGTTTTAATGGTCTTGGATTTATTATGCAAAATTATACATTACAGGTTGACATATAGGATTTGTACAATAGTAACCTATTTTCATTTTAATAAACATATTGTAAAGGAGTTTGTAACACATGGATGGGGATAGTGTGTGTGTCCCTTTGTTTGGGGGGTGGAGGGGTGTGTAGTACAATAGCTCCCCCATCTGTTAACACCAACGAAGTGATGCTGGCATACATGTATAACGCCCGACCTGCATTACATCCTGGAAACAAATGCAAAGCCTGTTAATCAAAGAAAGATGTGTTTTTGTTGTTTACATCAATGCTTGATAACACCCAGCCCAAAGACTATTCCCAAGAAATGGTTGCGCAATGCAAGTGCCTGAGTTGTCTTGTTTTCTCACAGTAGAAAATGCAATTCTACCTGCGGGCTTTTTAGATCTTAGAATGATTCAATAAATACATAACCCTCTTCAACATGTTCTGACGTGTTGATTCTAATGGTTTCATATGAGACAACCACTAATAATGAACAATGCTGTCTGATATTGTGACTATGTGGTCAAAAAATAGATTAGGTCCTTATGATGCGTAGTGCATGTGCACACATGGAAATTCCAGGGGTCGGATTGAATCCCACAATCACTTCATCACTTAGATAGCCTAATCGTGCATGATATTGTTTTTTTTTTCGCAAATTATGCCAAAAGGTGGGAAGTCGGGCAGGCAGGCAGTAAAACAGTCAGTCAGACAGTCAGTCAACCAACCAGTCAGTCACTCAGTAAGACAGTCAGCCAGTCAGTCAGTCAATAGGACAGCAAGTCAGTCATTAAGACAATCAGTCAGCCAGTCAGTCAGTCAGTCAGTCAGTAAAACAGTCTGACTACACAGCCAACTATAGTCTCTGATATGTGCTCCTTCGCACGGTGCCATGATTGAAGTCTTTCCAGTAAAGTTGAACTAGGGTTAGCTGAATAAAGGTACTGAAAAATAGGCTCAACAAATCCTTCCACTGTCGTAGTGGGTATCACGAAGACGCGTCTATAAGAGCTGGGGGAACCTGCTCAGCGCGTGTGATGCGGAAAAGTTTGGGAGTCTGCGTCACAGCCAATCCACCAATCAAGTGACGCCGATGTGACTGTTTGGCCTCCAGTTTGTTTACACCTCAACGAGCCGAGACAGACCGCCCGCTGACTTCACCGCTCCGTCGACATCTACCTCCTCCCCGCCGATGTTTTACGTGAAAACCGCGTCAGCCCCAACGCGGGCATGGACGGGCATTCTCGTGAAACGGTTACTCTTCACCCGAAGACTCCGGTCCACGGTCACCCCCACCTCGGCCACCCGGCCGCAGCAGGAGGACGATGTCAGGACAAGCGCCCCGGCGCGGTCGCAGCGTCCCGGACAGTCTGGGAGAGAGGACGGCCCCGGCAGCAGCCCCGGCACCGCCGCTGATGAGATCTCCGTGGACTTTGAGCAGACCCGGGAGGCTTACAAGAGCAAGGACTCATTAGAGCTGCTCAGGAGTTTGGTGGTTTTCAAACTTTGTTCCTCCGACTTCCTGGTGGATCAGAACAAAGAGGTAACGAGGCGCCAGTTTACCGTGCAGACATTTGAAAATGAAGTCTGTTTGTTAGTGTCAATCAAACTGACTTTATATTGACGGGTTATTAAAGGTCAGCGTAATTGTTGAGTTCTTGGTGACGTAGCAAGGACCAAGGTGTCCGGTGTGAGCCAGGCGCGAGACGCCAGATGATATGACGCTCATGTATTAAGGTATTCTATAATTAGCCTACTAGATGGCTCTAATACAATGATGGACATATTTGGCATTTAGGCTGTTCACCATGTGTGTTATATACAGGTAGGTTGCGCCCATCTGTGACAGCGACACGGTGTGTTCAAGGTAAACACAACTTCAGACTCCTGCATGTCAGGTTTGAGCCACAGACTTTGATGTAAAAACAGAACATTGTGTTCATGTTTATGGTTTAAATCCACAGGCTTAAAGTTTGCACCCCAGGCTCCGACTGAACAGACTACTCTCAAATTGCAACCTGTTCCTCCAAGTCGGCTTGCGAACCTCCCTGCTGTTCATGTTGTGGAACCTCAGTTATAAATATAATGTCATTTTTACAGTCGTGAGATGCCAATACGTACCATGTAAATGCATAGGGAGCAAGACACACTTCCCATTGATAAAAAGCTCTTTCTTGGAGCCCCATGTTGTGATGCATGGGGGTACAGTGCTTTAATAGACTTCCACAGCATGGCAGTCTCATTCTTTCCGTATTCATCACGTCCTCACATAATCAATGGGATCGATGTTTGGCTGTGGTTGTGAAAGCAAGTGGTGACACCAAATGTAAAGTAGTAATCTAATCTGACATTACTCTGATTTTTCAGTGGAGCTGCAATGGTTCGTTCTTTGTACCTTTTTTTTGTTGTTTTAGCTTGGGGGTGAGAACATGCTTTAAGTGCCTTCGCTTATGAGAGAGCAGCTTTCTGCTTTTGGTCTTTTTTACATAGTCTGTCAGGTCCTTCATCAGACATTATGTTCCACATGATGTCGATTCAGCACCAAATAGATTGGAATTAGTAAACAGAATTATATATCTGTCGATAATCATAAACTGTTTATAATGTCATCTTTCTTTCTGCTTAGATAATGGATCTCGGTAAGAAGATCATGGGCCAGAGAGCTTTTGACCAGTTCATGAAGATGACATTTTATGGCCAGTTTGTGGCTGGTGAGGACCACCGGACCATCAGACCGCTGATCCAAAAGAATCAGGCCTTCGGCGTCGGCTCTGTCCTGGACTACAGTGTCGAGGAAGACATCAGTCAGGAGGAAGCAGAGCAGAAGGAGATGGAGTATGAAAGTTGCAGTATTACCTAATATTTGATTCGATTTTAAACACAAAAAAGATATTTGATACTGTAATTGTCAATGTAGTTCAAATCAAAGGCAAGCTGAATCATGAGTGTACTTATCTATATCAAATTACAAATATTAAAAGCATAAACAAATGGTACTTTCCTCTTTAGTCTTTAGAACATGATTTGAAGGCCTAATCTTGACCCTCCACTCCGGATTGGCTGGCTGGAGAAATATTCTCACTTGTCGGGAATCCTGTCACATGGGCAGCACAAGGCAGGAGCTATCTGATCTGGGATCACATGTAAACTGGGACGACAGCACTAACCTTATGCAAGCAGTCTCCCATGGCAGCAGCAGCACTGCTACGTCAGTTGCAGCTCTGGGCATTCATGCATTACGAGTAATTCGGACATCTCATAGTACCATTTTTTAATTATTTTTTTTTTAAAGTGGACATTTTGACTCATTTAGGAGAAGACTCAATTGACTGGTGTAGGTGTAGTGAATATACAAGGCAGTTAGGCAGCATATTAAGATGCAATGGTTAAGTCTGGTGACGTAAAGTGACAACTGATTGCAGCTGATTGGTTCCAGACGGATTGTCATCTATTATTGTTTTATCGTGCTATCACAGTCTGTAAGGTGATAAAACTCCCAGTCAGGGCCTTTGCCACCTCCCTTCTTGTACTCTAACTCTGTATGTTTTTTTGTTTTTTTTTATACCCTATCACCAGTAACAAGATGTCACGGTGCAGCTTTGATATACTTTGTCTTGTGGTTGTCTGCTTGGAAACATCAAACAAGGTATCAAATCTGAGCCTGGAAAGGTTTTGTTAGCCAAGCGTACCCCTTCAAATTGTACGGCTGCAGGACAAGGCACATTAAGCCAGCTTGATCTGACACGGCAGGGTTTGACAAGCTCTCCAGTGATCTGTCAAGATAGCAACAACAACATTTGTCAGTTTCTTGCACTGGAAAGAAAGATGTAAGGAACAGAGACAAACCCTGGTTTGATGTAGAGACCAGGATCTTTAAAATATCAGACTTCAGATGCATCGGCCATCTAGTATAACAAACAAAAGTCCTTGACTTTACTGTTTAGATTTGATTACTCCTTTTGAAGGCCGATAATGGTGTATTTTGTGAGAAAGCCAGTGTTTTGTGGCAGTACACAACATGACTAATAATCAGAGCCCCCATCAATATTTCTTTTCTGGGACTGTAACACAGAAAACATCTGAAATTAGACACCAAAGCCACTATAACAAAGGAGGTTATTAACCCCGGCCGTTCAAAGCTATTTAAATAGCTGAAATTAGTTTCTATTTTTGAGGCCTGCAACTAATGGTTATTTTCATTGTTGAATAGACCCTTTTTTTTTTTTTTTAAATTAATTCATTATTTATTTAGTATATGCCAACAATGACAAAAAAAAACAGTGACAATATTTCCGCTCCAGTATTTTAACAATTAAAAATGAGTGTGCAGAAATCAGATCAAAGCAAAGGCCTTAAATGAATAAACAAAATGTGATTAAAACAGTTTCAGTTAGTGTCAGATGGATTCCAATGCAGTGTGATCCAAATTTCTACAGTTAAGCAGAGTGCCTGTCAAAAGCATGCAGCCTTAAAAGAAGCAAGCTGCCTTTAGTTTTCCTGGTTTTGAATCCTGCTGATGTCTGTGAAGTCCGGCATGCTCACTGTTTAGTCATCTGTTTGGTTACATGAGCTCCCCGGTGCCTTGTACTGACGGGGGGAATAGGTCAAGTGTGGAGTGATGCTACAACTTCTTCCCTCTCCGGAGGGTCGGCAGCAGACAACGGGACAGTTCAGCATATACGGGGTCACTAAACACAAAATCAGCCTGCGGCGTGCCTCTGTCACAAGGCCGGAATGTTTACAGAAAAAGTGGCACTTCCCAAACTGAACTCTGATGCAACTTCCGTTGCTGGTGTCGCCCACGTGAAGCGCATACTAACTTCATCCTTTCTGTGTTCTTTCTGTTGTAGCTCCTCCGTATCCGCTGCAGAGAAAGAGCGCATAGGTAAAGCTGCCTTGTTTTGTTCTCATTTGTGGACACAGTGTATGATGCAATTAGCGGTAATGTGCATGCTAATTTGTTTTCACCCTCAGGTGAGGACCAAAGACAGAGAAAATATGATGCTCGCGAACAGTTTGGCGACCGTCACGGGGGCGTGACTGGAGCCCGTTCGTATTTCTACGCCGACGAGGCCAAATGTGACCAGCATATGGAAACCTTTTTGAAATGCATCAAAGCATCCGGTATGTAAACAGAAGTTACGCTAAATCAACTACAAATACAACTTGACATTATGTTGGTTTTGCACTTTGTAACTCTGTTAGATCATATAATGGTCCTACATATTTCAAATAGTGTCATCCTGAAACCCTCAACATCTCCAGTTCTGTAATCTACTGCTTATTACATGTAGCACACACTTTAGTTTCTTTGTTTTAGAAATGACTTTCATTTTCATATCTTTGTCTTCACATGTTTTGATTTTTATATGTTATAAAACCTGAACAAAATATGTCTAACTTGTAGGTGGGAGTTCAACAGACGGTTTTTCTGCCATTAAAATGACTGCACTTGGTCGACCTCCGTTTCTGGTAGGCACTAAGGGATGATTAAAAGGTCAGTGTACCAATTTAGCGGACACTCTTGCAGCAGGGGTGTCGTAGACTGAGATCATGCTTTTCTTTTATTATTTGAAAGCTCCAGTTCTCAGAGGTCCTGGTGAAATGGCGTCGATTTTTCACATTCCTGGCATCACAGCAGGGGGAGGATGGCATGGAGGCCTTAGAGCAGAGGCTGGAGCTCACCCAACTGCAGGTAGTGTGTTTTTTTTATTCTTCCACTTTGGTCCTGGTGATGTTTAATTATAGCAGTCTCTACCAAACATTAATGTTACAGCCCATCTGTGCTCTCACATGACATACACAGTATGAGGGCACTGCTACAGAAAGTGCAGTGCAGTACTCTTACTCTCTATGTCTTTATAGGAATTCTTGACCAAACTGGGTGCAAAAGGTGATTTCTATGGCTGGTTTACTGGAAGAAAAGAGGAGTCTTCAGGGTAAGCAAGAGCTACTGACTACTGAAATAGACATGACATCTCTCTGTGTGCTGCATGCAGAGAAAATATTTTTGTACATGTGATGCAATCTGGAGAATTTATTTGATACAAATTTATAAGAAAAAAATATAATTTTGTCCAAATATATTGCAATGTTTTTTGCATTGGTAATCCTTAACATCATTATTTAGTCACATTACATCACTAAAGAATGACTATTATTTTTTCAATATGTAAAAGGAAAGACAAATGTTATCATAATACTCTTTATTTATGCATTTTCATAATTTATTTCACACAGCATTGAATAATATTGTGTCGAAAGACAAATTATTTGTTTGTAAACACTGCTTACTGCTTTCACTGCTTTTCCATAAATACAATGAAAACGCAGAAGGAATAAAGTCAGCACGTTCCTTAGTTTTAAACATCATCTTTAACAATGTGCTTAGCTGTAGTGACTAAAGTAAAACAACAAAATAACCCACTTACCTCTTATATTTCAGTCATCCCAACAGTCAACCTTTCCCTCCTCTTCCTTGACAGATCCATTGACGTGCTTGACTGGAACAGCCTAATAGATGACAGAACAAAGATATCGGATCTGCTTGTTGTCCCAAATGTAGAGGTCAGCAACTCGGAGCACTGAAAGACAGAGAAATTCACTGGAAAGACAATACATGAAATACAATGCAGTGAAAATAATATACCGGAATGTGTTTGGATGTAATTTATACTTCAACTCTGCAGATAATAATTGACTCACCGTTTGCTATTCCAGATTCCAGACTGTCATGTTCCATGTGCGATGCTGTTCTGTTCTGGTCTCTGCATGGCTTCATACCCCACTGGGAGCATTTTAAAAAGTCATTTGTTCTCCCGATTTGGTTGACTTCCTTAATGTTTTTCTTTTTCCTTTATTTTTATGCTTCTTGTTTGGGAAAGCAGGCTACTGCGTTTATTGTTGTTATTTCCCACCGTGTGCTGAAGCCCGCAGACAAAGTTACAGTTTGCTGTGTTTTAGTTTGCATCTAGTTTTTTCGTAGCTGCTTCACACAGAACGCCTGTTCGCAGCAGGAAAACACGTTCTTTTGTCGTACTCGAAAGACCTGGGAGTAGACATTGATAGTGATGAGATGTAAAATCGGGACTCTGCACCGGGTGTTTTATTGTGAAAATTAAGCGGAATCTCCCTGATCTTCCTGTGTCTGACCTCCTGCCCACAGCTTGACGTGGCTTCTGTCAAAAATACACTCAGCGCGTATCTTTAGCTTCTGGGACACCGCTGACATGCGCCACAGCGTGTCTGGTGGAATCACAACCATTGTCTAGAATGCCAGCGATCATCTCCGGTTGCCGTGTTGGAGACGGATTGGGACGCAGCTTGTTCCTTTAATGTTTCCCTCTTATGTGAACAAGCTCGTGATCCATTCATTTGAAAGCCATTTCAGAAGCAACTGCTAGTAACGGAAATAATAAAGTCGAACAAAAGATAAATAAATCTGATTAAATTATAATTCAGTACTAATCGGTTCCTCTCTGTCAGGTTGCCGTAGTCCAAATTAAGGGTTTTGTTCAGTTTTGCCGAAACCACACCTTGAACCGGAGTCAGTGGTGTATCAGTAGCAGGTCTATAAACAGTTCTTTATGTATTTTTCTTCAGCCGCCAACCTTTCATGATGGGATTTGATTTTTTTGGGGGTTATAGCAAGTGTCTGGTAAATTTTAAGTGAACTGTCTGTTTTAAAACTAAGAGAACTGGGATTCCAAGTGTGAAATACTCTGCTCCGGGTTAAAAAGAGCTCGAGGTTAATTGCGTCGCTACAGAATCAGGGCAAGTTGGCGTCTACATATCTCTAGATATTGAACTCAGGACAGTTGATGGGTCGGGAAAGTACGAAGCACTAATAGGTGTCGTGCTGTGTGATATCTGCTTCATTAGCACTTCACAGTGCACTCTCGCCTGGTTTGTTTTCCCAGCTTGGTGAGCTGGAGCCTCTGCTGAAGAAGTTCACTGTCGAGGAGCAGGAACAAATGAAGAGGATGTTACAGCGCATGGACATCTTGGCCAAGGTAATCTCACATCAGATTTCAAGACTGATCACTGCACACAAACATACACACTGACGAAAGGTGAAAGGTCAAACTCTCTTGTTTGTAATGCTTATACAATACACGTACATTTACTAATACGAAAAGATCTTTGTCAGTCAGGACAAATGTGTTGGCAGCTACTGTATTCCACAGCTGCTGCGCCGCCAACCTCTTTAATTATGAGCACGATAACAAATCAAAGGTATTTCTATTTCAAAATAAAAGTCACAATGTCAATAATCACTGATCACATTTGTTTAGTTAAAACAAGTTGCATTGATTAAACTATCAAGACTATTATTAATGAAGCTATAGAATAATAAGTGGGTATAGCGATATTTCACCAAATTAATGAGATCTTTAATGTCCCAGCATGCTCTGCAGAATGGCGTTCGCTTGATGGTGGATGCAGAGCAGACCTACTTGCAGCCGGCTATCAGCAGACTTACGCTGGAGATGCAGAGGATCTATAACAGAGAGAAGCCTGTCATTTTCAACACCTACCAATGCTACCTAAAGGTCAGGGGTCAGGACCCACAGGGGAAAAACTCCAAAGTGATCAGACCTGTAAATGATAAATATTCACAGAGACAACAGTTTTAGTTGTTATGATAAAAAAAAAAAAAAAAAAAAACGTCCTGTGACAAGTGTGAATTCCGATGTGTAAATGGATTTCAGTCAGGCGAGTTGAGGATGAAACAGCATCATGACCAAGAAGAGAAAATAATGTTGGTGGGAAATATTCTTCAAACTCTCTGCTGTGACATCCTTTTTACAACATTACTATTATTATCATGTTCAAAGTATATTGGCTCTAAAACGTATATCATTCATCCTGTTGGATAAAATATAACTACACAGATTATAGTGTGTCACACGTTGTCACAATTAGTTGATGTGTGTAATGATACTTTTCTGCTTTGCTGCTGACATTGCTATTACCACAATCAGGCCAGCTCATAAGAATATGCTGTTTATTCTTCATGAGTGTGTTTTTTTTAATTTATGCAGAAACAGATTTATAAAATTATATCTGCTAATCCTGGTTGTGGAAGTGACACAGGGACCTACCTACTAATGTTTTTACAGAGTCCCCCCCACCCCCACCCCCACCCTCACCACCCCCATAGTCTCTTCAGGTCTGTTTGATTTAGTAAGTAAGAATAGAAATCCAATACTCTGTTCAGTAGCATTTTTAAGCCTTAAGGCTGCCAAGTGTTGAAAACATTTAATCATGATTCATCACAAATTCATTTCACTTTTTAAACTGTTGAAATTGCTCCCCACGAAAACGTTTTAAGTGCAATGAGGTTATTTTAAGAAGAGCGGAAACAATATGCTTCATACAAATCTACTAAACAGGTTTAGGTAACTGGAACAGGAGAAAACTGAGGGAGTTTTATTTACTCACTCATATTTACTCATATGCTGTGTAGTATCAAACATAAAACACAAAACTGATCTACAAGACATGCAGTCTCGGCATCTGTATATTGCTTCATAAATCTCACTCAAAAACTTCTCAGAAGAAGAAATATAATTTTGTAAACTGTAGGTTGGCCTTTTAGAGTACTTTGAATAATCCCCAACACTACCACTGTCATGTGTGGGTAGTTGGTGTCAGTGATAATGTCAGCTGGATGTACTCCAGTGATAACTAAAGTCAACCTTTCAGTAATTACTTATAGCCTTAGTTTTGCCAAGCGAGCTGTCTGGCAAATTGTTGAAATGGAACCTTGTGATTAGGAGGCCGTTCTCCATCATTCACTGATTCAGAGCGACTTCTAATCTCTTTCATTGGAAGGTTAGAGCGGCATTCAATTTGCAGCTAGAACTGCAGGTCCTTCATGAGGTCAAATAGAACATGCATTAAGAGCACTATATATTTTCAAATGCATCCAAGTGTGATTGTATTAATTCTGTATCATCACTGTAACTTTGACAACCCTAATAACATTGTTGCATGATTGGTATATGAACTTGGGGGACTTGATTTCGAGGAATCGTTGCTCCTCGTCTTTTGTTCTGCAGGAGGCCTATGACAACGTGACTATGGACGTAGAGCTGTCTCGACGTGAGGGTTGGCATTTTGCTGCAAAGCTGGTGCGCGGAGCCTACATGTATCAGGAGCGAGACAGGGCCGAATACATTGGATATGAGGACCCAATTAACCCTGACTATGAGTCAACCAACAGGATGTACCACAGGTAAGAGCTGAGGCGTGTTATTTTGTTTTTTTAACAAATCTTGATCTTCACAGAGAAGCTGTCCTCTATTTCTTTTCTGTCGCTTTTTCTAATGAATAGAATTGGTAGAATTACATGTTTTACACTCTAGACACCGCAGGAAAACACGTCCTTTGAATCTCAGGATTACAGAATTGAATTGGCCACCTTGCAGGCACAAATGTGCTGCGATTGGACGGCAACGTGAAGTGGTCTTTATTTGGAGTGTGTTGATTTAACAACTTGTGTCAGCAACCTGTTGAGTTGTCCCTTTGGAAGTTAGAGAATACCAGCCAGCTCCAGGGTTACTGTGTTGTAAAAATGTTCTGACATTCGTAGATTAAGGCGAGTTCAAAGAAACCAACAGATGGAGCTGTTGTTTTGCACAGGGAGAAGAAAGGCCAATCGAAAGTGATCGATACGATTTTCAATACAGGACAAACAAAGCTCAGCTGATTTGACTTGACGTTTGCTGGGTTGTGCATCGTGAATGAATCCGCCAGGGTCAGACTGTCAACACCGAGTCGTATTGCGACGTTCTGAGGCGTCTGAGGGAAAACATTGAGTGTAAATGACCTGAACTGTGGCGCGATGGCACTTTGGGTTCTCCGGCTTGACAATGCTCACTCACAGTGTGACGCAACAGCACCATCTCCACTCCCGACACATTTTCGGGATTTGGCTCGCGGCGATTTGATGTGCACTCCGCTTAAGTTTCCAGTTCATGGTGAAGTTACAAATGTGCTCGTACCGGTGAACGCATGTAACGGAGGTGCTGATGTTGATCAAGCGATATAACTTTAAATACTCACTCGGTGCTCCAGGCACATTACTCTGCTGCCACTCATTCCCGCATTAGAGAACAGTCTGAACTTTTTGATCAAGCCTCTTTATAGTGAAACGTTGAGTAGAAAGCGTGTTTTATAATTCCCTCCTTTAAAGACAAAAGGTCACAGCACTGTTGGGATGATAGCACAGCTAAATTGCCTCCCTTGTGTGTGTTTTTGTGTATCTTTGTGGAAGGTGCTTGGACTACATACTGGATGAGATTGCCCTTCACAGAAACGCCAATGTAATGGTGGCTTCCCATAATGAGGACACGGTGAAACACACCTTGCGGAGGTAAGATTTAACGTTTACCCAAACACACTGTTAAAAAAACAAAACAGTTAAAGTTATCTTTTATACAACTTTGCATCAGTCCTGACTAATTTGATCTTGTATGTCTCTCTCTCTCTCTCTCTCTCTCTCTCTCTCTCTCTCTCTCTCTCTCTCTCTCTCTCTCTCTCTCTCTCTCTCTCTCTCTCTCTCTCTCTCTCTCTCTCTCTCTCTCTCATTCAGAATGAATGAGCTCGGTCTCTTTCCCACAGAGAACAAGGTATACTTCGGTCAACTCCTGGGCATGTGTGATCAAATCAGCTTCCCACTCGGTGAGAAACACACACTCACACACACTGTTATGCAACCATACAATGACAAGGCACCGATCTTCCGCGCCCTACATAAGGATGATTTGACAGTTGATGTCTGCCTCTGCAGAATCTGTACTCATCGTCCTCCCCTGTAGCTTTGAGTTACACACAGTTACCCCACAGACCATACACGAGCTGCAAGCCGTGCACATGTCGAAGACGGTCGCAGCCCGTAAAGTGACATATGAACTGAGACACCTCGGTATTGACCAGCTGTCTTAACGAAGCGCCGCTGCTGGCTCTCACCACTTTGTCTGCCAGTCAAAGACAGACGTGGTGGCAGAGAATTGTCTGTCATTGTGAGGCTCAAAGCTGAAATGGCCTTCACCGGTCTTGATGTAAACAGACACACACGTGTGTCTTTGCTGCTCTCTCTCGGGATAGAGCAGTCGATGCCGTGTCTTTAATCTGAAAACAATACAGAAATTGCTCAATAAGATAAAGCGGACTGGAGCTGAGACCTTTATTATTTGTCTCTCACTTACTGCACCAAATGTGCCATATTTATTTGATATGTTTTGAGATGCTGTTGCTATGGATGTTTTTGTCAGGATGTTGTTTTGTATCATGTTTTGATGTTTTGCTCATAATTGCGGCTCAGTTCAAACAATATGTATTTCAGCGGATTGGAAGAGTAAGCCCTGGCAAAATAGTATCATATGTGATATCTGATTAGCAGATAACAGCGGCTCTTCAAGTTGAACTGCAGCAAACTGAGGACGTCTGTGCAAATTCTGCCGTCTGGCCCGATTGGAGGGATTGTAGTAATCAGTCCGAGAGGGAAGCCAATTGAGACGTTTGTCCAAAATAACCTGTAAAAACTATGTTCTCCCAAAATAGTAACTGAAAATGCAACATCACCTTTTTTTTCTCAATATCTCTGATAATACTAGTACATGAATAATGAAATAGTCTTATTTATGTGTTTTCTTTCGTTGTCTCCCATAAACTGCGTGTCCAGGCCAGGCCGGCTTCCCCGTCTATAAGTACGTCCCCTACGGGCCGGTGAATGAGGTGATGCCCTACCTGTCTCGGAGAGCCCAGGAGAACCGAGGCTTCATGAAGGGTGCCCAGAAGGAGAGGGAGCTGCTGTGGAAGGAGCTGAAACGCAGACTTGCCTCCGGGGAGCTTCTCTACAGACCAGTGTACTGAAACCACAGCGAACAAAGCATGTTGACGTGTTGAGGTGTATCTTTTTAATCTTCTCCAGTTGACGGCTGTCTGTTCTGCCTCTTGTTTGCTTTGACCATGTCCTGGACTTTTCTTGCGAATGGACTGTTTCATCTCGTCACTCTCTTCGTCTGATTTTGTTTCTCTATTACTCGCTGCTACCCGCCATCAACCCATCCATGCACTGCCTGTGTTCTCTCTGTTTCTTTCCTCGTCCGCCACTGCATCCATAAGCATTCCTCATTTTGTCCTCCCGTTGTCCACAGAGTTCTGGTATCCATCAAGTAGGCATCTTTACTGCTCCAAAAGGACTCCCTAAAATGTCAACAGGACTGGGCTGGGCTGGGCGTCCTCTTTTTATTGGCCTATTTATCTTGGAGAGGGACAGCAATAATAAAAATAGCATGGATGATTTAAATGGTAGCAAAGGAAACATTCAATATTTTGTGGGTTTTTTTTGTCTCTTGTCTTGTCTCGGTTCAGACATCTGTCCACGACAGGATGGCGTGTCAGTGTCATGTTTTGCCTCGCCTCGGCGTGAAAAGTACATGTGACCGGGGCCAAATGAGGTTGACATGTGACGGAGATCATTTGGCAAAGTACAAAGGACTTTTACCCAAAGCACCGGGGTCCAAGTCCGTGAGAAGATGATGTGGATTTCTTTAAAGAAATCTTCAGTTTTGGTGCCTAACCATGTGTTTTTATTCTAAACCGCATACTTTTTCAGTCTGACTCGGTCTGCTGCGGTCGACTGACATGCTATGGTGTAATATTGGTTTTTTTTTTGGTTTTTTTGGAAGTTGTATTTCCAGTTTCAAAACAATGCCTGTTTATGAATCGATGAGAGATTTTAAATGTCTTCCCACAACACATCCCTCCTCTTCTCCGAGTGGAAAGCTTTTGTTATTGTTGTTCCCAGAAGAAACTATATTCTTGGTCAGTGAGGTGTTACAAGTGAAAACACAGCGTTCAATACTCAACGAGTGAGTCTGCTTTTAATAGAGAGGCCTGAGAGCCTGCCAGGTTGTTTTTTTGTGACATAGATAATATGCAAGGGAATAACAGGGAATTTAAAGGGTTGCACTCTGCTCTTGTTGTGTTTTGATGGGTTAACACTCTGTGTGGAAGCGGGTGTTTCTATTTGTTTTACATGTCTCACTGTATGCACCTGTGAAATTACTCAATAAACAAATATGCGCTGTATAATCAGCAAAAGCATACAGAATTATTTACACAAGCAGGACTGGACGGTATTGAGAGAAATATTGTAGCTGTGAGTTGTTTGCACAGCTCGGGTTGTTTGGGGTTTTAATTTGGTGACATGTTCTGCCTGGTTATTGATACACAATTAGTATTAGAGTCAGAGGATAACCAAGCTTCATGATAATTATGGCCTTGTCATTTTGCGAGAGCAGTCAGTGCTCTGTAGACCATCATTTAATTACCCATGATGCTACGCTCAAGACAGATCACAGAAATTGGATGCATTAATCATTACTCAGAAGAAACTTTAGTGGCTGTTAAGTTTTACTGAGGCAAAGCGCCACAGAGCTGTCACTGCTGCTGCTGTATTCTATCGGTTTAATTAAGAATCAAGTCTCCCTGTGATGTAAGAGGTGCCTTTGGGTATACATTTGCCAACGAATCTCGTCTTGCGGGGCGGGGAACTTTCTCTGGTTAGCTTCAGTTGATTTAGAGGACGCATTATAGTGTGAAAAATTCCACACAAGCTCCAAGTCAGTGAAAAACCAGCACGACCTCTGCGTATTATTACCCACACTTCTCCCTACATTAAAGCACACAGGAATGTAATAAAGTTAGCACAGGGTAATTTACTTTACATAATGAGTGTTGACATTGTATTATGCAAGATATGATGGGGGGGTGTGGGGGGGCATACATAACCGATTTCTTTGGTCTTCTCTGGCATTTGGTTCCACGCGGCCTGGCGTCTTGGATTGTTTGTTTGGCGGTGCCCTTGCCTTTGTTCCTTCAATGGGAGCGCACAGCAGTCCTCTGCTTTTCAAAGCACAGCTACATATGCTGTGACAGACCCTGATTTGAATACTTACAGAGCATTATTTTTTTCAGGAAGAGGACTTTGAAAGGATTTTTTTTTTCTTTTTTGCTGCTGCACAATGGATGCGTCAGCTCACTGCTGCTTTCCAGCCATCACTTAAGCTGTGATCAGAGTTTGTGTGCCCATAGATGAACTGACAGGAAGGAGAATTATGTATTTTTTATCTTTTCACAGCAAACGAGAGATTACTGGCTCACAGTGCACAAAACTGAAAACTGGGACCATGCACATTCAGTTCAACATTTGTGATCACATCCTCAGTGAGGAGATGGTGGTCAAAGTTTCGGTCTAGGAGAACTGAAGCTCGTGTTCAGGGATACTCTTTGATGGAGTAATATTTTAGTGGTTATTCTCTGGGTGTTGAGGGGCTTTGTTGTCATATTAGTATTTCCCATCATGCCTTAGTTATTTCTTCCTTTTGAGAATAAAGCAACCAAATTAAATCTAAGTGATGGGAAGAAATTATATTTACTTTTGTTAAAAAATGCTGTTTTGGAACATGTCAGTGAATACCTACAGTATATACCTATCACAGTTACACTTAGTCATTATTTAGCTTAAAACTTGTAACACAAGCTAAGTATTCATGCAGTGTTTTTGATGCACATGCTGCATAAAATGACGTTGCATATATTTGTTAAATTTAGATGTGTGCCACGTTATTTTGTAGTCATTTCTATCTAAACCTTTTACAGTGTAATGCAATTTTAACTCCATAAGTGTCAAATAATACACACTTTCAAGTGTTGACTGTTAACACTGAAAGAGAAAACAACTCCAGGTAAAAGTTGTATTTTACTCTCCATGGGACTAGCGTTTAACTCCCAATTGAGTGCAGGTTAACTCCTGAGAAGGGTTAAAAGATCAACTCCAAGAAAAGAGTTACTTATACGCTACTTAAGAGTGTATTCGTTGGTGTCACATGTACACTCAAATAAAGTTTATTTGAACTCAGAGCATTTATTTCAAAGACTAGAATTTGCTGTGATGGAATTATTTAGTCAAATACAGTAGAGGGCTGATTTATAAAACCATCTGCTTTTAAACATTTAAACAGATAACCAGTGTCAGATCAATGTACTCACTTCTGACTGTGGTAGCAGCAGCAGCAGCAGCAGCAGCACTCCTTCACAAGCTGCCTGCTGACTGACCTTTGGCTGCTGTTCCACTCTCACCACAACAGGAAAATCCAGTTTGCTGTTTCTGCAGTTACCGTTAGTTACGAGGAGTATTGAAGGGGGAGCTCGGAGGTTCAACAGTAGACAGTATTTCCTGACATTGCACTATAATCACAGGATCATTTCTACATGGACAGTCACAATGACAAGCACAGGACAACTCAGCATCGGTGAAAATGCTGCATGACATCTTGTCAATATTTTACTACAACATCTGTGGCTAACTTGGCTCAAATGTCTAAGAAGGAGGAAGGTTTATTAACTTTCTGCAAGACGCTGACATTTCCCAGTAAAATAATTGGCAACACGTAACAAGAAGGTGAACATAAAAGTGATTACGGAAGAACAACTCATGACAAACCAAAAACTTGAATTAACAAACAGTCCTTCAATAAGAGGTAACACTAAATAGTAAATATTCAATAGTCAACATACAGTTAGAAATAGTTTTGGAAAATATGCATATTTATTTTGTTGGCGAAAGTTAGATGAGGCAGTTGATACCACTCTCATGTCTGTATGATAAATATGAAGCTATAAAACGTCCATAACCACAATGAAAACAAAAATAAACCAAACAAATAAGAAAGGCAATATTTTTACTTTCCAGTCACTGACCTGAAGTAAGCCAACCCGCTGCTGGTAAAATCTTGATATAAAACCTTTGAAAATATTTCTTTGGTGACGTTTTATATGAAATCAGACCACTGGAAAATAACAAAAGATTTTTGATTAACAAAAAAACCAAAAACATGTATTGATTAAATGTAAAGTAGGGTCACTCAATGAATGGAACTACATTGCAGACCAGGCAGGACCATTCAGTCACTCCATCCAGCCCAGTATCATAGCAAAGTACACCCGCCAGTCCACTAGAGGGTAGTGTGTTTGTGTGACGCTTAACGTCACTGAAGACAAGTGCTGTGTTCAAAATGTACCACTATTTGAGAATGGCACGTTGGACACTTTACACCCTTAGAACAATTATGGCTACGCAGAGGAAAGTGAAGGGCAACTAACCAAGCGGCAGCCAACCGCGACGCCACCCACTGGTTTGTTAACTGCTGTTCTGAAACTCAAGTTTGGTATTTTGGCAGCTGCCATCATCTGCAGCTTTCTCAGGCAACGCAATTTGAACATTTTTTTAGGTCAGTGGTCACTCCCTTTCCTCTGTGTAGTCAGGATGGCGACCGTTGAGTGTGGAAGGTGTCCAGCGTTTCATATTCAACTTTTGGACCATTTTAAGAACGCCATCCGGTTGCTGAACTGCTTGTTTCCATACTTGTCACAGTGAACGCACGTATGCACTTAAAATAGTGAGTGTTAGTACGTAAGTATGCCATTTGGAACACAGCATATGATTTTGATGGCTCACCATGCAAAGCCGTGGCACACTGCCCTCTAGCACACTGGCTTATGTATTGCATGCTTTGGTATGTGCTATGATACTGGGTTCCATTTCCTGCATTACTTTCTCCCCCTGTTTGCTTGCAAAATTGTTAGTCTTTGTAGCTTCTAGCCACCATCCACATTGCCATTGCCTAGCAACTTGCATTTTTACACTTAACCACTTGAATGCCAAGCATGCGGTGCACACAACTTCCAGGGAACCACAAGCTCACGTGTGCTATTTCACGGCTGCACAAGTTATTTGTTGCACATATTCTTGGGGTGTTAAATACATATATGTATATCTTTAACATTATTTGTTCATGAATAGTGTTTTCAATCTCTTGTTTGTCAGCGTTTCTCATACACATGAAGAATGGTGCCACTGAGTAGAGATGAGCTTTTCTTTACGGATGGTACTTCGGGCTTTATAACTTGTAAGTGATTGATATGTGAAGATGATGTCATATAACAAAATATTTAACAAAGCTCCTGTGATCCAGAATTACTATGAGTGGGTATGGAAAAAATGGTGCAGGGATGGATTGGCTGATCACGAGCCAGTGGAAATCAGCTTAGATGAAGAGCTACTTTCCAGCCTGGCATACATTTAAACATCATGGTGGACAACATTGGGTTTCAGCAGGGTTTTATTTGACTGTGAACATGTCCAGCTGCGTCTGTACTGCTCATCTACATAATGTAATACTATGGCAGGCTCGCCTCACATCACCACCTGGAAGTCAAGCCATGTTCATGTTCGCAGCTATTTCCCAGTGGACAGTAACCACATACAAACTGTTTGCTTTGTCAGTCTGTGTCAGGTAAATTAGCAATTGTTAGTTCTGCTTAAAACATGGAGCCATGGGTGGTGAAATAGTTGGTTCAGCTGACACAGCTGCTGAATTGTGCATTTTATCTGGTGCTTGTCCTTTTGCTTTTGGCTTTGTTGTGGCATTTTTCCATTACTTTGCCTTTTATTATGGTGAAAAATGAAAAGAATGGGTGCTGATCATCTCAGCCACTTAGGGACAAATGTGATGAATCATTGAGCTAAGTTGACCTCAGCGCCCAGACCCAGTTCTGTGCTGAACGAATCCCCCTGGCTACAGCAAGCTCGGATGTGAACCATTGAGTAAACAAATGAGTCGTAAACACAACAGATGGGTATGACTAATCTCATCGGCCCATAGAGTGGCAGCATGGAGCGCAAATGATCAAAAGAGCAGGAAAGAAGGGAGAGATGGAAAGTTTGTGTTTTCTGTCCTGCGCGCTGTCACGTTTGCGTGACAGAAAACACTTTTATTTCACACACCAAAGCGTCACGCCGTGCCACCGCTATCGGTGCCATCACTGTGCTGTCAAACAGAAATCACTGAAATCGTCTGCCAAATCTCCTGAGTGGATTGTTGTGTTGCGGCACGTTTTGGCATTTATCACAGTTTTTGTGACAAGGAGGGCTGAAAAGATGCAAATAACATATCACACGCCTCAACCCTCCCTGAAATTATTTTTTTTTCTTTCACTCAGTCTGTCATCGCTGACTGGTTTGTGTTTCTCGTAATCTCATTCGGAGGCGAGTAAAACTGTCCAGGAAGAATTAAAAACACAAATGCCGTGACAGCAGCCTCACAATTCTCTACCTTAATGTCGCCAATTAAGGGGGATGACTTCTTCGAGTCTTCCGTTTCTCCTTTACGCCTCCACCTAAACCTTTTGTTCTGTGCCAATGAATGGCGCCCATATATTATAGATCATTAAACCACTTTCGTCTCCTCTCTTTGAGATGCCTGCTGCTTTCCCTTTGAAAGTGACTAGAATAGTTGGAACGCAAATGAGCCACGATTGAATAAAAAAACAAAACAAGATGGGAGGCTTCCCTGTGTGTGCGTTGAACAGGGAAACTGCTTAGAAAATACCACCTGTGCCCAAAAGGAGCAGAGCAAGTGATCCGTCACTGCCGCTGGCCACGCAGCCTCACCCCAAGACCTCAAAGGCCGCGATTTCTCACCTTTTCCTGCTTTTAACACAAACAGATGGATGCATAACCACATGCAAACATACAGAAAACAGTGTGGTACCAAACACACACTCACACAATTAGTGTACTGCCGGGGTAGACTCACACAAGCACACCTGCAGCCACACACTCTTCCTCCCATCAGTTCCCATATCTATCAGTGAGGGGTGAGAGATGATTTGGAGCGGCTCAATGTTTTGATCATTAGTTTGGACTCATGGAGTGCAGCAGCAGTGAAAAATGAGACTGCTATCTCATGGCCACCTGTTCTTTTAATAAGAAAAAGAACAATACCAAATCACAGGATGGATTGGACCTGACGCCTGAGGGGAGGGACATGTTGTTTGTGTGTTGTGTGTGTGTGTGTGTGTGTGTGTGTGTGTGTGTGTGTGTGTGTGTGTGTGTGTGTGTGTGTGTGTGTGTGTGTGTGTGTGTGTGTGTGTGTGTGTGTGTGTGTGTGTGTGTGCCTGTGCCCCTGGTTGAGAGTTTATTTGTGGGTGCACGCATCTGAATTCAATCCTGCATATATGTGATGACCACAGTGAAGGTGGGAAAACGCAACCAGATAAATCTTTATGGACTAAACACTGATCACACAGGTGATGCTGTATGTTAGCAGTGTGGAAGTTTCTATTTCCTCCCCAGATCTTTCCTTGTGGTGACAATTGTTTTGATAATTAAATTGTGTTCTAACATCCTTTCTTGGCGTTCTTACTATCTTCCATATCAATGATACTGAAAATTCAAATATTATTTCTCTATATGCCAGTTATGTATTACTTGATGCAACCTGTTGTGTTGCAAGAGCTGCAAGCTATGCTCTCGGAGAAATGACTGTGTAAGCACTATCATTAAAACAAATAGGTTTCGAATGTCGTCAGCAGAAAACACAATGTGGGTTTGTTCAAATACTTAAAATGACATTTTCTTGGCAGGTGAAGTGTGATGTTTATTTATTCTCTAAATTGCTCAGCCTTAATACATCAAATAGAGAGATGACAGGAATTTAATTTCCTGTATCAAATTGTGTTAAAGCTCTTTCTTTAAATTACATTAGAATAAAACTGGCACTTCATTCTAAAACCAACACACTGTATGCATACATGCGTGAGCATTTGTCCATTTGCCTGCATGTACGCCTGTGGCTTTTTGTTCGCTTCTTTGCATGTGTGTTACTGCAGGATAGAAAGCAGCACGTTAGGCGAACACAGCATGATGCTTCTTGGTATGGGGATCCAATTGTCATGCCAGAACAGTAGGAGGAACATTTACGCGACCAGTGATGCTCAGATAAAAGCAGAGAGAGAGAGAGAAGAGCCGCTGTGCAGGTTTTCTTGCTGCGCTGCAGTGAGCAGACAAGCAGCGATCGACCTGATTGGTGTTTGGATTTGTTGGCGATAATATTGAGGTGCTTTTGTAAGGGCAGCAGAGTTAAACCAAAGTAAGCCGTGTTTAACTGAACCGGATGGGTCTGACAGGTTTCCAAAATGTGCCTATATGTACAACGTACTTCCTTTATATAGTTATTTTTTTTTATCTCTACAAATGCTTTCTTCAGACATACTAAGAGAATATATTTTCTCATCAGTTTCTTTGTGTTTTTTAAGACATGATGGCAGAAATTTTACGTATGACAGGTGACTTAACACCTGAAAAATCTGCATGACACCACCAGAAAAAAAAGGGACAATATTCATTCATTTGGGTAAAATTACTCTTTAATATGGTGGTTCTTCACCTTTATACCCTTAAAGGGAATAAAGCCATATCAGCTCTTTCAGTTCAGACAGACAACTCACGTTTGTAATGTTTACTACAGCTGAGAACAGAGTTTGGCATCTCATCGCTCCCCGCAGATGTGACTGTGTAGCGACATTGGAGTCTGGTGAGCCTACAGGTGTATGTTGGGGTGGTGGACGGGCTACAGTACTGATACAGGGCAGCAGTGTAACTGACAGGCAAAAGGGTGAGATGGGAAAGTTCCGCAGCTTAAATAGGCCACCAAACTGGAAAGTGAGGAAGAAGAGTTATGCAGTATGAGACATTTCAAATGTTGGATGTTGCAGAGCGGAGCAGCTCCAGTGGACTGCCTGAACTGGCTCACATAGCTTCGCTTTATTCAATGACTCCTCCAATTTATTTGGTATTCTTATCAGCTATATCACTACAAAAGGATCCTAATCTCTTCTGTATCTGACATTTTCAGCTTTGCAGGGAAATACTAGTGGAACTACATGTGCACTCACTGGGTGAGCCCCAACAATGAACCACAGGTTGGTTTTCGACACGTAGCTTCAGCTCTGAAAAAGAACCCTATATTAGAAAAACATCAAAGTTAATGTCTGGACAAGTGATTAAGAACTCTCTTCTGGTCAAAGCTCCAGTTTAGTCAGAGGGTGGTCAGTGATTTTTATCCTGAATTTCTGCATTCTCATCATTAGTCCAGAAATGCAATCAGTTTTTCACATCAGATATTTTTTCAGGTAGAGTGGAGGATGTTTTCCCCCGAAGAAAGAGTCTTACTTCCTCTTGTAAAGCTTGAAAAGCCAACTGAGAACTTTTCCACTGAGAAGCCACTGGCCTTTGCTATGATACAGCAGCTGGTGTTGGTCGTGGGTCACATCATCCAAGGTCAGAGTGACGCTATACTGCAGCTACTTTGTCATATTTCCTGCCCCCCCCCCCACACTGATTATTAGTCTGCTACAGGTGGTGCCATTAGAAAATTATCTTTCAATAGAAAAAAAAAAATTAAAAAAAAATGTTGTGCTCTCATTTCATATTAGTGTGATTTAACATCCTTCCTGTGACCACCCATATTGCCTAAACATTTCATGCACTTAACTATATAACTATATAAACAAAAGCAAATCCACAATCTGAATATCTAACTCAAGATTCAGATTTATTTGCCGCCTGGTGTCATTAGAAACAAGCTGTGAACACAAAACTAACATTAATCACCTTTTAAGTTGACATGGTCGTACGTGCTGCAACCTGGCATGTAAAACACACACCCGTCCAAAACACCAAATGATCATATAATTAATTACACACAATTGCACTGAAATTAGATTTTTTTTTTTCATCTATATTCATGCATTCTGCCTCCACTACTGTATCTGCTTCAGGCTTAATTGGACAGACATGCTAAATAAAGGTTATAAAATTGGATTGCTTAAGTGAATTCAATTGGATAGAGCTGTTCTCTTCAGAACACAATGAAGAAATGAATGAATTAAAACGGTTTCTTGAATGAATCAAACTGTTTTGACACAGGATGTTTTAAATCACAAGTCCAATTTCTCAGTTTGAATATATTTAGCAAAAAAGAGATGTGCTATAGATAGTATGCAGTAAATACATTACGTAAAGTTGAAAAGGCGAAGCAATTGGAGATGAGCTCAGAACCATGTCAGCAGTATTAACTTATTCATATCCTGTTTGGAGAGGGACCAAGTAATTGCTTGTTTTATTTTAGGATGATGAGTCAGCGATTGCCTCTATTCTTATACAACCTCTGGCTGAACGTGACGTGGCAGCCTATAAGAGCTCTGATTTTGTGGATAAAAAAGCCACGTCTGGCACGTCTTCATTGATTTCTCCTTCTCGCTTGTGTTTGTGTAAGCTCCACTACAGAAAGAGGGCATGTGAAGGGGGGTGGAATGGACATCTCATCTGTTCTCGTTCGTGTTTGACACCCACAACATCACTGAAGTTGTGATCATGATGCCCATATGAGGAGACTGAGCCCACACGCTTTAGCCTCTCCAAATACTCAGTAGAGGCGAGCCATTGCATGTAAACCCAAAGCTAAAAAAAACCCAAAAAACACACACTATTTAAATGGCAAACACCAGGGGGCACTAGTAGTCTTCAAGGCCCTTACATGAACCTCGACCCAGCTGTGTGTGTGTGAGAGAAAGAGATCCTCAGCAACATCTTCTCCTCCACAATCCTCAGTCCTAAAAAGCCCTTTTAAAAGGCTGTATGAAAATTCATCGTGCTTTCAAACTGACCTATTTTGGGAGATTGGTTGCATGGCTTCTCTGAATTTTTCTCTCTTTTTTCTCTCCCCATATTCTCTCTTATCGTGATGAGGATTTTGAGAAGACAGAAGAAATATTGGCAAGTTGCTGGTGCAGATTTAAATACATGGAAGCGCTAGCAATGGCTTGAGACCGCCTGTGCTAAAAATAGAGCAGTAAAATCCAAAATGTCTCTTATTTTCCATAAAAACCTAAAGAACATATGGCAGCTATACACCCACACACAGCCAGCACACACACACACACACACGCACACACACACACACACACACACACACACACACACACACACACACACACACACACACACACACACACACACACACACACACACACACACACACACACACACACACACACACACACACACACACACACAGAAACACAACCCTTTCTTCCCCTTTCTTTTTTCTCTTTCATGCCATTTCATAATGCTTTTTGGAAGTCCAAACATGCCACCGTCACTGGGTGAGAGCACTCCATTTCCGCAGACTGTAGTAAACAGAGTAATCCACTCCTCCATGTTTTGAGGATTAATATCATCTTTATTCATAAGCAGAGCAGGAAGACTGCTGTCGTGGTTGCGAGGGGACACTTAGGCTCCACACGCACACACGGAAGGACATGCGCAAATAACCATTAAGTGTCATGCGTGCCAGCTCAAATACACGTGTCCTTGTCTTGTTTCCGTCATGACATGATCTGTGGGTGGCAGATTGATTTGGTCCAGCGAGAGAGAGGGAAACAATCAGATCAAAGAGGGACGAGGAAGAGAGAGAATGAGCGAGGGGGAAGGGGCGGGGGGAGGCTCTTTCACTTTGACTTGATGGATTTAACTCACATTCAAAGAGACAGACTTATGACACATGAGAAAAAGATTTGCTTTTACTTCCTTTTATCTGCAGACATACTACAGTGTCTCTTCTACACTAGCATCACACACACACACACACAGAAGACATGGTTTTTTAAAAACACCTCCAACTCCACCATCCTTTCTCTCGGCTCTCTACACAAACACACAGACCTCCAGCACTCCACCCCCCGCCCCCTTTTTCTTTTCTTTCAAAGATGACTCCAACTAACAAGCCTGTGGGCTCCGGGGTTGCATTAGCGAGGTCCACGGTCGCCATCACTGAGCAGGAGGAAGAGGTTTCAGAACACCGCTATCTATCTGATTGCCTGTGTGATAAAAAAGAATAAAACCGTTCGGGGAGGAAGAAGAGGAGGAGGAGAAAAGGGAAGTATCATCATAACAGCCTTTGGGATGCCATAGGTTTGGCTCCCGGGGGCAAGAATGTGAGCCTCTGATTTCCCTGCATGCTTACTACCCAGACTGATAAGACTCAGGCACAGCGCGGGGGAGCTTCCAGATATGTGTTTGTGAGGTATCTTGGTGGCATTTTGTTCCCGACTGTGTGCGTGTGTTTGTTAGTTTGTGTGTTTTCACTCGTGGTCCCAGGCGAGGATTACCTTAGCACTCATTATCACACACGGTGAGGTGAAGATCATCATTACAGCCGTGCTCGCCCCGCACGGCTCCCCTACCTCCCTGCCGTAACTCACCGCTAATACTCAGCTCTGAGACACACTGTTGGCTGCAGTGAGCGGCAAAGGCCACATATTGTACACAAAATGAGGCTGTTTAGCAGGGATGCTTCCCCCCCGTCTGGGAAAATGCAAGATAACGGCAAATATTAGTTGTAAGTTGAACACATTCATCTGTTGAAAGCACACGTCTCGAAAGCCAGTTGCCGTTGCTATTGTCGGTATTGTTTCATCTGAGTGAAAGCTGCTTACAAGCTGCTCCAGTGGTTTACAAATCTGTCTGTGGAAAACAATTTCACTTTCACAGACCTCCCTCGCACCCATTGTTCTCCATCTTCTGTGTCCCATGTGGGCATTCCAGCCAGCTCACCCCTTGATCTCACTCTCTGCATCAAATTCTTTGTTCTTTGATTGGAGCTGCAGAGAAAATGTACTGCTTTGTGGTGCAAATTCTGTATGTGCTGAATCTACAGCATGTGTATAGTTATACTGGGACATTAACTGCGTTGTTGTTGTTTTGTCACGTAAAGCAGTGGGTATAATAAAAACATTCCAACAGTGATTCAAAGGTTTTAAGGCAAAAGGTCAGATGGGAGCGTTTTGTGTGTGGGGCTCACAGCACCACACACAAATTAAACAAATGATTCATAATTGCCTTATTGCCAGTGCAAAGATCTTCCCATGATGAGTATGACTCTCCTCTTTCTCATTATTTATTCCTTCTTTTCCTTTCTGTACATTTGAAGATGTGTCGCTTCCTTTTTCAAGCACACTAATGGGGATCTACCCTCCCACTCAACTCATTAGTACAAAACAATAAAGTTGTGAAAGTTACTGCTGACAATGACACCGATGAAGACCTGTGTGGGCCTCAACCAAGCAGCAACCAACAGTCATGTCACCCATTGGTTTGTGAATAGCCGTTATGAAGCCTTGAGTTCGAAGTTTGGCCCAAGTGGGGCGAGTCCCAAGTGGTTCGGAGCCAGTAACTAATAAGAAGGAGCGACGTTAGCTAGCAAAATCGAGATAACTCGTAGAGAAATGTTATTGACTTTATGAGATTAGTTGAATGGGAGTCAAAGGAGCCGGAGGCTTTTTGGAGCCACCCTCTAGTGGCACGCGGCTGTATTGCAGCTTAAGACACTTCCGTATTGGCCTCAAGCTACGTCCACTTTTATATACAGTCCATGGCCTTGACCTGTTGGTCATTTTAAATACATATTGCCATGTAAAATATAGGCAATTTATTTTGTAACGACCCTACAGTGTGCCTTGGATTGTTTTGAAGGAGACTTGCACTTTACATTCTGGATTGAGACCATATTCCACATTATGTAATGAGCCCTTCACAAGATGGTTCCTGTCTTTATTTGGACCACTCAAGCACTTTGCTCAGTTCTATATCAGCACACCTCAGAATATGATGGCACCTTTGTCCCCTCTGTCCACCTAACATGTCTTACTGTACCTGTCATGTGTGTCTTATTTGATTTGTCTATTATGGTCTTTACACAGAGTGGGTGTTTATTTATATTCTTTTCAAACTGTTGTTTTTGTCCTGAGTACTTAGACATCCTGAGTTTCCACAGTGGAGAATATTCCTTCAGATGCTGCACTAGAAGCACACATGCAGACCCCCATCAACTTTCATGGAGCAGACAGACGGAGCACAGAGCTTCGTCTGTGTCAGTCGGCTCACCTGTATCATCTGAACCCAACATATTCCCAAACACAACTCTTATCTCATCGTTCTCAGCTCGGCTGCCTGCCTGTTTGTCTCACCGATGTATCATGGCCGACTGTTGTTCACTACAATACATCACGTTAAAGAATCTTAGTGTCAGCTTCTTAGAAAAAGGAGCATATGTTTACAACAGTATTGAAGTCTTCCACCTACGGCAGCATACCCAAATACCAACCGTGCTGATTTGAAAAATATATATTTTTTTATTTTGAATTCATAATTTTTTCTGTAGAATGAGAATCTTTTTGAATCCAGTCAAAAAAAAAAAAAAAAAAAAATCCCAATACTGCTGGTATGAAGACTTTTGAAGATAAGTATTCATCGGCAAGTATTTTGAATATTAGTGTAATTTATTCATAAAGACTTTTAATCTGTATTTCTTACTTTACTGGAATGAAATTAGCTCGCACATCCAGAACCAGAATTTTTTGTGCTGCTTTTAGTTTAGGCACACACCTGTCTATATAAGGTCCCACAGTTGACAGTGCATGTCAGAGCACAAACCAAGCCATGAAGTCCAAGGAATTGTCTGTAGACCTCCGTCTCGGACAGGATTGTATCGGGCCACAGATCTGGGGAAGGGTACAGAAAAATGTCTGCAGCATTGAAGGTCCCAATGAGCACAGTGGCCTCCATCATCCATAAATGGAAGAAGTTTGGAACCACCAGGACTCTTCCTAGAGTCGACCGCCCGGCCAAACTAAGCGATGGGGGGAGAAGGGCCTTAGTCAGGGAGGTGACCAAGAACCCGATGGTCACTCTGACAGAGCTCCAACGTTGCTCTGTGAAGAGAGGAGAACCTTCCAGAAGGACAACCATCTCTGCAGCACTCCACCAAGCAGGCCTGTATGGTAGAGTGGCCAGACGGAAGACACTCCTCAGTAAAAGGCTCATGACAGCCCATCTGGAGTTTACCAAAAGGCCCCTGAAGGACTGTTAGACCATGAGAAACTAAATTCTCTGGTCTGATGAAACAAAGATTGAACTCTTTGGCCTGAATGTCAAGCGTCATGTCTGAAGGAAACCAGGCAGCGCTCATCACCTGGCCAATACCATCTCTACGGTGAAGCATGGTGGTGGCAGCATCATGCTGTGGGGACGTCTTTCAGTGTCAGGAACTGGAGACTAGTCAGGATGGAGGGAAAGATGAATGCAGCGATGTACAGAGACATCCTTGATGAAAACCTTCTCCAGAGCGCTCTGGACCTCAGACTGGGGCGAAGGTTCATCTTCCAACAGGACAACGACCCGAAGCACACAGCCAAGATAACAAAGGGGTGGCTTCGGGACAACTCTGTGAATGTCTTTGAGAGGCCCAGGCAGAGCCCAGACTTGAACCCGATTGAACATCTCTGGAGAGATCTGAAAATGACTGCACCGACGCTCCCCATCCAACCTGATGGAGCTTGAGAGGTCCTGCAAAGAAGAATGGGAGAAACTGCCCAAGAATAGATGCCAAGCTTGTAGCATCATACTCAAAAAGACTTGAGGCTGTAATTGCTGCCAAAGGTGCTTCAACAAAGTATTAAGCAAAGGCTGTGAATACTTATGTACGTGTTATATTTCCGTTCTTTATTTTTAATAGATTTGCAAAAATTTAAACAAACTTTTTTCACTTTGAAACTGATGGGGTATTGTGTGTAGAATTTTGAGGAAAAAAATGAATTTAATCCATTTTGGAATAAGGCTGTAACATAACAAAATGTGGAAAAAGTGAAGCCCTGTGAATACTTTCCGGATACACTGTTTGGTCAAGCTGTGCTTATTTTCTCATGTACGGATTGCAGTAATTTTCTCCCTCTCTTAGTGAGTTTGATGAAGAATGTCCGAGCCAATATTATTTCATTGTCCTGGTCTCTGCATTTCATGGCCAACGGAAGTGGAGAATTTTTCTTCCATGTCATGAGTGCATCTAAATTTGTTGGTCAACCGTATGAAATCTTCCCCTTGTCCGCTTGACATTTTACCTTCATTTTTGTTTAAAAATGTCATCGGTTCAATCGGCCCCTGGGTGCTTATAGAACTAGTTCTGTTATATGTGGCTGTGTACTTGCTTATTCTAAACATTCAACCAATTCAGACAGAGACAAATTTGGAGTCCAAAACCTAGATCTGTCTTTATTAGACAAAATCCAGAAAAAGTAGTGGGAGAAGTTCACAGATCCTTTAGATGTAAAAAAACAACATTCTTGTTAAAGTTTCGTAGCCATAGATTACCATCCACTGAAACGATATTTCACAAAGTGTCAAATGAGAACCTAATGCATGGACCAGAGTATGCTACTGAGTTGCTTCTCTGATAGTACCATTTCAGTTGCTGTTATTAACCAAACCTTCTCATCTGTACCTCACCTGTGTGGTATACCACAAGGTTCTCCTCTGGGTCCTGGCTATGATTCCTCTTAGGCGCATAACAGGACGTTTTTAGGGCATGTTGCTATGCAGATGATATTCCATTATACATTTCTTCTTAAATATGACAAAATTATTTTACATGGCTGAATAAATGCAATTAAAAATGAGATTATCAAGGTCAGTGCACACTGCTCGCTTTAAAAAGCCACTGAAGACCCAACTGTTTAGACGTGACTTTGAGTAGTATTCTTTTCATTTTCTTTATCTCTATCTCGTTCATTATGTTTTACCTTGCCTTTATTTGCCGTATATGTCTTTAGCCTTTGATTGTGATTCATGTGTTATGTCTGATCCCATGCCTGAAAACATGGAAAGGAAATGACTACTATGAAATCATGAATTATATGTCACACTGTAGCAAAACAAGGCTTTTGTCAAGTCAACAAAGTGAACCATTTCACCCCCCTTTTCACTATTTGTCAAAAAGTAATCTTAAAAACCTGAAGGCTGTCATCGAGTTCTTATTACAAGTTGAAATATAATCTTTAAAAGAAAAACGGTATTATTATTCATGAGTGACATAAAATCGCATTTCACCTAAATTGTAATGTTAACTGAGGAAAGTGGTGGGTTGTGAATAATGTCATCTCACAAAGTTCTGATTATCTTGCTGCACGCCCAGCGAATAATAACACTCACTAGCTCACATAACCAAGACAGTGAAATACTACTAATGATTTCCATGTGCTTTCAACATGGTTTAGTGAGATCTTTAGATGTTTTTATAGCTTGGCTTGTAGCCAATAAAAACTTTTGAATCTCCTTGTGCTATAACGCAGGGAATCTGATGGATGAACTTCAATCACTCATTCAACAACATCAGCATCGAAGCACACACCTCAGGGAATACTTTCTTGGAGCTGATCCGACTTCCTTTCTAAATGCAGAACAGCAAATAGAAGAAAAAAAGCCTTCTTGGGTCTTTAAATGCTGATTTTCTCTGTTATGTTGCACATAAGAATAGATTGGAAACCAACAGGCAGAGAGAAGGCAGCAATATTGGTTATTATCTCAGTTCATTTGACAATGACACAGAGAGAGAATCCTAGATGGAATGGGTTTAAACATTTTCTGGTTGTTTTCCCCCCTTCTGTAGGAGTCCTTGACAAAGAAGCAGTGCTGGAAATTTCTCCTGATGCTGGCGTGGCTCCAGTGGAAAGGAGCAATGATGTGTGGCTGAGGTGTGCGAGACTATTTCTAAATGTAAACAGTTGCAGTCACGACCACTGAGTCGCATCTGTCTCTGTCTGCGCCTCTGCCCTGCTGTTTTCTTTCCCACCCAAAGCCCCAGAATATTCACCATCACGCGCGCTCACATATAAATTTATGTTGCTCTCTATCCCATCATCCCAACTCACACTCCCTTTCAGTTGTTTAATCACTGCAGAGGATTGTGGGACACAGTGCTGATAGAAGAAATAAATCCAAAACAAAGTGGAGCAGATATTGGTTGGGCGGCGGTCGATGCAGATTCCAGTCTCAACACTTCTGACCTCAGCTGACCTTGAAATGGTGTTGGAGGGAGATATAGGAAGCTATTTGTTTGTCTGGCTAACCAAGGGACACTCTCCCTTAAAAACACACACACACACACACACACACACACACACACACACACACACACACACACACACACACACACACACACACACACACACACACACACACACACACACACACACACACACACGTTCCCTCACCTTTTCCCTCTCTTAACTCGTTCTCATAAAAATAATATCATGTTTTCTCTAATCCGTTCACCTCTTACGCTGTCTCTCCCTTTCTCTCTCCTTCTGTCACACACACTCACACACACACACCAAACTAATCTCATCAATTGAAGCAGCGGAAATGAGTCCCTCTCTGCCATTACCAGCTGCCACATATACCAGAATCTACTACACATATACAGTAGTCCTTGATCATAGATGAGTATTTCTTTTGCATCTCTCTATTTCCAGTTTATATGACATAAATGTGTTTCATTCCAAGGCAAGTTCATGGAGAGAGGTTTGATTTTCTGCTCTGTACACCTGCGGCTGCTGTTAAGAAGCAGATCTACTGACTTTTCTGGTCATCTTTTGGGGGGGAAACCCGAAACTGTGATTCATAAAAATGTTTTGCAGTTATTCTCTAGAACATTTATTCACATAACTCAATAAACACTGCTTCTCAAAACAGGCCGTGGCAGGTCTCAATGTATTATGCGAACTAAATACTGGACTCTTAAGATGGATCCGATTCATTCCAATAAAAAAAAGGTAACCTTGATGCATATTGTCGGGAGAATCCTACAGATTATCACTCGACCTGTGTAGAGAACAACAAAGAAGTCAGACACAGAATCTTACTTTGTACAAAGGGCACCCTGCACAGCGCACACACGTCGCTATGACAGAGTCGCGCTGAACAGTTCCTTCTTCCTTTATTTATAGCAGAAGCTTATGTACAACATAGCTGAGCAGGGGCAGTCCCTGTTCATGGGAAAGTGATAACAGTTTGGAAGGAGGAATACAAAACAACGGTCTGTTGTGCGCAGGCGGGGGAGGCCGGAACTACCTGTTCCAGCCTTGGAGATTGTGGGTTTGCTTCTCACGTTAGTTTGTGAGTAACAGAACAATTTTCTCCTAACACATATGTATACGATCAGAGGGGTTCTAAGATTCTAAGCCATTTGTTGCACATATGATGTTCTCCTTTGTCAGTTTGTCTTATTTGTTGGTGCAACATTTTTATTTGCTGCTCTTTTTACCCGGTCTCTCGTCTCTAGAAATGTTAAGACTGTGAGATGTGAGACTTTCACCTGATTAAATTCAGAGAATAATAAATAAAAAAAACTTACATACTCTGAAATTGTCAAGCAATTATTAAATTAATTACTTTAAAATGTCATAACACAAAGAAGTAAGTTTCCTTGTTAGTCTTTCAAAAATTTAGAAAATTGTCTTATCTACTATGATAAACAGGGAGCATGCCTGATTCACTGCAGTGTATTAGTTCATCTTTAAGGGGACCAGTGTCAGTTGTATACATCAAAGTCAGTTTATATACGTGAAACAGTTGGATAAAGCCTTTTGTGGGAGCTGTGCAAATTCTGATTAATTGCCTCGCAATTTAAAGTGAGAAAACTACTCAGCCGAGTTGCATTGTGGGTGATATAGGTACCAGGTTTTGACAAGGGAGTAGAAGTTGGGGAATAAAAAAGGATGGATATCTCTGGCTCTGTTTCATCGATTTTGATGTTTTTTGGAGAGACACTGTTATCATTTGATATCATTATAATGTTGTCATACGACCCTCATTCAGTCGACTATTCTTTTAATATGAGTGTCGCAGGTTTGTTTCCAAAAGCAAGCATACAGATAAATGCAAAACTTCTGAAATTGAATGCTGCTTCCATGATTCACAGGTGTAACCAGTATCTGTTTGTTGCTACTTGTGAGTATTGACATTTTCTTTCATGAATTACAGTTTGAGCTTTGTTTCATTTCATTGTTTCATTTCATTGTTTCATACAAGTAGGGATTCCAAGATATCATGCAAACAATGTGTTTTCAAATCACAGATTTGTACTTCTAATGTCTTAGGTTTAGTAGAGTACGTTGCAATCAATTACATTGATTTCCCAATTAAGTTTGCAACACATACATTAATGAATCCATTATCTATACCCGTTTTATTCTGAACAGGTTCACTGGGGTGCTGGTGCTTAGCCTTCCTGACTTTGTGTCAATTAACCTTACATGAAATCTGGAGTATCCAAAGAAACACATGCACAGGAAGAACATGCACAGAAAGGCTCCAGCCGATGTTAGAACACAGAAGTTTCTCGCTGTGAGGTGTCAGTGCTAACCACGGCACCACCATACCGCCTGCAACTAGTACATACTATATATATTCCAATTACCATAACACCTGTTCTTGTGTTTTGATCTTTTCAGCTTCTTGCCGAGAGATTTTTGATCCAGGCTGTTCTGCCTTGGTATAACACATGCTAATAATATGTATAAAAGCAGTGACCACTATTGCTAGCAAAGGAAAATAGGGAGAATCACTTTATTTTCCTATTACTGCTGGGTTTGTTGAGATTTTAATACCCAAAACACAAAGTTTACACCATCTAATGATGTAGTTCACTAATTAAAAAACAGTCCTTGTAAAGACAAAATAAAATTGCCCGGAGCAGTCATGAAATCCAGCATTGCTTAAATGTTAAACATAGGCCTAAAATGGATAACTAAAAATTATACGGATTAAAAGGTCATCTGTTGCCTCATGAGGTGAAGTAAAAGCTGCCGAACAGTCTGAAGCAGAGCGAGAGAAGGGATTAACCGTCCCCTCCAGGACAGCAGGCTACTGTACGGGTCTGCTTCCACAAGTGTGTGCGTGTGTGTGTGTGTGTGTGTGTGTGTGTGTGTGTGTGTGTGTGTGTGTGCGTGCGTGCGTGCATGTGTGTGTGTGTGTGTGTGTGTGTGTGTGTGTGTGTGTGTGTGTGTGTGTGTGTGTTTAGGGACAGCATATCTGTATTCCTCTCACTTCCTCTGTGCATGTGGGATGCAGCCAGTAGGTGGAAGGTGGTCTGGCATTTAAGTGTTTGACAGTATCAGCGGTGTGCGAGTGTCACAAGTGTGTGGGTGTGCGAGCGTGGGTGAGGGGAGGAGGATGAGGTGGGGTGGAGTGGGCGGGGGAAGAGGGTGTGTCTGTGTGTGTGTGTGTGTGTGTGTGTGTGTGTGTGTGTGTGTGTGTGTGTGTGTGTGTGTGTGTGTGTGTGTGTGTGTGTGTGTGTGTGTGTGTGTGTGTGTGTGTGTGTGTGTGTGTGTGTGTGAGCGGGCTGCTGAAGGTGGGAGGGATTTCCACAGAGCTACAAAGCAGATGGTGCAGATGTGAGTGGGTGTTCTCAGTCTCAGCAAGGCCAGGTTTATCCACCAGCCCTGTTGAAGCCCAGGGATTCATCTCCGTCTCGGCTCTCCATTGAGGATTCCACTGCTTACTAGCCCATCTCCAGCCTCGGGCTTTTAGCTATGAATATTTGTCTGTATACAGCCCAACTAGTACGACGCTAGGCCACATATTGTGGCTAGGTTTAGCTCTGTATAAGTGCAAGGCTGTGAATTCTGCGAGGTGTCAGAGCAATGTATCACCATCAACTTGCATTGCTCATCACACAGTGGAGGAGACGGGTTAGGTGTAGGATGAAAAAAAAAAGGTCTATTTCTAAAAGAGGTACTGCATGTCAAGAAGGGATGCTGCTGACTACATAAAACTCGCTTTTATTTAATTTCTTCAGCCACGATTGCACATACAGTACTGTACAGTAGAGCTATCGTGATATTATCCCTTTATGACTGAGCTTCACAAACACTTTCCTCATGTAATTTTGGTTAACATCCTTGACTCCTTGGTGGTAGAAACGAACCATATGACCAATTATTTCACAAATCAATCATTCAATTTCCCCATGAATTAAGCATCCAAGCAATCAGCCACATGAGAGTCAATCACTGTTGATCTAACCAGAGCGTCCATCTCCTTCCTCTTGACACCATTCTGCCCTTCTTCCATCCCAACAGATAATCGTGAAGGAGGGGTGGGGGGGATTTACACTGCTCAAAAAAAAATATGCAGATTGGATTCAGGTCTGGGGAACAGGCAGGCCAGTCCATAGCATCGATGCCTTCATCATGCAGGAACTGCTGACACACTCCAGCCACATGAGGCTCAGCATTGTCATGCATCAGAAGGAACCCAGGGCCCACTGCACCAGCATATGGTCTTCAATGGGTCTGAGGATCTCATCCCGGTACCAAATGGCAGTCAGGGTACCTCTGGCTAGCACATGGAGGGCTGTGCGGCCCTCCAAAGAAATGCCTCCCCAGACCATCGCTGACCCACCACCAAACCGGTCACACTGGAGGATGTTGCAGGCAGCAGAACGTTCTCCACGGCGTCTCCAGACTCCGTCACGTCTGTCACATGTGCTCAGTGTGAACCTGCTCTCATCCGTGAAGAGCACAGGGCGCCGATGGAGAAGCTGCCAATCTTGGTGTTCTCTGGGAAATGCCAATCGCCCTGCACGGTGTTGGGCTGTAAGCACAGACCCCACTTGTGGACGTCGGGCCCTCGTACCACCCTCATGGAGTCTGTTTCTGACCGTTTGAGCTGAAACATGCACATTAGTGGCCTGCTGGAGGTCATTTTGTAGGACTCTGGCAGCGCTCCTCCTGTTCCTCCTTGCACAAAGGAGCAGATAGCGGTCCTGCTGCTGGGTTGTTGTCCTCCTACGGCCCCCTCCACGTCTCCTGGTGGACCGGCCTGTCTCCCGGTATGTCCTCCGTCCTCTTGACACTGTGCTGACAGACACAGCAAACCTTCTTGCCACAGCGTGCATTGATGTGCCATCCTGGATGAGCTGCACTACCTGAGCAACTTCTGTGGGTTGTAGACACCTCATGCTACCTCTAGAGGTGAGGACACTGGCAAAATGCAAAAGTGACCAAAAATCATCCAGAAAGGACGAGGACAGAGAAATGGCCTGTGGTCACCACCTGCAGAACCGTTCCTTTACAGGGGTTGTCTTGATAATTGCCTCATTTCCACCTGTTGTCTGTTCCATTTGCACAACAGCAGGTACAATTGATTCACAATCAGTGTTGCTTCCGAACTGGACAGGTTGATTTCCCAGAAGTGTGATTGACTTGGAGCTACATTGTGTTGTTTAAGTGTTCCCTTTATTTTTTTGAGCAGTGTAATATGTGACATCCGATGTTGCTGCCTGTAGGCTAGCCCGGGGCCAATTTCCATCATTACTTCCATGTTCTAAAAAGTATTCTTCTGTGGCCCATTCTTGACACATTGGTGGCATTTTCAGTATCAAATATGTGCCTGTAATTAACTTTAACAGTCAGGATTATTGTAGCATCAAGAGATTCTGTCTTTGCACAGGAGTCGGTCGTCGCTCACCTGGCGGGAGCACAGATCAAACCGTAACTGGCTGACTGTGAATTTTAGGCCCCAAACATTGGGGTTATTTGAGGTGGTATTGAGCAGTGTGTGACAGTTAACCTTTATTGACCGGCAAGAATAACAGGAGCAACTGTAGAAGCTTTTTTTGTTATGAAGTGTGGAGTGTCTGGCCACCAGAAAAACACTTCCAATTGGTTCAAAATAGAGAAATAAATGATCAATTGATAGAGTGAAAGGATCCCCATTTTATACAATACTGCTGTTGCTTTTACTCTACTGATAAACCAGCCCAGTGATACTCGACAGCATTTGATACAGCTGTCAGTTGTGTAGAACATACTATCACTTCTTTGTTTTGCCTTGGCTTTGGCAAGTCCACGCATATGAACAGGGTGTAAGGAGGAGGTCACATGACCGAAGGACAAAGAGTAATAAAGGGTGCATATGGAGATCGGGTTTGGTTGGATAGTAAAGTGTTTTTCATGCTTGCACATGACAGACCGGGTTGGATGAACACTTGGTGGCAGTACCCATTTTCCAGAAACATGACATACTCCCAGAAATGTATGAATAAGGCGACTTCTTGCTATATAAATGTAAACAATGCAGGTTTAAAATTAGCAGAAAAGTTTGCCTTGCAGATGTTTCGAGACAAGAATTGTTTTTATACCTTTGAGTAAAGAATAAATCAGAATGTAATCATCAACAACCATTGTACACAAGACAACTTTTAAGTGTACCTTTTGAATAAGCAAATAGTAAAGAAGGATTTTTTTTTGTACTTAATTCAACACTGTCTCTTTAATTGACCCAGTAAAATGTGATCATATCTATCTACAGTATATTACAGCCACATGACAACATAATAACCAAACTGATTAACCCACTAAATTGTATTTTACAACCATCTGATATGCATCAGTTGTACATGTGGCCACTGTTGCAATTGTCCCTACTCTATCGAAACTTCCCCCTGTGGTCATTCCTCGCTTTCCTTCCTTTCATCATGTTGGTCTCATTATAATTATCATCCTCCTTCCTCCATTTCTTTTTCTGTATTTTTCATGTCTCTCTTCTTTATACCTCTCCTTCCTCCCCCTGAAACCCTCAGCGTATAACTCCATGTCCTTCCCCTCCTCCTCTCCGTTCTCGAACAAACTCCCACAATCACTCTCCTCTCTGTCTAATGAAATCAGTATTACCAAGCACAAGGGCTATCCCCCTGTGGTCCGGGGGACAGTGGTAGAGGCCTGTTCATTTCAGACTGATTAACACACAGTGTCCCGCCGCCCCACACACACCACCAGTGGCCAGCCAATCAAATATTTGACTGACAAATGAAATGGTAATCGAGAAAAATAAGCTGCACACGCGAGGATTTAGTGGATGTCGATCCAACTGCTCACCCTCCCGTGTGTGCTGCTGACAGGCCAGAGGCGCTGATGTTTAGCAGATGTGTTCGACATTTCAAACTAGGTTGGAACAGACTTGTCTTTAACCTGTTTACTTATTTTTACATATTTGGCCTTTGTTGCTGTTATCTTATAACTCTGCAAAGTATGCTTCTTCATGCACTTATATGCTGCTCAGTTGCTTGTTTACATTTTGATGTAAACCAGCTCATTAAGTGACAACCTGACACTGCACAGGTCCACTGTTCAATATTGTTAAATTTACAGCAGGTCAGATGATGTGAAGGGTATCACTTGTAATGACAAACCCAATGTGAGTCATTACCTTGCAGATTCCTTCAGCTCTGCAATCCATTTTGGAATATTTCAGCTTATTGTTTTTTTTAATTTTCTGCCACCAACTTTAGTAGTCTGATCTACCCTCACCACTCACCAGCGCTAAATTGTTGACAGACAAACCTAGGGACTGTAGTCGGTGAATATAGCATTGCAATAGATTCTAGTTATTGGATATGAGATTAGATTTTTCATTCAGGAGTTGGTGGAGACAAAAAGTTCTAAGAAGGAGTGAATATTAGACTTATTCATATTCTAGTCTAAATGAAAAGGAGTTGAGAAAAATATTTGACTGTAACCTATTGGGGGAAGGGGGGGGGCGTACAAAAATGGTGTACGTTTTAAGTCTATTGGTGTCAAATTTTACATGGAAATCAAAACAATAACATATAATGCATTTAAAAACCTCCAGGGCAATAAACTCCATCTACAGCTATTTGATCATAATGCGCAGCGTAAGTCTTGTGCTCCCATTTTTCCATATTTATGCTGTACTCATTGGCTTGTTAATCAAATTTCTGTATCGCTTGCCAACAAAGAGTATCCACAGAAAATTCAGTACGAGTGCACCCTTGTTTAGAGGACATAATTAAGATGATAAGTCTTCAAAAAGCAATGCATTCTTTTATATATTTTTTCTCCAGCCAGCCAAGTTCAAGTGAGTGCCTCAATCCGTTGTTTCATTCTGACCTTTGTATCTCTGAGACACTGTCCTGAACATATTGGAAAGTATTTTCATTGTCACTGAGCAAAAGGTTGGTTCACTTTATTTAAAGCGGCTGAGACTGCTCCAGGTTGAAGTTGCTATGGCAACTGTAAAGTACACAAAACAAGCAATCATGTAATGTGACACACTTTCTGATTTTTGGAGGCATATTATGGGCCCAAAGCTGTGAGGCAATAACAGCTGCGAACATCTGGTTGTGTTACGAGACATATAACCTGGCTGTCTCTCAACTGAACTGAGTACATGCTTCATAACTGTGATCATCCACTCAAATTCTGCTTCTTCAACTTCTTAGATGTCATGACCACATCTGATTAACTGGTTGTAGAAGCAGTTTCCTTGTTGGCATTGACAACAGGGTGACAACTAGATATAAACTAAATGCATTAAAACAACAAGCAAATGGTCTCTTTGGGGTGGACGAGAAGAAAAAAGTTCAACAAGCACGCCTTTGAAAGATAAAGATGGTTATTTCTGCTCAAAGTGATGAAGGAGCATCAAAGAAGAAAAATCCTGTGATAATTTCCTCCGTTCAGTGCACCCTTTGGCAACTTTGAATGGCAATGTAATGAAAAGGTAAATGTGCAATCACCTTTTTATTGTCTGTTGTAAACTGCAAGTTGACTGTGTCTCTTGTGGCTGTCACATCTCCTCGGTTCAGCATTTCCTCCAACCTTTAAAATTGCAACAAAATGGCATTTTGAGAGTTGTTATTTTTATTTGACATTCATGCAAAGAGAGATTATTGCACGTTGTAAACCAGTGGGAACACTAAGACGGGAAAGGAAGTTATATGTAAAGGGATGCGTGTAGGGGAACAATTGGGCAAACATTTGTGGTCGTTTTATTGGTTGCGCATTACATTTAGACCCTCTGGTAGAAAAATATGGCACCGATAAGTGTTTGTTGATTTCCAGGAGGTAACGGTAAATTTATTTTAGCATTTATTTAGCAGTAATTAATGTCATAAGTTGATTTTCATGGTATTGTGGCTGTAAATTCCATGATTGCACAAGCATACATAGAACCATAATAAAACATCATAAAAATAGTCACACGTAATGTCTGTGTCAAATAAGCGAGTATAGAGAAACTCTTCATGGTTGGTGACGTCTGCAGCACACCCAATTGCAGCAATACTGAATTTAATGCTCTTGTGACTAAACCTGTCAACTATTGCAGGAGCTCATTTAGCAATTTAATGTTTACTTCTGGAAGAGGGATAAAAAAATCTATGACTCACAAATTTCACACTTTTTTTTTTTTCGCTTTTAAAAAGGCAAAAGTCCTTTCACATACCAAACACACAACTCTGGATTATTACCTACTAACTGTAACTGATTAGCACATCTGCCTAAATTGATTATACTTCCAGGCGACTTTATTAAGATAACAAACTGTCATTTTAACTAAATTGATGCTCATCTGCAATAAAGCATGATGACACATTTGCAGGTGGTTTGGATTATGCTCACAGGCTCATCACATCTCTGTCACTACTTAAGTTGGTGGCTTCTCAGCTTGAAATGAGCTTTCAGTGCATAGCCGGAAGCTACAGTACACATTAGTCCTGTGCAGTCAGGCTAGCCTCTCATAAGTGCACCCACAGGGGAGCTATGACATGCTAACATGCATAATCTGCCAATACTGCACTGTACGTAGAACATCATCACACGTATGATTACCCTGGGTGCACGAGTGGAGTGTATAACAAGGAATGCATGGGCACCAAACACGCCAAGAGAAGGGATGAGATTAACAACAAGGATGAAAGGGTCCATCTGCTGAATGCATAAGTAGGAACTTTAATTGTCAAGCTGAAAAAAAAAATTAAAAAATTCAAATTTCCTTTTCAGTTTTGTCACCACGATGTTCATTAACTACATTGAGAGATTGATCGCCAGATATACTCCTGTGTTAACACTTAACATTTAATATTCACATCATATATCCTAAGCGATACACATGAGGTTTTGGATGCTAGGATGGCTGACCACCAGTTTTAGCAGCTGAGTTGAGTCAATCAGTGCAGAAATGTATTCCCCTCATTGTGATTTGCTCACATTCATGACGTGTTGTCAGGGAGCTTATATGGACAGATAAGTGTGAGTGTGGCTGTGTGCCAGTGTCAAATGTGTGTCCACACATGTGTGATGAGCAGAGTGATGATTAATGGCGTTCCTATTATTCCAGGCTGCCAAATTGTACCCACTAGTTCCTAAGCAGACAGAGGTTAGTACAATTTAACCTCTGCTCATTCACTTACCCTCCAGACCACATCCAGCCTCTGTGAGACTGATTACACTGAGAAACAGGCATAAATCATGTTTTGTCAATTGTTGGGCCAATTCATTATTTTGCACCCCATTTGGCTTCACAATTACATTGATTCACAAAGGCAAGTACAATGCACAATGGTTCTGTTTACCCTCTATGTCGTCCGAGCAGGTGCCAATTACTGTACCTGTTAGCCTTAATACTTTCTATGGTGAGCGTTTGTGTGTGTGTCTTTGCAATTACCAGTGCTTACATATATGCATCATATAGGATCGCTGCTCTGTGAATGTCTTTATGCTTGTATTTGTGTTGTTCCGGCCAAAAATACAACTTTGCACCATAACATCACACTAATGTCACAACACACCTCCGCACTCTCCTCCTCCACATACCCCTCCTCATCTGAAGAGGACCAACGAGAGCTGAGATTCCACATCGAGCCAATTAAGCTGATGGGTAGCTGCTGCGCTGGCACGAGCATATGTTTACGATCTCATTATAAACACACTTGCTTGTCCTGATAGGGACCGCCTCATCATTATTCTGTGCCGAGAGTAATTCCCAGGTCCTTAATTTGGCAAGGCAGTGAAAAGAGGCAGCCCACCGGCAGAGGAAAGGTATCCTGAGACCGTCGGTACCGGTACCAGGCCGTGCAGCTGGTAAGGTGTGGAAAGGAGGTGGATAGTGAAATTACGGCAAATCGTAGGAGATGCTTGTTGACCAGCCATCGCTAATTAAAGATGCTTGACGTTGTGAAATATTGGGATCCCTTGAAGCAATGAAAGCCATAGCAGCGGGGAAGGATACTAAGGTGGAAACTACATATCCAAACACCCCTATGGAAACTAAATATTAACTGACTGAACTTAATACTTGTTTGCAATATACTAGGTGCATTAATAGACATAAAAGAAGTGGATTAACTCTACACTACAGTAAACAACATCATCAAAATGACCACTGTTCTTCGTGTGGATGGAAAATACAAAATATCATATTTCAAGGCTTCAGGTGAAGGAATGAGAGCAGATACATCCTCGCTGAAGGGGCTGAGTATCTTTGAGCAACCGTGATAATGAATTTGTCTCAAGAGTTTCATATAATTTGTGAAAATTTCTCTCCATGCAGGGGATAAAGTTGGTTTTGGGTTCATAAAGTCTTATTTCATTTTTGTGAAACAGTTTTAGTGGAGCTAAAGTTAGCGTGCTGCTCCCAGCACTAGTTGGGTAGCATTTGACTTTCGAAGCTCTGCTGTGTCAACGTCTGACTCTGTTCGAGTTCTCTTTTTGCCCTTTTAGAGTCAGCTCAACATTTATGGAAGGTTAATGTGACATTACTTAAAATAGCTGCCTACAGGTGAGAACGGAAACAGGTGAGCGTCACATATTATTTAGGGCCATTATCAATGTCCAAGATAACTGCTTGCTCGTGAGTACCAGCTCACATTGAGTATTTAATTAGGGATGAGAATACAATTTATATCAGGATAATCCCAAACCCCACAGTTCATATAAAAACACAAAAAAATACAATGTTAAGTGAATTAATAACACTTAAAACACCAAAAAGAAAATTGAAAAATGTATGGAAGCACAAGTGCTTCAAATTAAAAAAAAAAAAAATAAAATAAATCTAAATTTGTCTAGTTTCTTTTTGAAAATACCAAGTGCTGCATTGTTTTAGCATCAATATGAAGAGTATTTCACATTTCTGTTACATTCACATTCAATTTGAACTTTTTCCTTTTTACCTCATATTTTGACAAATGAAATACCAATAGTTCTGACTCTATCCTTTTTCTGGCCAACCATAGCAGTAGGTTGAATAAAAATGATGCCCTCCATCTCACAAATTGAACATGCTGTCTCCAGTTTGAAGTTTATGTAGTGCGGAGTGACGTGTGCATGCAACATGCAGCAATGTATAGAACTTTGCATGCAGAAAGCCGACACGGCGTTTCCAGCCTGAAGTCATGTCCACCTGCCAGAGTGGGCCTCTCACCTGTATAGACAACTCACAGTGGGGATGTTCCTGTGAATGACGCATGACTAGAACTGGTACATGCGTTCATGCTCAGTGAACACACAGGCCTGCACACGCACACCATGCTGATGGCAACAACTGCGGTGGCGTCGGTCATCACAGTGAACACACCACCGGTTAACACAACGTGTCATACAGTCAAACATAAATTTGGTGCACAAATTGCGTGATGGTAGCAAAATTTAGAGCACTGTAAATACAGCTGAAAGGGTAACGAGAGATCATATATATAATGGGTCATGAATATACATGAGTATGCAGCACAGTGTAATCCTGTGAAGCATAAACATAACAACACAAGCAGAAGAGCATGTTATTGTAAATACATCCACATGATTTATGTACAATTTCTTTGTGGAGATTGTCTCTCTTATTGCCCCAAGGAAAAGCCAAATTAAAATAATTGGAGTTTCCCCACACAATAGAAATGCTGTAAAATTAGCCTAAAAATGAACCATGTCTGCTGCTCTGACAGCCGGGCCACCTCTACGTGGTTGAGTGCCAATATGACAGCGTTTAATCTTACCACTTCACTTCAGTGCGGGGTGAATACAAGTGTGGTAGAACTAGACAAAATTTCAACCGAGACTCCACAAAGTTTTCCGTGGCACCCAACAGGAGGCATTCATACTGTCACCTTGATTGGCTCAATAGGCCGTGAAAAGCAGCCAATGGCGGTTCAAATGCAATCCTCCTCTTCCGAGCATCAGCAGTCAGCCAGGCATCCGGTTGTTAAGTGAAAGTGAATCTCCATCAATAATGATTAGTCCGTGCCGAGAACTCTGTCTCACCCTCTATCTGCAGCTGTATGGATATAGATGGTTGTTTCTTTTCCACCAATATACAACATAATTACTTCGTGTGACCAGTCAAGTAGGAAAAATAAAGTTTAACGTTAGCCTACTTCACTGCAGCCTTGGGTTCCGGTTAATGCAAGGAACGGGATCATGTATCGAGAGTGTGTGTTTTCTGGAAGGAAAGAGATAGCAGCTAATTAGCTGTAACTGCATTTTCTATTACCCTCTGCCCTGTGTGTAAAATGCAGCTTTTATTTTCCATCGTGTTTTCGGCATGCGCGCTGGCCAAATTTCACAGAACTCCTGAGAGTACAACTGTTCCTGCTAGTCTTTTGTCAGAATTAAAGCTCACCTTTGCCAGCCTCCGAGTCATGCAATTCCCCAAAGAGTTGCTGGCAACTGAGCAGATATCAGCCTGTGTGAGCTCAGCTCATTGCCCATTCGAAGCTGAGCAGGCTGTGCGTACATGGTTCACAGCGTGGGAGCAGCAAATAACATGGTATGCTGAGCCCATTCACTGTGATTGTCAAGGTGAACGGACAGGAGAAAATTTGGTTTTCCCCACCCATTGAGCTAGTTATATACCTCCCATTACACATGCAGCAAGTCCATACATTGAAACAACAAACAAACATTGCTTGGCTTCAAAAGAGACATCTATTAATTAAGTTGGGGAAAGGCAGCAGGGACATTTTTAAACAAATAGTCTCGTCCTACAGGCATCTGATTGATGCTCCCAGTTTTTTTTTTTTTTTTACCATATCTGTTGCTTAATAAGAATACTTTTTTCACCCTTTTAATTTTCCACAAATCTTATTAATGTTTTGCCATGTTACACATATAAATACACAGTCTATGATTCAGCAGGAAAGGGAAACCAACCTCCCTCCTGCTCCGTACCTAAAGCGTGTGTAGAAAACAGAAAAGGGATTGCATTATTGTGCAGTGCAAACTGTGTGGCAGAACAGATATTGAATCATTCCTGTGGTCCCCTATAAGCACAGAGGACAAAAATGAAAGCAGTCAAGTAGTAAGTATAATCACACCCATGAGAGCTACCTCAAAAGCCCACATCTGTAAACCCCACCCGAGCCCTATGACACGATGCAGTGGTCAGTGGTGGGGAATGAGATGTAATGATCATTCCAAAGATCAGTGATGGATAGTTTTTCCTTTCAGCAAGTTCAGCTCTGTCTAACTACTTCTGAGTGTGTGTTTACTGAGTGAATTTTCTGATATAGGCCCCTTCTGGCGATGCGGAGGCCAGAGGTCCCTGGAGAGAGTGCATCCTTTAATTCCGCTAAACAAATAGATAGCAGGTTAGCCAAAGCGCCTCTGTGGTGGCACAAGACCAACAACACACAGCTGCCTGGCTGGCTGCGGCCAATCTGCCTCCGAGACACGCTCAGCAAGAGAGATCAGAGGGAGAAAAAGAAAGAGACAGACAGATAGAATTTGTGTGAGAGTACACAGTGAGTGCTGAAAAGGGAGATGCTGGGAGGATGTATGAGAGAGAGGAGTCGCAGCAGAGCTGTATACAGAGAAGCAAGCAAACCTGAAGGACGTACGGAAAATGATGCAGGGTGGGAACACGGTGTGTTTGACAGAAACAGAAATTCAGCAGATATGTGCCTATACCTGCTTCTAAAATTGAAAGTCAACGGGGGCTGGAGACAAGATCCATCATATTAATATCCCTGATCGTTTCAAACAGATTTAGATAAATAACCCTACTTTTCATCATAAAAAGTCCAACACTTAGTAACACCTTTCATAATCGTGACCACATTTATTATAATGCATATTTTCTTCTCATGCATCAGTCCATTGTCCTTGTAATTTTCAATCCAGTTTCCTTTAGCAATTATATATAAAGTACTTTTATTCAAGCACTGTACATAAGTCCAGTTTTTAATAGTAAAGTAAAAAGGTACTATTCTTAATCACTCGGCCTTTACAGTGAATTTATAAAAATGTATGACCATGAGGGTTGACCAGCTGAAAGGTAGGGACACATAACTTAAATATCATGCTGTGTATTGTGACTGAATTATTTTTATAATTTTGAAAATGGCAAATGTCTAAGTTACCAATGGACAATTTGCATGTTCTTAATCACAAAACTTTTCATCACACTAGTGGTTCCAAAGTCATTGACAGCATTAATAGTGGAAGTATTCAAATTCAAGACTCAAGGAAAAATACGCCAAATATGAAAGTGATATAAAAACTCCCATTGACTGCATATTTTTCTGTTTAATACAATTGTATTAATACTACTGCATCAGTGTATAACTTGTATTGTGAAAGCTGTTGAAGGTGGAGCTACTGTAGTTTTAACTATTATGAGTTTGACCTCGGCCAAAGTGTCACATGATACTTTTGGGAGTCATGAGATGATTCATGTATATGTATTTGCTAGACTGCCACAGACGGGACACCCCTGCAAAAACATGAATGTCTCAGGTGGAGGCCATTTTCTAGCTGCTACAATTTACATTTTATAATTACGATGTTGTCTAACAAAATCACCATATACATTATATAAAGATAGGCTGTGCTATGATTTCAGGTATATTTACATCTGCATAAAATGGTCATTCAGAGAAAGTTAAAAGAAACACATTTTTCTCATTGTGTTTTTGCCAAGAGCCTCCCCGCCCATCTCACAAAACAAAGTAGATGCAGAGAGGTTGTTGACATTTCTATCATGACTCCTACACACTTTGCCCAGCCGCCACCTGTTCCCTAAACAAGAGTATTTCCAGTAGGTGAGACTATGACACAGATATTATCTGCTGTGTTCAACATGTGAGAAAGGGCAACTCTGGACAATGTCTGGACCTGACTATTCAGGCATTGTCAGGAGGTAATGTGAGAAAACAACAGCAGTCACCATTGCTGAAGACTCTATGGACTCCTTCCATCGCCTCACAGGTTGCACTGTGACAGAGAGGCAAAGCCCAAAGCAACTGACATGCTGAGACAACAGGTATGATGCGTTACGCCACACCGCTGGAGACATTTAATGCAATTCAGAGGAGAAAAACAGCCTCACACACATTTTGTTGCTTGCAAGCGCAATCCTCATGTATGTTACTGGAGTTTCCTATACAATGTTTTCAGGGGAACTTTAACCACACTGTAAAGTGCTTTCAATCAGATTAGATATTCCATGGCGCCTGCACCATCCCTGCTTCAGCAGGTTGTCTCCTCTAGTTAGCATTTGTAATTTGTGCCTTGTGTTTATACTTCAATACTATTGGCTGCATCGTAACTACTTTTTGTTTAATGTAACAACCCCTGCAATACTTTAAAAAGAAGTCGTCGGTTGCCCTTGCTCGTATATTGTTTGAAGCCATCCTCTGCCAACAGTGTACTCCCAGTTGCCTTCATTATCTTGTTTTTTAATTGGTGTTGTAAACCTATTTGTAGCGTAATTATAACAAAATTCAAGGACTAATAATTTAACTAGATTATCCCTTTTATTCTGTTAATCAAATTATTAATTAAAATTCCCAATAGCATGGTTAATCATTTATGAGACTGTTAGTAAGACTTTATGAGACTGATCCTTATACCCGGGTAGCACCTATAACTGGTTTCACGATGAACATTTTATTAAAGTAACAACATATATTTTCATTATAGAATCTGTCACATCTCATCCCGATTTTTAACTCTTTTTTTTTCTTTTCAGTCATTCATGATTCATTTCCTGTTTTATTTCAATCACTCACCTCTTGTCTTGTTCTAGGCCGCTTCACTTCCAGTTCTCGTGTCCTCCCACTGATTGTTTCCACCTGTGTCCAATTGTCTCTGTGACAAGTATAAATATTGATGGTCTGTAATCATTTTAAAAAGAGTCCGTTTATATTCATAAATAGGTTAAAATATCAAGTGATTTATTCATTGTTTATTTAATCTATTTTTGTGTTCAAAATTAATTCATTATTGTTTTATCAATCATCCGCTAAGTTCAGGGGATCAGCTATCCTGAGGTCGATTGCTTTTGTCTTCGCCTGTAAACTCGGGGAATTCGCGGTGTTCTCCTCAATCCAGTAAATGCGTTCATTGAGGAAACATCACCACATCACTCTTGTGATTATTTCTCCCCGTTTTCAGGGGCGTGACATCTCCCCGCCCTCATGTGTCTATAGTCTGCATGCTCCTTATCTCCAGTACCAGTTCACTGTTGTATTCTAGTCATTGGACCAGCATTGCTTTGTGATCAGTGAGTCTCTCGTGCATTGACCTGACCTTTGGTCCCCTGAATTCTGCCTTCTCGCCTGTTCCTCGCACTTCTTCATCAATTGTATTCCTGGCTTCCTGACTGCCGACTGACCTGACACAGATTGTGGATCTTGAAACTTTACCTGGTGTTTTGAGTCGTTCTGTTGAGTCCGGTATCCAGACTGTTATCTTTATCTGAAAAGTAACTTCTGAAATGTAATGAAAAAGTGTAGCGTAGCACAGAAAATAAATCTATATCATAATATGCACAAGTATAGAGCAATTAACTCAGCCATTGTACTTCACTTACTTTGTTTCATCAATGGAAAACTACTGCGTGCATCAGTGTTCATCATATCATTTACGTTAATATATACCAGAAACAGCCAGACTGCTTTATAATTCAAGACTTGTTGCTCGTGTCACGCTGGTCACACTACACATGCTGAGCTGCAGGATGTAAAACTGTTGCCAAAAGACAATCCAGCCTGTATTTACTACGCCGATGCTTTAAACCGAGTCGCTGACGGTGCTGTGCAGCTTTATCATTGCTTAAGCAGATGGAGGCGGCATCTCTTTGCATCTTGCTGGGTGGGTCACCGAGCTCACCGAAACAGTTTTAATTAACCCAGATCTCTGTAGGCTGGAGTTTCTCCTAATCCTTATGCGCTCGCCGCTGGACACAACCACCCGCTAGTGTTACACAACTCCTCCTGCCAGCCAAGACACATTACGCAAACACACACACACACACACACACACACACACACACACACACACACACACACACACACACACACACACACACACACACACACACACACACACACACACACACACACACACACCCCTCAGGTTATTTAAAAGGAACAATCTGCTGTGAAACATTTTAACATTGGGAAGATACAGCTGTTGGCAGTGTAGCTTAAATTTCTCTGTCTATTTTGTTATCTGCTGGTGTGCTTTTTGTGTGTGTGTTTTTTTATTTTTTTATTTTTTTTTTTTTTACTTTACTGCACTGGGGATAACCAATTATAAAGTAATGTAATGTCAAAAACATGTCAGTGCATCTCCAGTAGACTTTATTGGAAAAATAACATCAACAGTAAATGTCAGGCTTTGGTGTCATACCACCAGTATCAAAGAGCAACGTCTTTTTTTTTCAAGTGACACAATATTGCATTGATGTTCAACTGTCACACAGGAAGACAACCACAACAGAAGCTGCCGAGAGCAGAACTTCTTCAATGACAGTTCAGTCTCAAAAGCCCAAAATGCAATGCAGAAAATGTCCTTTCCGTAAAACACACTGTCACTTTTCCTTTTAGTTTTATGTGGCTACAGTGATATCACCATCACCATCTAAGGCTAAAGCACAAAAAAGAATACATGTTCTCCTTGGGTCATTGTATTCCAGCGGTTAGATAGTAAGGCAGATAAAAAAGAAAGTGGCTATATACAAGGTTATCGCCTCCATAATACTGGATAGATTGTGAGACTAGGTTCCTGTTCACGGCAGTGAAATTATATTTATCACACAAACTTTTTCTTTAAACTTTGATGAATCATGTCTTTACAAATATGCCAACAAATACTACAAGATTGTGGTGTAAACTATAGACTGAATATAAAAGTGGACATTGTTTGAAAAGTGAGGCCAGTGTGAAGGTGCATTAAACTGCAATACCAACGAGGGCCGCTAGGGGTTGAGTCCGAAAAGCCTCTGTATTTTATGAGAGGTTGAATGGGAGTCTATGGAGCCAAAGTCAATAATTTATTCCAGAAGTTACAATTATTTGTTAAATTAACTCTCTCTGATCTGTGTCCTGGTGGTCCATCTTAAAAAAAAATAATTCCAAAATTAGACAAATATTAGGGCTTAAATAGTGGTATAGTTGGGGGTGTTTAGTTTGATTGACAGGCCTGGGCAGAGCGAAGTGTCCTCGGGTTCTTGATTGAATCAGATTCTCTGCTAATCCTCGACCAAATATGACCACTTTGACATTTTGTCTGTCGCCATCTTGGTTTTGTGGAGCCGAACTCGACGCCTAAAATCAGCAGTTTACGAATCAGTGGGAGACTTCATGGTGGGTTGCTGCTTGTTGTAAACTGATTATTTATTTTTACTTTATTTTATGCACTTCAAAGATGCAGTTAATGCAACATAACTGGAAATTAAGCTAATCATGTGCTAAAAAGCTTAACTACCAAGTAACGGCTTGATAACAACCTCAGATCAGACACTTTTTGAACATCTGCTCTTCATTATCATTTTTTGCATAACTAGTTCCATAATTAAACAAATTGTCTCCTATTATCTGTGCACAAAAATGGCCACAAATAATTTTCAAGTTGCCAACGCAGGTTGTTTAAACCCATCTTGCCAGTCATAGACCTGTGTGGTCATGTTGTTGTCATCAAGGACAGGGTTACTGTTTGTAGCTGCGGGTCAGACAGGCGTGAAAGCTACTTGTAGTCTGGAAAGTTCTTAAAGTGAATCTACTGTCTTCACATTAGTGGAATAAATCTCACGATTTCAGTTTCATTCATTCTGCATATATTTTGACATGTCATAGCAGGAAAAGCACAAAGAACAATATTATTGATGTCGTATTTCCATGTAGCCATTTTTAATAGTTATGCATTAGTTCCATCTGCGTTCGAGTATTCAAACTCACTGCTGTGAGATCTAATTTAGGATACTAATTGGAATTCAAAATTGATTGAATTTGAGACATCTGTCCAGACTAATCACTATTCCTGTGGGATGCCTCGAAAGAATAAAAACTAGACACCTTGAAATCATTGAGCAGCACTGATCAGAGTGGCACATTGTTTTTATTAATGCCAATTATAAGAAGATCATTGTCAGTGAGGTGTGTGTGGCTTTCTGAAACGTACCATGTGGCAGGTTGTAGCGATCGCATGAAGTCTGTCACATGTTGTGACCTTTTATGTGCTGCATTTACTGCAGGCTATGGTCTAAGTGATGGTTCAGGACTCACAGAAAACAGGATTGAAGGGGAACATGACAGCTGGTTAAAAAAAAAAAAAAAAAGCAGCAGCAGCTCTGTCTGATGGTATCAATGAGGAGACAGGGCAGGTGGAGCAACTTCAAAGCAGCTTAGATAGATGTCAGATATCTTGTGAAAGGTGGCGTGGTTTGATATGAATCAGTGCAGTGATATTGATAAAGTGATGGACAAATTCTCAGCTGTAGATAATCCTATTACCAGCGCATGATTTCAGATCCCTTGCAACTAAACTGTGACACATGCAGTCCTCTAATTCTACGTGAAAAGGACATATTTTTTCTTCTTGTGGGCAAACTGAGAAAATGCATCCTGAGTGTTTAAGTGTCACTTTATTTAAGCAATGTTTTACATTCCAAGGGTTTTGGTTTGCCGTTTTATTTTGCTAGCACATTTAAATGGTGATTTTCCCAACTTGGCTCAGAATCAGTGCTCATTCACATGCACAGAGGACTGTGTCGCGGCACAGAGACACCCTGTAAATGACACAGCGGCTTAATTCAGTCAAGTTTGTGAGCCATATTCAATATGTCTCGCCGTGTTTATGCACAATGAGAAGTGATTTGCAAACCCCCTGCCCCCGAAAAGTGTTCAACACTGACAGCCACTGGAAACACTTTATGGGCTTAGGAAAAGCAGCAAACAAACTACAGCGTTCCTCATGTCACACCCTCAAGGAAGCCATTTTAGTTAATCCCAGCTCCATAGACCTTGGTAGAGGTGATCCAAAAATTAATTTAACCACTTTAAAGCCTTCTATTGCTCCAAACTCTGGTTCAATTTTTCACCAGAAAGCATTCATCTTTGTTTCATATGTACGATGAAAACACAGGAAGCTTGAAACATATGACTGTCTCCCTTCAGAAAGAGAAGCGGTCACATTTTGTTCAGTAGGCATCAGCTGCAGAGAGGATAGCAGTCTTTTAATCTGGTAGTTTGGTACTTTAATCTGCCTCACATATGGTCTCCTCGATAAATCAAGCTCCCCTCTGCTCCGAGCAGCACTGCCCCTCTGGAGTTATCAACATTTCCCTCAGCAGTAATAGCTATAACTGCAATAATCTCTAATCAACTGCTGTTAATTTCTGTCTGACACCCTTATACCAAGACACTTTGTCACCTCCTTTTTCAGAAAGAGGGAAAGTGTGTGCACAAAACCCAGTTTTCACTTCACTTGAATTAGTTATGTCTGTAAATTAGAGTGGATCTCTTTGTGTCTGGTGAAAAATACATTTCGATAGGTACGATATCTGCTCTTCATGCTCTACACCATCAGAATAATTCACAGCTTTTAGTTTGCTTCTTTTGGGTTCCATGTTGATTCTTTTGCTGAGCCCTTAACCATCTAAATCACGTCTTTTAATAGTTACACGTGGCATAAAGAATTCAAACCCTGTCCTGTGCTTTGCACGGCCAGTCATGAACTCCAACATCCTCCCTGAGTTATCTGCACTAAATTAACATCGCATTTCCCGGAACTGAAAACACTGTTAGAGGTGAATTTAATCCACCTTACATTCCATTTATTCTCAAAATAATATTTTATTAACTTTGTGAAAATCAGGACGAATTTAATTTCTAATAGCAATCCTGTGGATACTAGAAATATGCATTTTAATCAAATTGGAACTATTAGATTGTTAATTGTGCAGTTTGCACCGCACCTCATCTTCACTTGTGTTTTAAAGAAAAGGCTTTTTGACCACTCTAGTTGTCTTTGTGTGTTTCTGCTGTTCGCACCATGGCATCTAATCTCACCATGAGTAGCAACATTCTTCTTCTCCTTATGTTGTTTCATGGTAACAGCTATTAGGTGCATTACTGCCACTCTCTGACGGGAGTAACACATTACAACCAGGCGCTGGTAATAACGGGAAATTAATAAGAGCAATTGTCACATATTCTAATTGATTTGTTTATATTTCAATGACTACTTGCATTTTCAAAATCATGTCCCATTCCTAGTGGATACCAGTTTGAATAACTGTCATGCTTTATTTTTTCTAAAAGACAGATGAAAGAAATCCTTTGAGAGGTTACCTAGATTTCAGAAGGGAGTAGAGGAGAAGGTAGCCTAGGCATGGTACCTGAATTAGCTTACACTACTTGCTGCTGAAAATGTCTTAACCATCCTGTGATTGAAACGTTGTCGTCCTGCTACGGTCTTGTGTTCATGCTGTTTACATGTGTTTAGGGAGAGATTTGTTCTCCTTGCAGATTCCTTGTTGCTGCTTGACTTCTTCAATCGCTTTCTCAACATGCAGGGCTTTACAACTGTATAACCATTTACAATAAATTGTCCATTCTGTGGTGTATGTCTGAAGCTCAGTTGAAGAACCTATTAGATTTGTGTAATTTGCTGTAATGTGCTGTGGAAAAGGGAAAAATGTACCTTGTCACGGGATCACGTGTAACGGTGCAGCGTATGCAACTGTGCAACTTCATCTAAGCGGTGTTGCTTCGGCTCACGTAAATCTTGGCACGGTTGACGCCGTACGCCACCAGCCAGTACCATTAATTCAAATATTTCCCCAAAAGATGTCTTCATTTCCCTTGATACCGCAAGGAAAACACATCATCAATTATGCGGTCCTGTAGATCTCTTCTGGTTTGACTCGCCTTGTTGTTGGTTGGCATTCTAATTTAAAAGCTCCACTGTAAGATGATTATAGCTCTGTCTCGACTGGTGTCCTCAGCAATTTGTAAACTTGGAGATGCAATTTATTTAGACTTCTAAATGCCATCATAATTATTCTAAAAACACTCTTAATATAAACCTTAAAATAGGAAGTAGTTGTTATGCTAACTTGTCATAATAGTCCAGTTATGAGGTTGTTAAAGGAGGAAGGATCAGCAAATCAATGGCCAACTATTCAACCTAGTTCATGGTAAATGTGGAATATTTCCCATATATCTGACAATCAGTCGAAATGACAGTTTATTTAAAACGGCTTTGCACTCACTGCAATCACTGGAAAGTGATAAGTTATTTTGACACAAAGGCTGAGGCCTCTAACTGGATGTCATTAGGATTAAACGGCAGAATGAGGGCTCGCAGTTAAAAGGTGGGCTGGATATCTTCGCCGTGTTGGCACATATTTTCAGACATGATAGATGCAGTGGGTTCGCTGAGGGAGAGCGCCATCGAGAATTTCTTTTTTTTCCTTTAAAAGCAGGGATTAACCTCCATTGGTTGTAATTAGATGGAGCAGGCACTTCCACTACAATGGATTTGTGTACCGGTGGCTCTAACATGCCGGTGTTCCATTTTCTCTATGATTCATTTGTCTGTGTTGAGAGCTCGCCTTGGACAAAGACCTCAAGGAGGTAAATGAGCTGTGTGCAGGGAGTTTAAGATTTCGCATGGACCTGCCATTAGACCACAACTCACCAGAAGACAAACCACAAATACACAAACACACTTTTATGCTTTTAACTTCATATTGTGACACAATTCTGCATCATTGAACATTTTACATTGAACATTTTAATGATGTTCCATCATTAAAATCGTCATTACAGATTGAATTACAGTAGGAACAGAAGTGTTGATCTAAACAAGCTCTACATGTTCTTATTATTCCCTTTTGATTTCAGTGTCTAGTCACTTGCTGTGGTGCTGATGTTGGAGTAGTAACCACCAACCCACAAAGCCTCTGTTTCTACAATTTGAGTTGTTTCCCTGAACATGAAAGAGGAATATCTCTTCACAAGAGTAACACCAGACCTATTTATTCAGCAAAATTTGCAATGTGGGCGGTAATACAGACATCTGGAACCGGCTATGATAGATAAGACTAGCCTGCAGCAGGATGACCAGTGTGTGCAACACTATTAGTTATGGTTACCATGAAAGTTATGAAAGCAGGAAAGTTAACCATTACCATGGTTAACTTTCCTGCCATCGTCTGCTTCCCAGTTTTTCCTCAGAACCCTCTGTTCACTGAGAATCAAATATTCATATATACCAGGGGTCTTCAATGTTTTTCAGGCCAAGGACCCCCAAACTGATAGAGAGATGGAGCAGGGACCCCTACTATATATATTATATAAAATTGTGTTTTATATTAAACTGGAGGAGTGCAGGAGGCTTGGAGGGACAGGTCCAGGCTAGTGTCGCGCTGTGAGTGAACCGGTGTCCAGCTTGAGAGAGCTCCTGTGTGCCGCTGAATGTGTCCATTTCTGACTGAAAGATAACATCTTCTGCCTCCATTTATTCATTCGCTACAATATGTTGGATTCATGTTAATGTGTATTTAAAGACATTTAAATTTGTGGAATGTATTATTATTTTTTTTAAATGTGAAAAAAAAGAAAAGAAAAATTGTGACTCAACCAAAAATTTCACGTACCCCCTGCAGTACCTCCGCGGACCCCCTAGGGGTCGCGGACCCCCTGTTGAAGACCTCTGATATATACCATATACAGTGTCAGTACACAGTCTGCTCTATATGGATACTGATGTCAGAAAATCTGCCTTAGAATCTATTCTAATATTTTATCCCAGCTTGTATTTAACTTTTATTATTATTGTTTACTTTTTGTTATTACAGCTTTTATCTCTGATGCATTTTATTGTTTTTGTTTTTATTGTTTTTTTTAATATTCTTATTTTCTTAATGTATATATAATTTCACGCTATTTTCCTACATGTACTGTTATTTTAGATTTTAAATCTATACTCTCCATTTTTATCATCTCTATATTGCGTGAACTGGTCTCAATTTTTAATTTTTACTTTTCTATTTTGTTTATAAATTGTTCAGAAAGTATTATAATTTTCTGTTCTACAACTGTCAGTCTTATCATTGGTCTGTCAATCATCTGTTAAGCACTTAAACTCTAGAAAGAAAACGGATGGCCGTTGTGTCTTTGGTTACCCATCTTATCATTGGACATAGATCACGCTGACAATACCAATTCCGTCTGAAATGATGTGACTTCCATGTAAAAAGTAATTTGGATAATTAGGAAATTTACTGAACTTTGCTCTTTTTTTTTTTCTAATTGAAATTTTGAAGAAGTTATCAACTCAATGTCCGTTCAGCCTTCGTATTTCCTGTCCTGTGTGCGCCTCATCTACATGGCACAGTATAAGCAAGAGTATATAAATGTTTTTCAGGAGTCTGGTGCAGAAACAGCTACTGGATGTACTGTAAATCCAGGGACTACCTTCTCCAGCTCCATGAATAAGACTTGTCTCTGCTTTTTTTTTTTTTTTTAACTTTTTACATCTAGCTGTAATTAAAATACAGTAGTCACCCGGTTTATTTACCAACAGCTTTGACATGCTCGTGTTCCATTTCCTCTGGGATTCATTTGTCATTTGTCTGGATTAAGTGCTCAGTTTTGGACAAAGAGCTCGAGTAGGTAAATGGATTCTGTGCTGATGACTTTAGGATTTGGCAGCCATGTGTCATTGGACCCCTGCTCCCCCGTGTGCGCACTCATTCACGCAGATACGTTCATGCTGCCTTGGAAAGCTGGCAAAAAATTATGCAGATGACACAATCCTTCATGACAGAGTCAGAACAGCACAACTAATTTTCTTATGAACCATTATGCAGATGATTCAGTCCTACACCGTGGAAGAACACATCGTCAGGTCCAATTCTCTCATAAGTTACAGTGTAATTACTTGATCAATAAATATGTTAATCGTTGTAGATAGGATCAGGAGGATGTCATTATACATTGAAAAGGTGGACATGGGCTCCACGAAGCTCCTACACTCGAGAACAATGGGGTGAGGAGGTTTGATTAACTCCTCTCGGAGATCTGACAAAACGCTCTTTGTATGACAAGCAGCGGAGTCAGAACAGATAATCTGTCAGCTTCAACGAAAATGCAGACAAGGCCAAGAGCTGAACACCATTCACCATGCCAGCCATATTTACCGGCCAGAAAATCAAAGCAGCCACTTAATGAATCAGCCCATCTCCACACCGTCAGCCGTTTCAGTCAGAGACAATACTAAACAGCTTCAAAATCCATAGTTCCATAGGAGATAAAACCCAACGTGGAGGATTATCCGTTCAGCAAATTAGGCCAAAGAAAAACAGCTAATGTGTTAAAATGGGAGAGAAAAGGGAGGAAGAAAAATCTTTATGGGTGTAACAAGATACAAACAGGCCAATAATCCACTTTTAACAAGATGAGTGATCATGGCCTTTTGTCAGTGCGTTGAAGCTGCACAATCAATGGTGGTGATTTAGCTCCTCGTGAGCTCCGGGGCCCCCTCTGTAGCAGAAGTCTGGATCTTCATTTATCAGGCGCACATCTTGCACAAGACCGTGTCCCCGCCTGCGGGGTGGCTGATCTGGAGTAATGACAGAGGGGTGGAGAGGAGTTTAGGGGGAGGCAGGAGAGGATGAAGGTGGGGGCAATTGGTGCAGGTAGAAAAAGGGAAAAGACAAAGAGGACAAGAAGGAGGAGGGAAACACAAGGGACAGAGACTTGATAGACATAGGGAAAGAGACTCTACTCGTTCACAACCCTGCTGTCAGGTAAATGCCACCTGAGTGTTTTACAGATGAGACTGCAGCTGTTGGCATTTTGAATGCACCTCCTACACTTTGTCCTTCTCTGCTCGCTCACTTGTTCTGTGTCGTCTCCTCTGGCACAGCGTCTGCAGAGAATGGCCCAACATTTGACATTGTATAAAATCAGGTTTATTATATAATACCAAAAAGTAATATTCATGCTGGAGATGTGAGCCGCTAAAGAATGGAAGATGGAGAAAATCACACTTGGAGGTGTTGCTCAATGAAATCATCGATGACACTTGAACCTCAGCAATGTTGTTTATTTTACCCAGTGAATCTCCGAGCATTTTGTTTGTGTCAATCATACAGCACAAATCTTCATTGTGGACTGTCATAATGAAACACCATGGTGGAGGAAATGTGGTTAACTACTGCTCCTCTATGGTATTTTTATCTGGAGTTTGTCAACTGAGATTCTGCAAATGGTCCTTCAGATGCTTTTAGCTGCACTTTCACTGAGATTATTTTATTTCTTGCAAATAGTCGTACACTTTTAGATCTGAACCATCACTGCACTGTACTGACTCTATAAGCTATCATTCATATTTTGTTCTTCATGTGCAATTTAAGTTTTACCCAGAGGCTTCCGAAATATTTTAAACATTTGTGTCCTACTAAAATGAACGCTACCTCCAGCAGTTTTCTCTGAAGGCCATGGAGCTCATGAAAAATTGATTTTGAAAGCCTTGAAATACTTTTTACCCTCCCCCCAAAACTCCCTGCTCGTAGAATAGCAAAAATAACAATAGCTGTATTAGTGAGACAGGAAATGCCTGACAAAAATCATCCTCCGCCTCCAGTAATATGAATGACTTTCCCAGGAGATTTGGAGGAACTGTGAACGTACCCACAACCGCGCCGTCCTGATAAAATTGTCCTGCTTGCTCTTAATTCCACAATATTCTCTCTGCTGTTATTGTCGGTCTCTGAGAATGTAGGTCAGAGGGAGTTTGTTGATGTTGTGTTGAAAGGTAGATTTACACTACCGCTCAGGCTGACACAGCTCCTGACTCACTGCCTGGACATCCAGTTTACACCCATCCCCAGAGGTAAACCCTTTTTTGTTCTACCTTCTGTTCACCCTGCAAGAACCAACGCACCTTACCTTCAGCTGCAGCTATTATTATTATTATGACACTATAATGGAGCACATTTACACCTCCGCTCTGCGAACGACAGAGCTGTCGCTGTCTATCTTTTGAATGTCTACCTGATACAACAGATAATCTACCTCTTGGTTCTACTTTCTCCCCTATTTCATGCAGAATTTTGTTTAGTAGCATGATGAAAACACCTGCACAGTAGTATCATTTAGAAAGCACAGAGGTCTCCAGATGCTGCTTTTGTGCTGCTTTAGCTGCACAGCTGCTTGTAGACAAGGCTTGAGCTTCAGAGTAACCACGATTAGCCTACTTTGACTTGAAAAAAAAACCTCTCTTACATGCTAATGACAAACGCTGTATTTTCGACACCATCTCAAATCTCTCAAATCCTCTTGAAGCTTTGTCTCCATTTCTCTCAGTCGAACTGACACAACTTATTGTTCTTTCTTGTGTTTTCTTTGCCCTTTAACGGCTGCGACACAAAGGAAAACAAGGAATAAACCATAAAAGTCAAATAACACCTTTCTTCTTTGCTATCGGAGAAAGAGAGCTTAACACTTGTGCTGCGTGCCTTGGTATCAACTGTTTTACAGGAAAATATAATGCAGATTGTGGGTCAGAAAGGATGATGAAAACCGGTCATCAACTGATTAGCTCATGAGATCCCATGATGCCTGTGATACAATGCAGATGTAACAGTGGGGTTACTTATTGACCAGAAAATGATTTGAATTTATTGAAAAATGAACATCTTAACCACCAGCCCGGGTCCTGGACTTCTGAATGACTGCCCACATCTAAAATTTTCTCTAGTGATTCAATAAAATGGCCATTCAGTCTGAATATCAGCCCACTGTTCCATTACTACAGCAGCCCAAATGTCAATGGCTAATTATTAATGCTTGCCTTACTGTGGTTTCTAAGGTCTCGGCTAATTGGCTATTTAGACTCAGGGAAATGGCACTGCCTCAAGGCCAGCCACCCCTGAATACCTGGGAATGAACAACCCGACTCTCCTGAGCGGGAGACAGAGGAGGATTAATCAGTCAAATGCGAGTAGACAACGAGGTAATGGGTTTGAAGACACAATACGACATATCTTTCGAGGTTAGAGCACAAACCTAATGACCTGTGTAAAACAGTCTAAAGGGTTAATGGAGACTGGTCTCGTGAAATGTAGCAAACTTAGCACGATACGTTTAAAAGCTAATAAACAGTGCATGCATGTAATTTGAGCGGAGTGCATTGCCTAATCACAAATTTAGATGGGAGCGCAAACAGGCTGTAGTTTGATAATGAAACACAGCAGAGGGAAGTAAAGTGGTTGAAACCAGAGGGGAGAGATAAATAAATACACTTGCAGCAAACCAGCTTTATCTCCCAGTTACTGCAATGTTACATATTCATTTTAATCCAAATTCAGTGTCTGCAACTAATAACAGGATATAAAACCTTATTTTAGTCTTTCAGTATAATTTTCACTGAAATTACATTGTTGGCTAAACCTTTTTTTTTTTGGTATTATTTGTTGGACAATAGTACGAGCATTTCAAGAGGAACACACATCAGGTTTGACAGCGAGTGATACAATAATTTCCTGCTCTGTGGTGAGGATTACAAGTCCGGCATGTACTGAAGCACTGGGAGGCAGATTGCAGAATCCGTGATGAAAGGAACAGAACACAGTTCTTCAATTCTGAGTCGAGCTTCATTGTCCATATTTTCTTTTGCTATGTTAAGACCGTTTGTTAAATGCTCTCATTTGAGTGTAAGTTTATTCTTTCTGGAGGAAATGTTTGACTTTGTGAATACAAGGAGCTACTTTGAAACTTTTGATGACTGATGACTCGGAGTTGGAATTATGTCCTATCATTCCAAATGTAATTGTGACAAAAAGAGTTTGTGGCAATTTTTTTGTGTAAATATCCAAATAAGTACAAATGACTTGAACTGAAACTTTTGTGCATACTTTATAACAGATCTGGAACAGATCCTAAATAACCGCGTCCTGAGAAATAATTCAACCCAAACCTTCCAAATATACCACCCAGTGAGAATGTGACTTATTTGTGTCATTGCAGAAGCCCTCAGACGTCTATACATAGTTTGGGTTTACTCAGTTCTGAGTTTTATGAGACTGTCTGTGTCCGTAGAGTTTATATAAAAGTGGACATATGCTTCGGGATCTGAAATAAGAGTATCTAAACTGCAATATCACCGAATGCCGCTAGAAGTTGGCTCTAAAAAGCCTCCGCCTCCATAGACTCCCATTCAACTTCTCATAAAATTTGCAGTCAATACTACGTTTTCACAAGTTATTTCAGCTTTGCTAGCAAAAGTCACTCCTTCTGATTAGTTTTCTGGCAATCCATCTGAAAATAATCCCATCATTAATTAGAAAATCAGCATCAACACATTTTTTTTTTTTTAATTATGGGGAGTGGGAGGGCGGGGGGATCTATTTGATTAACAGGCCTGTGGTGCAGTCAGGTTATGGCTATCAGTGGGCAGGACGTAGTATCAGCGGGATTCCATTCAGATCGAGTCAGACAACCCCCCCCCCCCCCAGCTCGTCCAAATATGGTCACTTCTGGCTCCAAATCAATCTGAACAAGATAGCGTTGGCCAATGTCCGTACTCCAGGCTTCATCATGGCCGAACCAATGGGTGACATTTTCACTGTTGGTTGCTGCTTGTCTGTGTCATGGAAGTCATTTGAATTGTGGAAGTGTATTTCTTGTCCAAAATCATACTTCAAAAATCTGCAGATTATTTATGAAAATTCTTATATTTGGCGAAACAAAATGTTTGTTGATTGTTTGTGTTGTCAAAATGATTGTATAAGGAACCAATTAAAACTATAATATAAAATCCCAACAGACATTTTCCTTCACTCCACTGTCAATATTGATACTACAGAACTTTAAATGATATAAAATGGCATAAGCCAGTATACACAGAAGAGATGATCTTTACATAATGAATGAATGAAATACAAGCAGAGGCTGTTGAAGAAAAAAAACTATTTCTGTGCTTTTCATCTCCTTGTTTGAAGGGAAGGTGGTGGTATCACACATGATCTTTCCAGCACTTTGATTCCTTCACACTCAAAGTGTTCACTGGGAGTTACTCAGTAAAACCAGAGCTGTACACATGAATACTTTAAAGCAGATCAGAAGGTATAGCAGTGATACAGACTTATTCTGTGCCTAATTTAAGCCTCAAGAATGCCTCAACAGTTAAATTGCTAACTGACATATTGAGCAGTCAACCATGTGTGATTATCAGTGTGCCTCTGTAGGCCATGTAACACAAAACAGCTTAATTTAAGGTAGGTCAGCTTAAATAGGACAGTCACTGACTGTTGGTATGAATTATGAATTATCTAATAGCTGCTGCAGCTCACATGACTAAGCATCTAAAGTATCAGCAACCCAAAGGCTAATAGAGCTCTGTCCTGCTGTGTTTGAATTCCTTCTGAATGTTTAAATTTAATGTCAAGAACATTTAATATATTTAAACAAGGATCCTACTCCTAATTCTGCGAGATGCCTTAATTCGGTTTATATAAACCAGACCGAATAATATAATTATTAATTATTCCTTATTCCGTCCCCTAACCCCAAATATCGGAGGTATTCTTTTTTTTTTTTTTCATACAGTGGCATTAAAAAAAGAAAAGGTAGCAGTCAGCACTATAGGTTCTTACACCGATGGCACCGAGCACAGACAGTTCTATTTCCAGCCACATCCACTCAGCACTCTCCTGAGATGTAGACTAAGTTTTATCCTGGTAGCAACAGAATGTCAGCAAAAAAATAAAAAAAAATAAAAAGGGTGCATCCCTCTTCGTGTGAGTGCAAAGCATAGGAAGTGGCTGAAACAGACGTACAGATATATTGTATTTGTTTACAATTGAAACAATGACGCTCATCTGCCCAATTCAGCCTCGCAAGACAAGAGAGTATACTCCTGAATGGTTAGTCAGATTGTTGAATAAATTAATGCGCCTGTGTATATATGTATATATATATGTATATATATATATGTGTGTGTCTGTGTGTGTCATGTATTCTTGGTTTCAGTACAATGGGGTTTAACACAAACCCCCAAACTATTTGCAGTCTGTACAAAGATGACAAATATTGGAGGCGAATTGAACCAAGGAGAGGTCAGACTGCCGACAAAAGCAATTTCCTCTTTAGAAATGTGCACGTCGCACGAACGCACGCACGAACGTACGAACGCACGCACGCACGCACGCACGCACGCACGCACGCACGCCTGGTGCTTTAATGATGCAACATGTATTATTAGTGTGTTTGTGTTGTCCGTAACATCATAAAATATTCAATAATACCATACAAATTCCATCATGTCCCAGTCGTGTCTGTTTTTACAGGCTTTGCATTTAAATTTCAGGTCTCACTGCAGCTCCACTACGTCAGGTGATGATGACACATTCAATTTATTAGGATTTTAAAAGTGATTTTCTTTCAAATTGATCCTGGAACTGAAAGCTGATTATTTTTGAAGGATTAGACTTCTCAGTCTAATTTAGAATCCACACACATACACACAGAAACCATTTGAAATGCTTCAATATGACCAAACTTTGCAACATCAGTCAAAAGCGTTCCAGTGGTCAGTCTCTTTTATCCCTCCTCCCACCACTGACGAGCGAATTAGTTGCACCTGCAGTGAAACGTTAGCGTTAAGTGAAACCTCCCTGTGGGTTAAATGATCAACAACAACAACTCCTGGAGGCGATGAGACAAGCAAAGGGACGCCAGTGGAGGGAAAACAGCAGATATGAGGTTGTGTTTGAAGTCAGGGGTGAAAATTTGTCATTAGTTGGATATACTCAAGAATTCCATATGGCTTCTCTTTATGTGGTTAAAATAAATACAAACACAAGACTAAAAGCAGTACCAGAAAATAGCAGCAATAGTAACAAATTAAATTGACATGTTTACTCATCTGCATTTAACAATGTTAAATCTTTGTATTGACAAATTATGTAAACACAAAGATTTAAAATCTATTTATTCATTAATACTTGTGTAATATATCATGAGCTCACACCTGGTCCTCCAAAGACGTTATCAATATCGCATTTTACGTGTCCTAATTTTTTTGTTGAGCATTTAGGCAACCCTCATCAGCTATCCATGTCGATATATAATGTGATCAAGTTGTAATTATCAGGTATTTGTGGTCACATGTAACTGATTAATTGAAGGAGGGCTAAAAATAATTTGCTCAACATGGTCAAAGTTCAAGCTCTTCAAATAATGACATTGAATTAAATTGAGCATTGCAGGGTGTCAGTATGGGAAATAGTACTTGTTAATTGCCTGAACTAATCAGACAAATGCTGGCTTGACTCGACTCTACTTACTTCTTTTATTGTTCCTCTGAGCAGAAATTGTTGATAGTCCCTGGTACCTGGTAGGCCACTATGTATGGTATCACCTCCATCGAGGTTCCAAGCCAGCTGAACCAATGCTAAAAGGTGATGTGAAAACACTGCAGACCACAGAGTCACAGAGGCTTTTACACTGTTGCATGCGCGTCATCACTATAACAACTCAAATCAGCGATCGGTGGTCAAGTGCGATGATGTTGAAATCAAGCGGGTTTTTTTCTAAATGTAGTTGCCTCGGTGGTTGAGTTCTGGCCATTTTCAGCACATACCAACTGGGTAAAGCTGCACCAAATACTTTCAAAATTAACCCAAGGTCTACACCCAGTATGCAATGACTGCAAATGATTCCCTATGGAGTCTACCCAGATCTATATATTCATGCATTGAATTTGTCTGGTTACACCAAGCTAGGTCCTCTCTGCATTGGAAAACAAAATCCAGAAAACCAGAGAGTTTTGACCTCATGAGTTAATATTTCTGTCAGGTGCCAAGACACACCTGTGTGATTTCCATCTAATTTGAGGAGGAAGCAGAGGCTCAGCTGGCCTTCAGGTCCTCTGGACTGAGTTGAAAACGGAGTCCTTGAAAGGATCCCTGAAGTGGGACCCAGTGACCCAACTGAACCACCTGGGTTTTCCTTCCAAAGTTAAATGATGATCAGTTTGGTGAATTCACAATTTCATTACTTTTTTGAACATTCACTTTAATTTGATCTTGATGTAAAATAACAAAAGGGAAATACAAATATATAGAAAAAATGGAAACCCCATTAAAATTATTGTAGTGGACAGACACTTTGGATGTAACAAGAGAACTGAGACAAAACACAACTTTGTGACTTACAAAAAAACACAAATATAGGAATATGGGTCAATTATATTATGTAAAGTAGAATGTATTTGCAAATGTTTGCAGCTCTAAGCAGTCACAAAATATGCCTTCTTTTGATTACATTACCAGCACTTGTAGACATAAACACAACAACCTTTAAAGAGCTTCATTTGAGATTATAATGATCCAGTTTAAGGACGTTCTGCAACATTTTCGACCGCTTTCCAGTTAGAGTGAAGATACTTGAATTGACAAATAGCACTAAACACATTGTCCACATTTGTCTGTTTATTTCAGCTCAGGAATAGCTTGTATAAAGTCCAACATCCAATCATTAATGTTACTACAGAAGGCCTGTAAGCACTAGATTATGCATGCAACACCTGCCCTTTTCCTTATTTTAAGAAGCAGCTGAATCTTTGGTCAAGTCTTAAGCCTCACTTGAGGATTTAGCTATGATACATTTTTCTGAATTATGTTGTGAATTCTGTGTGGTTGACTCAATTCAGTTTGGATTCATAGCATCTGCACTCAAACTCCACAGAAAAGAGACCTATCTTTCTGGACTCAACCACACACTTGGCTTTAAAATGAAGGTTTGTTGTGGCCTAGTCCTTCAATAGATGTTATCAAAAGAATCAGTCAGCAGAGGAGGAATGTAATAAGGTACACTGGGTTAGAGCTCAAACATCAGCATTTATATTTGCCAGAACTTTAATTATCTCTAATAAAACACACAAATGAATTATGTTTATTGAAATTCCTTCAGACCACTGGATCTACTCACTGTGGTCGCCAGAGGTTGTGTTTCATTTCCGCATAATGCTATTGCTCCCTGATGGATGACTGGCAAATATGGATTGTATGGAGTGAAATGGTGTGATACAGTATGGAATCTATACTGCCTTAACACTCAGCTAAGTTAAGTACTAACTAGACCTCAGTCCAATTGTGCATCCCACATGGATCTGCCATCCTATGCTACACCGACACACAGCATGGCGCCAGGGCAAATACCACACCCGAGCCGAGGAGGCAATGAAACAGAAGAGCTCAGCATTTTAACCGGCTGAGCAGAACCTGAGCCCTGGAATCTAGTGGAGCCTTGCACTGGGAAGAGTGACAACGGATCAATACCTGTGATTAATTAACTTCTAATGAGTTCATCTGAGCGTTGAGAAACCCAGAAAGTTGGACATGTCCTCTCTTCTCTTTCTCTCTGACCTATCCTACCCCCACTCCCCTCCACCCCCTCCTATTTTATTGATCTGGTTTGAAGTCAAATGAAGATCATCTTTTGTTTTCATTTGTGATGTCACTCCTTTGTCTTTCAGGATGATATTTTATTGAACACCTAAATAACAACATTTGAAATTGTAAGCAGTGCAAGAACCTGAAATGGATTATTGGTTTCCAATTTTAGGTCGATAACTATTTTGGGTCACGGCACAAAGCCGGTTCCTCATTGTTAACCATTCCTATTATTGTGCATCAATAACACGCAGCGCAGTGGGGATCGAACACTATTGAGCTGACCTGATTTACTGTAGCGACTCAAGTTAGAGCTGCAAAAGTTGTGGTGAAGTCAGTCCCGCGATGGCAGACACACGTTCCCACATGTGATTACCCCAGCAGTCGTTATGATGCTTCGGAGAGTGAGAGTGAAAGCTCGGAGTGCAGAAACAATGGAGATGAATGGTCGTGTGAATAGGGAAGTGAATTGGGGAGCGGAGGCTCCCCGTGTAGCTTGGTCTGCCATTTTCTCTCTCTATTTCTCACCTCTGAGGGCCGAGCGCAGAGTTATTTGTCTCGCAGTGAAATTAGTAATCGCGCCGCCATCCATCATTGGCTGACCTGCTATTGATCGCTAGTGCACCCTCTCTTTTCAACTAAATTATATTACGAAAAAAGAATAACAAATGTCTGCCCGATCCACCATTTTGCCTACCTCAGCAGAAGACATTGAAAAAAAAGAAGCTTTTTGGTGTAGCGTTAGCGAGACATGTCAAGCAATTCAATTCAAAGAGCTCTGCGCTGCTGTTTTCAAGGTGACAGGAGCAGTACAGCTTTAAACCAACATGGATTGTGAAGTGGGGGGAATTTCAGTTGGCACTGCCTGTTATACAGCAGTGACACCTCTGTGACAAATGCTGTGTGCTGTTCCCTTGTCCTAAACAATATACAGAGCAGAGCATGCTGATACAAGCACCGGCTTGTTAATATTTCAGAGGTGAGGTACATGCCCTCCCTTCTAAAAAGATTTTTGCACAACATTCTGTATCTAAATATAAATTTCTAATTTCAAAATGTACTGCAGTGCACCAAAATGAGGTCAAGAGCAGCTTTTTTTGTCTAGACTTTTTTTCCATTACACAGTCAATAACACAGACAGGCACTGCACTGCAATTATCCTGCTATTGATCACTTATTCTCCGTGACTACCCAAACACTGTACACAGAGGTCACTTGTCAGCATATACTCAGTGGTGTCCCTTAGAGTGGCATGACTACAATAGGATTTGCTGCAGTGAGTTAGATTATGAGCTTAGTAACTTGAAGTCAGTGCACAAATACTGACATGACACAGAGAGACCGGTAGAGGCTGGCATTTGCAGAATACAGGGACAAGGGAATGTCAACGTGACAGAAAAGCACATTAAAGCAGTATCAATTACAGCTTTCTAATTGCAGAAAGAGAAAGGGATTGTGGGAACATATCGTTTATAGCTGGTTGCAGCTTGCAGTACCTGTGAAAAGGCAGATTAGAGTCCCTCGCATTAGTGTTGCAGAAAAGTATCAGGAAAGGCGTTAAAACCTAGAGGGGCATGACACACCCTCTGCATTAAGTCTGTGTGTGTTTGTGCATATATTGATGTTGGTGTGTGAAAAGCAACGGGATAGGATAAGGTTCATATATTAAATCCCCTTAGGATCAGATCAACACATGGGCGAAGCGCTGAGGTACACGGCCCTCTACACATAGCCCACTGTTTCGCATCTGACCAACCGGCTTGAGTCACATTTTCCCATTTACAAATCCCTAATCCCTAACCCTAGAACTGGGACACTTTAGCAGAACTCTCCACAATATAATCACAGTACAGCCAACTGTAATCCCACAGGCCCCATGTTCTCTCAAGTGTACTGTACATGTTGTGTAAAAAGATGTTTATCACATAACACAACTCATAAACCCTATCCTCTTGGCCTCTTTTTTTTTTCCAGCCCTCCCTCCCTCTGACTGTCTGTTCTCTGACAGAACTTTCTCCCCATGCTTATCTCCTTCTCTATCCTTATCTCAATCCTTCCATTCCTCCTCAGCGTTCCAACCCCATGTCCCCACGGATTCTCCCACACCATTGCGTGGCCTCTCAATCATCTCAGCGCTGTGTCTTCTTCAAATGTCTTTGCGCTGTGGACTTTGAACTGCGGACGCCCCGGGCGCCCAGCAGAGACCTGAGAGGGCCTGCAGTTTAGCCTCCAATCTATCATATCTCGCCTGCAGCCATGAAGAGACAGACTCCCTCCATCCAGCACAATGTTACATTCGCTGCACACTAACACACATCACGGGTATTGATCCCGTCATGAGGCCATTGAAGCTCAGTGCTTCTCGGACTGCCGTCGGATTGAGTTTATGTGTGGAAAAGAGATAATATGCCACCACTTCAAAAAGTAGGGCTTGGCCTCACGGTAAATCTGGGGTGGCATTTATCAACACAGGAACCTGAGAAAGATATAGCTGGAAGTTAAAAGAGAAGTTTTCGGAGTTCCCTGAATCATAATCACACCATTGAAATTGCTGGATATATATATTTTTCAAACCTAACTAATTAGAAAAAAAAATATTAAAACTGCAAGCAGATATATGCAGGTCCTTGCATGCTGCACTTCGGGGAACCAGTGGGTCGGGGGTGGACGCGGCCGCGGAGTTTACCACGCCTGATGCATGTGCAAAGTTTTGTGTGGTTTGAAGCTTCCTTTGACCTTAAAAATCAACTTCCTGTGTCATGGCAAAACATCAAACGTTGGCGCACAACACAAAAAGCCCGTGCACAAAAAAGCACGGGCTTCTCAATATATCATCATCAATGTCTGAAGACTGTTCTGACCCGATTTGATGTCAATGTGATTAACCAGCTCGACGAAGCAAGTATGAAATATGTCATTTCCTTTTGCCAGCAGGGGGCGCTAGGTGTCTTCAGAGCAGGACTTTTATCGAAGATGTAAGGTTTGAGGAAGATTGGAATATGTACATAAAAGTTACAGCTACTTGTAGTTTCATGGTGAGACGCTCAAAATGGCGGCCCTGCCATTGGCACGCCGTTCAACAAAAAACAATTCTTTTGATAACTTTTCATCTCCCGGGTGTTAAGATATGACTGAAAAAATATCAGGTCGGTCCATCAAAGTCTGTCGGAGGAGTTTGTTAAAATACAACATGTAAGAATCGCCGAAAATGGAGACTAAATTCAAAATGACTGGCACATTCTAAATTCCTGTTAAGTTAAGGTCATGGTGCCAAGATACTTTTTGTACATCTCGGTGTGATACACGTCCAACAAATTTGGTGCATGTAGCTGATATGTGTATCGTCTCACCACGCCGGGTGTATGTCACGTTTTGTGAGATTTCAAAAATCCTTTGACCTTAAACATCAACTTCCTGTCATGGTGAAACATCAAACTTTGCGACATCGTCATGGTGACGCCCTTCGACGAAAATGCACAAATGTTCGAGTTTCTGTTCTTTCTTTTGCAGATGTCCCTTTATGGAGCTGCATGTCTCTGCTCTGTGATTGTCATCTCCACCAACAGTTCATGTCTTGTATCTCTATGCTGTCCTTTTCTGTCTCTGCTCTGCCCTCACCCCAACTGGTCGAGGCAGATGGCCGCCCACCTCTGAGCCTGGTTCTGTTGGAGGTTTCTTTCTGTTCAGAGGGAGTTTTTTCTTCCCTCTTTTGGAGGTTTTTCTCCCTTAAAGAGGAGTTTATCCTTCCTAGCTTATGTGGGAATTGTTGGGTTTCTCAGTGTAATGTTGTAAAGTTCTGCTGTAAGGACTTTAATGTGTCAAGTGCCATGAAATAACCTGTGTTGTGATTTACTGTATAACTAAAATTAAATTGAATTGAATCTACTTGTGTTTGCTGTAAATCAGTGTGGAATATTTGTATTGTTTTTCTCTGGATTAAGAGAACTGAGTGTAACAACTGGTGTGAAAGTGACCGTGAAACATCGGTGAAAGGAGAAGTAAACTATTTTAACTGAAACTAACAACACAGATCGATCGATATAAAGATGGGATAACTTATTAATGCTTTGGCTGAAGGTCATGAATATTTTTTTAAATGTAATTTGTTGTAAAAGCAAATATTTTAAATATAATATCCCACTGCTTCCAACTGCCCTGCTCCCTTCCTGCACTGCCTGACAAGGGAGGACCTCTTCAAGATCGAATAATTCCTTTTTTGAAAACGTAGCTGTTGGCAGGAACCCAACTCTGCCCGAGCGATGTCTAATTGACTTCTTTGCTCTCAATTGTAGTAAAATGTCTTTTTCAGGTCTTGAAATAGGTCCGCCTGAGCCAAGACCATCCTTCCCCCACCCCTCCCCTGACAAAGGAGGGCATATAAATAGTCCATTAACATCTGCACGTGTGATTCATTGAGCCTTAGGTGACTTCCGCTGGGGTTTAATGTAACAACTGGACAGACTGTATTTAGCTGCAATACTGTATAATGGATAGCACAGAAAACAGAGAGATGACACAGGAAAGCCAGAGATTTAAATACAAAAGAAGATGGTGCTCTCCAGGGGAAATAGCTCTTTTATGACATGTTGTGTATTGTTGAGATCTTTTTTTCATTCCTTGCCAATAGTTGATATTGTTATATTGTCATTTGAACAATGTTTTTGGTATAAAAGTGTCACCTTGACATTTTGTGCCCCAATAATTAACATAATGCACCATATTTACACCTCTGTGAAGGTTGGCCTGCCCTCCCTCGCAAACTTCCACAACTCTGCACCAATCGTCCAATCATCCATTCTCGAGGCGGTGCTAGGCGTTTGAGCATCAACTGTCTGTAAACCTTCCTGACAGGAGAATGAAGACATATTTCCCTCGCCTGTCCATGCATCCCCGGTGATTGTCTGGGAGGATGAAAACATCATCAATAACGTAACGTTAGAAAGTGGGGGGATGTCAGGCGCAACGGTTACACAAAGCTCACACAGACACCTCAACGGGATGCGGTGAAATTTTATTGAATCAAAAGGAAACACTTCGCCCCCGATGCCAGTGCACTCACACAAACACACTCAAAGATGTAATATTTTTATATTTATACACACAAAACCAGAGTCCAGGGAAGCTCCATCTGCTCCTTTCACTGTCCGGTTGTGGGTTGCAAAAAAAAAGCACCTTTTAAAATTTCTGAATTCACCAACACACGACGAGCGTCTGTCTGTTTCCGGCTTCCTTACATGGCCCAGTGTACGTTTACCTTTTGAGAAACATGCACCAAGTCAATGCTGGCAAATTACAAAGAAAGGGAGAGCCAGGAATTGAAGGCTCAAACCATTAATTTCCCTGGAGAAAGTGTGCAGTCTGCTTGGAGGGCCAGAGTGACCTTTTGCTGACAAGACTGGAGCAGCAGAGACAGCAGCAGTGGACAAATGAGATATTACAATACACTAGCAAGAAAGGATGGAGGAGAATACAGACAGCTGGGGATGGATAATCACTAGAAGCAAGTCTTTTGACTCGTATGTGTCGAGAAACAGAATATGCAGTAATGGCATAATTCTTTGTTGTTTTTTGTTTATTGATTTTATCAACACTATTTTTATATTGACTTTTTGTCACATCAAATGTAGCCCTGCTGTGTTTTGGTCGATGTTATTTAGAAGGCTGGCCATTCACTCAACAAAATGTCTCTACAAAAATAACACGTTCGAACATATTGTATGTCAATCACGAAACCACTGCGACTGATTTACTGCTTTGAACGGTACAATTTAAAATAATGTGCGCTCTTGCATTTCTTTCATTCACTACTTTTTTTTTGTGCTGAGAACAAAGTTTTGTGAGAACTCACTTAAAAATGGACTGACAGCCTCTCACTGAACGATGCAGATGAAGTTGTGCTTGAGTTGAGAGCCCAGCTGTTACTTATCTCAATTAAAAATGATGTATCTGCAACTCTCTGTACCTCTATTTAATTTTTTTTTTCACTATTAATTGTAGGTAGGACTAAACCAGCACTAATTAGATGTGTTTTAGATATAGTATTTTCTACAAAAAAGCTTTTGTTTTCAAAATGAAGGAATGTATTTCCCAAGTTCCAGGCTTACTCCCCTTTAAAAGGGAGACACAGACTGAAATGACTGTCTACTGCTCCCCAAAAAATCCTGACTGTTTTGTCACAGTCTTGGTCAACATTAGCTCCAACTCTGGCTCGCTGCAAAGCTCTCCAGTATTTTGAGAATTGGGCTTTTATTTAAGTGCACATCAGGGGAAAACGACAGATAAAACGGAAAGAAAGCAATATATTATGCAGGAGAGATAAAAAAAAATAAAAAATTATTATAAAACTCTTCACCTCAAACAAAACAAAGACACGCACAAATAAAACAAGCATGATGATCAATAACAAATATGTGCCAAGTTGGATTTCACCCCCTATATAAATCTACAGTGCGTCTTGGTCAACTCCTTCACAATAACAGCTTGATTCTGACCAGTACATTGTTAGTTGTATCATGATGGGGATGCTAAGCTATTTGATGCATGCCATGCTTAAACACATTGTAGAAACACACCTCACTTCTTTTATTTATATTGCTCTGTTATGAATTTGAATCTTCTTTGCTGATGGCAGTCAAAGAATAAAATATCTTATGCAACAACCTCAGCCCCGACCGTGTCCAGCAGTCCACTGCTTTGCTTCTAAGACATAAAATCCTAAAAATACTGCCAGTCTCATCAGACAAAGAACAAGCAATGTAAAACATCTTGTTCAAGGGTACATTAGAGAGTTTTCACGGACTAAAACCCAGCAAGCTTTCAGCCAACCTGCAGCCCTGTATTAATTATAACTCTAAGGATGTGAGGATCAGTGCAGTAATCTCATAATATACAACCCCTACCCACACAAAGAGAAAATCAACAGCAGCCCCAGCAGTGACTAATGACTAACACCTACTTGCTTGGTCTGAAGAACACAGTAGCCACTTCAATTCAGTGGATATGGTGCACTAATGCACATTGCGTTTGTTGTACACTGAAAAAATATGACAGACATGGGCACTGGGACATATCTGAAAGGGTACTTAGGCCAGAAATCATCAGCTTTATGATAGAGAAATCAATTGGAAAGCAAGAAAGTAACAGTTTCATAGCAAGAGTAGGAAATTATGTTTTTTGGTCAAACAGGCTCAGTAGCTGACGATCACCTCAGACCTACCAGCTACTGTTTTTACCATCCATCCATTATCTATACCGCTTTATCCTGAACAGGGTCACAGGTGAGCTGGAGCCTATGCCATCTGACATTTGGGTGATGGCGGGGTACACCCTGGACAGGACACCAGTCCCTCACAGGGCCAACACACAGACATGCAGAAACAGACATGCACACTCACATTCACACCTACGGGCCATTTAGAATCACCAATTAACCTGGCGTGGATGGTTTTTGGATGGAAGGAGGACGCCCGAGTTTCCGGAGAGAACCCACGCATGCATGGGAAGAATGCAAACTCCACACACAGAGGCCCTTGCACTAGTTAAGGTTCGAACCAGGCCCCAGCTGAGGTTCGAACCCTGAACCTTCTTGCTGAGACAACAGTGAGGGGACAGTGCTAACTACTGCACTTCCATGCTGCTACTGTTTTTATCATCACTGTACATTTGAATTTTTAATATTGATTGAGGGGATCACAGGTTGATGAAGCTCAACAACACGAGGGACAGAGGAACCAGGTATTGAACCATCAGCCCTGTTAAATAACAGGATTTGATCTGGTGACTTGCATCTCCTTTTATTAAGATCATCCTGAGTAAATACAGGTTTAAAAAGCCACCTTTACAAAAGGTCCAGAAAACTCTCTTTACAGACTCCATTAGATTCAATATTTGTAAAACAACGTTCTAAAAACATATTTTTTAATAACTACACTGGGACATGAACAAAAATAAATAGAGGCTTACTAGTCCTAAAAAACTGGAGCTCTGCTTTAAAAAACGTATTCTCCTAACCTAAAAAATCTTTATTAGAAATTCTAGTTAGCAAAAATGATTTTTGCTGTGTAGCTTATAAATAAAAATGTTTTAACAACTAACTCTCTATTCTGGAATGCCAGAGCTTAAAAGATGATGTGATGCACCAGACAAGGAGAACGTCTTGTTTTGTTTTATTCTCTATAAATATTATGGGTGTTATTTCATCATTCATATTTATAGATTTTTAAAAAAAAATTGAATTAACAATCTATATTGATGAATGCCGATTTTTTTTTTTTTTTAAATGAAAGACTAAATTAAGTTACATTGTTCCTGTAAAGGAGAACAGTTATTGTAAATCAGTCTATGTTTTCAGATCGCTTACATGGTTAATATATTTCAAGTGAATGTTTGAAGACACATGTTTGCGCTTACATACATACATACAACATGTCATATTAAATGTCTCTAAATTACCAATGATATTTCAGTGCCTGTGTTCAGGAAGGAGCCTTTAATTGGGTCTGAGTGTATTGAGCACTGGCTGCATTATGGGTGGTCGATACACCGGGGGTCGTGGTCAAAGGGGAGCGAGTCGCCCTCCTGCCCACATCCTCAGTTTCATGTTTCTGCCCTCAGGTCACGCATTAGTTTGTCCATCAAGAGCAAATGCAGGAGACGGGGTAGTTTACTTCCCAGTGTTTTGGTGTGTTCGTGAGCAGGTTGAATTTGACAGACACGTATTTCGCCTCAGTCCCTATGAGCGGTTCGGAGTTTAGCCATTCTAGAGACTCAATTTAAGACAAAGGTCAAAAGACAGATACACTTCGTCATCTAACAGCCTACTACAATCTGGTTTCCAAAGAAGTCGGGATGCAGTGTAAAATGAAATCGTGTAAATTAACACTTAATTGAAAATAGAACAAAGAATACATATCAAATGTTGAAACTGAGGAATTGTATAGTTTTTTTTCATTAAAATATACATTCATTTTGAATTTGATTGCAGCAACATATCTCAAAAAAGTTGGGACAGTTGCATGTTTACCACTGTGTTGCATCACCTTTTTTTTTTTTTTTTTTACAAAACTCATTTGTAGTAGTTTTGAAAGTGAATTGTTGTATAAGCCCAACGTCGCCTTATAATGATCACTGAATCCAATTATGTGTTGAAAACTGTTTCAACTAGTTAAATCATATTTCACCCAAAACTTTGCTTTAGCATTTCAAAAACTACACTTTGTTAAAAAAAACAACAACACACAATCCAACAATGGCATTGTCATCCTTAGAAAAGTTCCCAAAGAGTACTAATTCATGAATTTGCATTCATTAATTGCAATGAATTAATTGCAATATAAGATGCTGTACTTAGAGTACAAATTCTGACTAAATAAGCTTCTCCATTATGTTTTGCAAATTAAATTTCATCAGAGGAATATCACTCGCAATGAATATCATTCTCTGTAACACCGTGTGTACAGATATGTAAGATGTTGCTGACATACCTGTGAAAAATATCTGCATGTGTTAACATACTTCTTTCTTTGATGTCACGTAAATAGATCACAAAAGCTGGGACGGCTGCTTACTTGCTTTAACAATTAGATGGAAATGTGGCTTTTTTATATTTTCAAAGGGGAATTGCCATTTTGCGTAGTATCAAAATGTTTGAATATAAAGCGAAATACATTATTTTACATACAAATAGAATGTATGTTTGTTGGGACTCTGCAAAACATTGCTCACGTGGAAAAGTAATAATCCTGTATGTGTTCTGGTGCAAAACATAAATGCCCCTAAAAGTTCAAAGTGTTGTGTCATTATATATATATATGTGCACATTTAGGCTGCACATTACTCCGTTCAGCTGGTGTGAATCCCTCCAGAAATAACCTGTTCCATTATCACAGTGTAATTGCAGTTAGCAATATAGCAAGATTAATCAAAGTGTTTTTCCGAACTGGCTGGAATTGCCTCTTTCTCATTTAGAAGAGCACATCCAATCATGACATCACAGGCACATCACAACAAATTAGACGGGGCGGTTTCCATCTAATGATGTTTATTGCTTGATGTGTAGATGTAGGGACTTAATCACATTTCCTTCACTTGGTGTGAAACTAAGTGTTTATCCTTGAGCCGGGCTAACACGTTTGTGTTTAGTGATGCCGTAAGTGCATTATGACTGGAAACTTATCTACAGAGGACGTTCAATTACATCCTGACAAGGAGGGAGGTTTCTCAAACTCCACGCAAATGCGTTTCTCCTTTAAGCCAATTAAGGGATTTGACGAAAACACTTCTTTCATTATTCATCGTAAAGCGTGTCAGTCTTGTCAAGTAGGACTGCTCTCACCCTGATCTGAGTGTTGTTAAACACAACACCACTGTGAATGGTGAAATGCATCAGAGACACAGACACTGGCTCCGGATACTGCCGGTCTGTTACCACTGGCTACTGCAAAGGATTTAGGCTTGTGAAGATGGCCTGCAGAGCTGACGGTAATTAAACTCCACGTTTCCATTGATCTCCTTCATCTCTTCCTACATTGTCCCTACTCATTCCAATTCTCATCCTAAGGAGGGATCCTGAATAAGTAATGCTGGTTTCCGAGTGCGGGTGTGTTAATTGGCCTGTCTTTATGAGTGCCGAGTGTTCCTGCTGACCTTTTGCAGAGATAGCCAGTAGCCCGTGGCCAGATGCCTGCAAAGAGACAAAGTGAGAACTGTTAGCCACGGGATCGTGTGGAGGCCGCCATCTTGTAGCTCTCCAATCTATCGGTATGAAGTCAAGCTCAGCAAATATCAACCAACCGATACGAATTCACAACAGCAAGGCTTAATCAATCAATGTCCAGTATTCCATGTAGAAATAAAGCATGCCCATAATCAATGGTTGTGTTTTGAATAAATGCAACAAATGATCAAAAACATCATTTCAAGTGTTTTTTTTTAAGTGCAGAAATGAAGTGTCTTTAAAAGCTGATGCACATTAATTTTGCACATCCTGAAGTTGTGTTCCTACAAAATAAAATAATGCTACTGATGAATAATAGCAATTCTCTCTACACGAAATGACCCACAGAGTCACAGAAATGCTGATAAATGGTGTATCTCTGCGTGGCGCCCGGCTGTGCAGATGGCAGGTTCGTCAGTGACTGCAGGGCATGTGACGGGTGTCACGTGTTGACATGTGAGTCATCAATCACTTCTGAATGCTTTGAGAAATGACACACAGGCAGTAATAGAATACAAGTCAACACCAGGAAAGTTGGACCATTTTCAGTGTATTTTTGTCTTAAAGTGGCACAATTAATCAGTGTTTTCCATATATACTCCCTGGGGCATATAATGAGTAATGTAATATATTTCAATTTCATTAATTTTTACAGTAAGCATGAAGCTTATAAGTGCTTTGTGTGATGATAGAATAGTGTTCTACTTCAGTGAACATGCTACTTGGTGTAGGAGTTATGATTCCACGTATAATGTTGTGAACTGGTTTTAATGTAAATATTGGCAGCCATAACTTAAAAAAAACCAAACAAACAAACAAAAAAACATTAGTTCTGCCTGTCGTGAAATGCAAACTAGCCCTACTTGAAACCAAAACAAAAGATCTTGGATTCACCATCATCCTGTTACTTGGATCTCCAAATAGATTCCTCAGGCTAAACTCCTCATGACTTTCAATCAATTTCGTAGGCAAAGCTGTGCAAAGTACATTTAAGTGGATGCATCCTTCCATGCTCAGGGCTACCCAGCTTCCTCTTTCATTTCCTACTCAGGGCTACTTTGAAGCCCTTTGTACACGTGCAAGTTCCTTCAAATGGAATGGACTGCCTCATCTGAAATTCATTTGGGCAGAGTACCTGTGAAATGGGTAAGGTTTACACAGTGTTTCTGCGGGTGAGATGCATATTTATATGTTCTGCTAAGATGCTTTTAGTTTAGCAGAAAGAACGTGAACAGTTCTGACTGGACTGGCAGATTACTGACAATCTGAGCAATATAGCATGTTTTTTTGTGGTTAATAATTGTGCGAGGGCCATTCTTTCAGTAGCTACGGGGCTACAGTCTTGATGCTTAGGTCTTACCATCTAAGCATCAAGCTTTAAGATGTAAGCTTTAAGAAAAACAAAGATTTAGATTTTTTTTGCAAGATTGGTTCTACGCTTTCGCAGACTCTCGATATCTCACAGGAAACCATAGTATTCAGAAATATTTAACAGCCGACAACATTTGAATTAGACCGTGGATATGCCATCAGACTTTATCAATCCTAGTCTATCGCTGTGCAATACATGTATGCCACACATTATTGATGTCACAGTATGATGCCATCTGTATACGTAAGGAGTAAAAAGATCTAATTATATGATTTTACATCATAAACTCAGTAGTATTTGAATTTTGAAACTGGACTGAGATGGATTGAATGATCTTCAGCCGGTAAAGCTCTCTGAAATCACTTTGTGCTGTATCGTGCTAACATTTTCTGAAAAGGAATGACTTTAGACGGTAATTGTCTTGAGGAATACAACAAATCTGATTGTGCTGTGAAAAAGCACTGCATCATTGCACACTCCTTGTGATGCTTTCCCCCAGACTAATACAATGAGAGAACAGGAAAAAAAAAACTGACTAAGCTCATAATCCAATCTGTTTCTGAACTACAATGAGATCTCAGCTTGTACAACAGAAGCCCCGAAACAGCCTGGAATTCAGTGACAAATCTGAGACTCCCCTAATAATGTGATAGGTGGTGCAGAGTTTAACTGTCGTGTTTTAACCACTTCCTTTGTTCCAGTTTTGGAATATAGTTTCTGTGTCTCAATGACTAGATTTTGGACAGTTTTTCAGTTTCTAGATTTGAAAAGATCAAATCAAATGAGGGAGCAGTTGAAGTGAAGTTGGCGGTAGAGATTACGCTGAGTGAGGTGAGGTAATTTACTAAATTCCATTGAGACGTGTGTAATCGACTTAATCTACCATAGAGATGGTATTAGACTCCTAAATAATCTTAGATGAGAAGGATTTACAAAGTAAGGATCTAAGAGAGTGGTACCTCAGCTGGTGCTTGTCAGTTAACCTTGTTTTTATCTGACCTGTAGCAACTTGGGATCCAAGGGCGAGCAATATGGCTTAATTATGTAGGACTCCATTGTTCTGAGTTGTTTCTGTGTTCAGGACTAATTGTCCTGCCTTGACCTGTGTCCGTTTCACAGTAACACTGCACAGACTACATAAAAGACAAGTGTTTGATCTCAAGAGTGGTTGAGGAGCTTGTTATTAAAATGCTATGACCACACAAGAATATATCCTTGTTCTTCATAACAAATCAAGCTTAAATTAAATAAACTCGAGACCGGGTTCACAGTGAATGGAAGACTACGATAATGTGTTTAAAATATAATATTTAGGAGGTTTTCACATGACTTGAACAGAACACTGCTTTGATTCATTACTAAATACATTAAGGACGCCCACCTCAGCTGTGCTGTCACACTAATTAGCAAATGTGAGCATGCTAACATGCTAAATTAAGAAGGTTGATGTGATAATCAGTGTACCTGCAGAACATCAGCATGCTCGCACTGCCAGCGTGTAGTTGACTTACTATCACTAGCCTTTATGACTTGATTCATATGGCATGTCCCAAATGCACACTACATTCTACAAATAATACAATATTACATACTAGTTCTTATAGTGCACAAAAAAATGAATGTATTTTATACGGACAGGAAATGATAAGAGCACAAATTTCAACGTTAATCAAACTATAACTTTGGAATGCCACTGATGAGTAAACAGAACAATCTTCCCAGGCTGTCTTTTTTTGTAGCTGTCGGCAGCTTCTCCGTTGTTCATTTGTTGCAGAATTGTACCCATTGACAGCATATTCAAAACTCAACTGTATGTGGTTCAGACAATAGACTGTACATAGAAGTGAATGTAGCTTTACTACCGAGGGCCTCTACGGGTTGGTTCCAAAAAGGCTCTGCTTCCATAGACTCCCATTCAACTTCTCTCATGAAATACAAAGTCAATCTCTTTTTTTCCACAAGTTGTAATGGTGTCATTCATAAAGCCATTCCTTATTCGTTTTCTGTCAGTCCATATGAAAATAATCCCATAGTTATTTAAATATTAGGCATCAAAAAGTGGTATTTTTTAGGGCGTGTCTGTTTGGTTGACAGGCCTGCAGTCAGGTTTCTGCAGTAGGTGAGCTGGTGTTATGTCCTCTGAGATCGAGTCAGATCCACCTCAGCTTATCCAAATATGGCAAGATGGCTGGAGGCTTCAGAGTGGCAGTTTAAAAACCAATGGTTGACGTCACGATTGGTTACCGCTTGGTACAGTCACTGCATGGTTTAAATGTCCTTCATTTTGTCCCGTTTTATGTATGAACACAACATCCTGACAATCTGCTTAATATCAGTATATAGAATGGATTGGGAACGTGACTCCAGTCTTGGTCATTTTCACTGTTATCTTGAAAATTATTATCTTGTACAATCCAAATAACTGAGTCCATTTATGGTCTTAAGGAAATAAACTCTTGTGTTTTTAACAACCCTATGTCCTCTGCTCTGTAAGGTAAGAATGACAAAATTATGCAGGTGTTGTTCTAACCTTTTAATATTTCTGCATAAGGCATCAATGTAATGTATCCTTTGGAAACAATCGACCTGAAGCCTTTTTTTTAACTAATGAAAATATGAGTTTGTGTATTTGCCAACAGATTCTTGAAAGTTTGAGTTTTTTTTTTTTTTACAGACACATTGGTGACCCAATCAAAATCGACCCACAACCTACTTTTGGGTTGCAATCCCACCAGTTGAGAACCAGTGCACTGGATAATACTGCATTAGTGTCAAATTTGACCTCCCATAAGAGTGAAAAGCAGGATGTCTTAGGTTTAGTTGAATTTGTTACTTAATGTAAGTGACGTACTTATCTTGCTACGATGGTTTTTGTGTTTTCACAGACTTAAATATCAGTTGTCTTGGTGAAAGTCCCATGTTTGTTCCATCCACCCACCCCTAAACTATTGGACATCATTAATCTTTGTACTTTGTCACATGATCCTTCCTCTTGACCCTGAATTTACATGCATGTCCTTTTCACGCCAAGGTGATGAAAAACGTGACAATGACACGTTATCCTCTTGTGAACTGACAGATGTATTTCACAGTTCGAAGTTCAGGATCTGATCTGGAGCTGTGCTAATCTCATTAAATGCTCCCAAAGGCTTAATTTGTACACCAATCTGTAGCTCTTGGAGATTTCTTGCTAGCAGGTAGACAAGCACATCTATATGCAAAGTCCTGATCTTCTTGCTCCAGGTAATAAGATGTCCTCAACTGCAAATGCATATTTTCTCACCAAATCTATGTGGTCTTATTCTCATGTTGGGGAATTTCACCTTACAAAATTTTCAGAAATTATTTTTTTTCCTATTTCCTGAAGAGATTATGTACAGTCACAATGTTTTGTACCAAAAAAGGCAGCAGGAAGAAGTCATGGCTGACATCTTCTATCTGTGCTCATATCACCCAGTAGACAAGATCAAATCCACATGAGACAGATGCACAAAGCCTGTGTTCAGCCAAGCATCACTCTTTATTTCTCTCTCTATCGTTCTTATTTTCCTTTTTTTTTTTTCCCCCTCCTTTCCGGATCTCACTTGAAAAGGAAGAGAGAGAAAATCAAGGTCGGGCAACTGAGCATGTGAAGTTGCAGGAGAATAAATTTCCACATACTTGTCCTTTCCGACCCACTGACAGTCTCAAGGAATGAAACCTTGCCAAGCCAGGTAATATATGACTAGTGTAGACGCATGGCATGTTTGCATGGGGGCCCTCCTTCACTGTCCACCTTCCTTTTCCTCTCTCCTTTCTCTCCTCACTCACACGTGACACTCACATCAATGTAGGAAGTGATGGGTAGGTGGGTGCTTCATTTATCAGTCAAAAACAAATTCACATGGTCAATGTTTGAGTAGAGGGGAATCTTATTAAAATGGCAAATGGAAAGAGAGGAGAGGGAGTGAGTGAGAGAAGCAGAAAGAGTGAATCAGCATAATTACAGCTTAATGCAAACAACTCCATATTGTCTTTATTCCAATGAGTTAATGAGGTTACAGACTGGAGAAAAAAAAACAATTTCATCACTGCTATTGTCTTCTGCAGGCCTCCAAGGAAAATGAGCTGTCACCCGATCTTAATGGCAACAGAGTTTTCACCCAGGCCAGAATTAATATCTGACTCCCAGGCCTAATGATCAGGAGCTGGGAGAGCAGAATGGACTCTTTGTCGTGCAAGTTTGGAGAAGAAAAGTGGAGAAAAGCACACAAAAAAATACATACAAATAAGAAATGGCTGGCGCAGAGAGTAATGGCACTTGTGAAGGAATACGATGTTGTGATTGGATTCTGCTCCTCAAGGGCCATTTTAATTCAAAGATGCACCATCAGCGTGACGATCTGAAAATTAACAATATTCTCAATGTGTTTCACTTTACACTGAAAAACTATATAGAAAGGCATAATTAGTCAGTTGTGGTGATAAAGTTGATTGCAGCTAATGTCTCTGTTGATGTCCACCATGAGCACCTTATATAATACACATCATAAAGAACTGTTTAGTTATTCAGCATATGCATAAATATCCATAAACCAAGTACAATGTGTTCTTTATCTGTAAAAATGGTCAAACACTGCAAGAGCAAGTATGTGCACACACATACAGCATACAGTGTATATGTGCACATGGTTTTGGAGTGGTATCACCAAACAGCTGTTTTCTCTGAGCTGCTGGAGCAGCTGAGGATGTAATCTACATATCTTTGGGGTTAGTATTTCCATTACCACAGTCACATTACAGAGACTTATCTCCTTAACTTTATTCACACAACTTTTATCTTATTTCAATTAATTTTGTTAAATACATTTCTCTGACATTACAGATATATTACAGTAGACAGCAGGCTAAAATACTGCTTGTTTTTTGTGTCCTTATCCAAAATGTCTTATTCAAGTCAGAGAAGGTGGAACCTTCTTTAACAGCTTAAAACACACTTTACATAGTTCTTTCTTCTGAGTACTAGATGATTTTTTTTCCTAATGTTATGATAATTGCTTCTAAACATACTGTAGAACTCATCTTTCAGAGGATGGCTGCATAAAATTACACATTGCATCTGTTTGGGGTCTCAGGCCACAGCTGTAAAACATGGTTAAATTAAATGGATTTTCACCTGTTTTATACTTTTGGTTGCTTTTGACAGTTATTTTTTATGCAGTACTGCCTCCAAAAAAGTCTGCAGGACTCCTCTTATTGCAGGTTTAGAAGAAGGTGGAACAGGAAATTAGCGCTTTCTGATACTGACTCCCAAAAATAGGAAATTAATATGCTGGATAACTGACAATCACACACATTCTTTATCTACAGCTGTGTATCTCCATTTACTATAGATTACATCACTCTGTATGTGTGTGTGTGTGACTGTTGTTTGTTTAATGTGGCCAACAGGAAAAATCAACACATTTCTTAAGAAATATGCACAGAATTACAAGACCATGAAAATAACCCTTATTCCAACAATTAGTGTTAAAAATCAAATAAAAACAACATAGCATTGCCTTGTCCTGCTTTTACCTATCATATTTCATAAACACATACTGTGAAACTCAGCCAGCAGGGATTCCCTCCCTGAGGAGGATTTACATTTTCTTTCTTTGTGCAGACGTTTTTTTTTTTTTTTTTTTGGTCCTTTTATTAAATTCAAGCATTTTCATCCTAGCTGCCCCACGCTGTTGGTTTGTCGGGGAAGCTGAAAAAAAGTGGTATTGCCTAAAGTGCAAAAATGTACTAATCCAGTTTAGTTACGGACTAACGATGGCTAAATGCATCAGAGAATGTGTTATGAAGGCAAACAACTGTCTCTCTGGTACCATTCATAAATATGTACGTAGAGTGAAGAGGACATAAGGAATGTTCAGTCTGACTTTTGACATACCAGTAACAGGAACCACCAATGTTGTGTTCTACCTGTTCAGTTTGTAATCTAAACTGAGTTAAACCCTAGAGTTTAGTTTTCATTCATACACTGTGATTAACACGGACTCTACTGTAGTTCCTATGGCAGTGGGACACAACTAACTTTCACATTACCAAAGGAAGTCATTTATGCCCCTGTTCTCCTTTTGATCTGTCAGACTTGTGATGAAAAGAATAGTAGAGCCTCAGCCTAGGGATCCGCTGCCTTTGAGACTCGACAGCTTGACTCATTTCATTACTGTCATGAATTAAAGATCCCCAATCTCCTTTTTTCCATTCGCATGGCAATGATCTGCCCTTAGTTAATTTACAGTCGCTCGTTGTGCAAAGCCTCCAGCCTCAAAGCTCCCATGACAATTTACCTGTGTCCTTTTTACTTGCTGGCGCATATCATTGTGATATACTATAATAGAATGAGTGGGGGACTCGGCAGTGAGTGGGCATGTTGTATAATGAGCAGGGGGAAGCATAGTAATCAGCTGCAGTGCAACCCTCACTTCCTGGCATATGGAGACATCTTAACCACTGAGCCAAATGAGTATTTTTATTTTTTATTTTGCCAGGGATATATTTAGGAATGGTTATACTCTGGGAATGTCTTGTTGTGGCAAATTTTTTTGATCATGTCAACATTGTATAATGTGTCTTAATTAAGACCCTTTTTTTTATATATGCAACTCATGTTCTAATCTGTTTAATGATGTTTCTGTTAAGAGTTATTTACCCTAAAACAAAAAATATGTTTTTCAACAGAAGTATGTAAACATGTCTCCAGAACTGGGTCACTCTGGAATGCAGTTTCTATAGTCCATAATTCTGTGCAGTAAATAAAATGTTGCGCTCAGAAATGCACACATTTAAGGGCTTTCTGTTGCCTTCCACTCGGATTAATTGTTATGATAACTGTTCATCATTATCATATTTCTCTCATGTGAAAGTCCTTATACAACACATCAAAGAGGCTACCTGTTACCGTGCACACCGGGACACAAAAAGGCATACAAAAGCATGGCATGATTACACACATACATGTGTTTGGCCACACGGATGCATCGGGATAAAGCAGGGAGAGACAGAGACAACTGTGAAAGGTGACAGCATTTCCTTTCTCACGGGGTGACCTCGTTCTCAGTGGGTTGCCTGTGCCGGCTTTGGACTGTGTCTCCACTGGCCATCTGTCCCTGCCGGTCTCCACTGTGAGCAAACACCGGGGCGAGTACAGCTCTCACTGACATATTCTGATGGTGTGATTCAATATTGGTGGTAGTTGTAAGCTTGGGATTAGCTGACTGCATCCCCCATTTCACTCGACTAAACCACCCACCTGGCTGTGGTTTCCATTCACCTGCTCCCTGTGGTAATCTCTTGTATTTTTTCCTATCTCAATATACAATTTATACTGCAATTAATGCAAGCATTTGATTTTGTTCCAGTGTAGTGTCTGTATGTGTTTCCATTCAGCAACTAAACTGCTATTCAAGACTGAGCAGTGTGAGTGCAATTTGGAATTTCCCCAAAATCTATAATACATGTATCTACACTCCAGATTCTCTATATAGGATATGAAATATATAATCAACATAATATCCAAAGTAAATTCAATAACCTGTCTGCTGGAGCATACAAACACATTCACAGTGTGATTCCTTGTTGTCTTTTAAGCGAGGAGGGAATCATCATCCAGAGAGCAACTTCTCTGTCTGGTGCTGGAAGTCTTATTTTTATGTCTGCCGGTAGGGGGCGTGTGGTACCTATAGATAATAGCCCGGCGCTGTGACTCCAATCCTCCCGGGATTTCAGCAAAAAAACTCTGCATAGGTACAGACCGGAGCGACAGTGAATTTGTTTTCGGTCCAATCAGCATTGACACTGTGCGTTTTTGCTGTCCAATAGTCTAATCACGTTGTTAAAGCAAACATCTAATGCATCTAAAAGGAATGTATAATGTTGAACTCTGTGGACAGTTTCATAAGAGGTTATGAGAAATCAATTTAAATGGGGGAAATAAAGGGATTTGCAGTGTTTTAAAGTAAAAGAAACAAACAAAAAAAAAACTATTATGAAAATAATTGTATTATTCTTTCCGTCCAGCATTCCAGTCTTGGATCTCAGGTTTTTTTTTTTTTTTTTTTAACAACTCCGCCGTCAGAACAGCCAAACTGTCCCACCAGCAGACCCTCTGCCTCTCCGCCGTCTTTTGGGGATGTTTTCGTATTCATGTGCGTGCCTGGCCGTGTCCTATCCAAAAGGATTCGCCTCACGTCACCTCCCCACCCACCCACCCACCAACATCTCCTCCTCCACCACCACCACCACCAACCCACCGCCCTGCACATAAAACATTCATTACAGCGCAGCGCTGCAAGAAATGTCTGTCTGAATAAGTCATCAAGTCTCACATTCACTCTCATAATCTTGATATTCCACCAGTTATGTGACATTCTAAGTTTATCCATTTATGTTTTGTTTATTTCAGAGATTTATAATGCATATTTGGTAACGATAAACATGGCAAAGATAGGTATCCTTTTCTTTGTCATGATTGATGTGAAAATGATACTTTGAGAATTCATATTTTTTGCAGCGTGATACAGTCCCATAAAACATTCATCTTCAAATGCTCTCCCTCTTTCTGTCTCTTTCCGCCAAACGCACCTCGCCGCCCCGCCCTCCCTCCCTTCCCACCTCTCCACGGTGAACGCACACTGACGCGCACCAGTGCGGCCGACATCCGTGCTCACACACCACACACTTTTCTCCGTGTACTTGGGAAATATACCACGGGGTAAGTGATCGGACTGGATATGTGCTGCGATTTCAAAAGATGGATTCAATACTGTTTTTTCGCCTGTGTCGCTGATTCTTCGCTTCTGCCTTTAACACTTTGAGCTCTTCTCCGGAGCTGTTTGCGCGTCCTATATTTTGGGGAGGTGTCGAGTCTACTGATCCCAATTTGGATGTTTATTGTTGACTGTTTTTTTGAATCCCTTGTCCACATGACTGAGCCAGGGTGCAGCCGGAGACGTCGCTCTCCACTCGGGAAGACCTACGGCTAAAGTTTGAGGGGTGCAGGGGTGCTTCAGTCTGTCTCCTGGATTTGCAATCAGCCATTAATTGCAATAAACAGCGGATATCCGACCTATCTCTACACACGTTGGGATTCATTCGACTTGGATTTATTCAGCTTCTGGATTTCAGCCCCATCCAAACCATGAAGACCGTCATTATTGATGGTGAGTACACATTAGACAGCAGGACATCTTTGTAAAGTTTTCACATTACGCAGACATGAGGATCCCGCTGCTTTACTGCGCATTGATAAAATCCACAACGGTGCGGTGACACCGCTCTGTGGAGAATAGACACAACCAAATATAAATCAGGTGTCCTAATTGGAGTTTACTCCTCTGGCACCCCCGCTGTTTGGTTAAACTAATGCAGGACTGACGAAAGACACACAAAAACACACCTTTAATTTGCGCTGTAAGGATTTATCATTTTAATTTTGTATCGGAGTAACAAGAAGCGCAAATGGATATTGCGGCTACAAACGACCTTGACTCATTGGGTCCTAATTGAGTCGTAATTCAGAGCAGATTTTGTGCGCGCGCCTCACTTTCTCTCTGTGTATGCGTGCGTGTATTAGTGCGCGGCGAGTGCGCGTAAGAGGCCATATATTGGTTGTGGCGGTGAATATGCTCTGCATGATATCGCAACTTAACCCGGGCATCCGCTTCAGCCCGTCTGGACGCTGTGGGCTGAGCTTTTGATGAAGTCTGCAGATGGTCCGCTTGGCGGCCCAATAATCTCGCTCGGCTCTCCAGCTCCTTGGCATATAATTGGTGTTTTTGTGGCATCGTCCCACTCAGGGTGCCGCCCGAGTGACAGCAAACTGGGCCTCGTAGCTTTCACCGACTGGTCTTGGAGCTATTCTAATGAGGGCAGGAATGCTCTCCCATTCCCGCCAGAAATGGCTATGAATTTAATTTCTTGGCAGGAGCATGGTGTAGGCTGTGTGAATGAGTGGTTGTTTGCGTGTGCGCGCCCACACATTAGGAGGGGCAGGGAGGGAGGACGAAGCACCTGGCACGACAGTGTGTGTCTTCCTGCACCTGATTGTACCCAGTGTGTGTTTTGTAAATACCGTGTGTTTAATGCGGTGCAGAGAGAAGAACATTGACATGGCGTGTGCTGTTTAATAAGCAGCACCGTGATAGATAGATAGATAGATAGATAGATAGATAGATAGATAGATAGATAGATAGATAGATAGACAGATCGACAGATCGACAGATAGCCTTAGTACATGTATGTAACATGCAGTTTCCAAGAGCTTGTGGAAAACCCCCATTTCCACCCCGCCCCACCAGTGCATACACTGCCTCAGCACACACACACACACACACACACACACACACACACACACACACACACACACACACAGCTTATGCAACATGCTGTACACACTCTGTCGTCCTCACGTTGTTCATTACTTGACTAAAACTGCAGGATTATGGTAAGAAAACCGCAGATTATTGTGGGCCTACAGAATAACTTTGCATTTCACAACTAGGAAAATCAAAGAGGCACATCTGCTTGTGCATTCTCTTTGATATGTCACAGGGTGATGCAAATTCAAGTGCACACCCCTTCTTTGGCAGAGAATGGCTCTGGGTCCCTCAGACCCTACAGGCAAGTTTTCATCATCCGACTGCTGGTGTGATTTAGCCTCTGACACACACCTATGTCTGATTTGTTTTTTTTTCCCAGCTGCAATTCTTATTGGTATCCATCTTTCAGGCTCCTGATTAGGCTGAGAAAATATGGCTTGTCGTGTCTTGTGTTTAAAGTGTCAGAGTGAGGAGGGACTTTAATTTATACTCTTTTCACCCAGTCAGCATATGATCAAATGCGTCTGTGAGAAAGCTGTTGCTCGGGGGTGCTATTGCTCCCTGTCTACTGCCAAGCAAAGCCAATAAAGTCCAAATGAACAGATAAAACCATTATAGTGGAACTGAAAGCTTTCTCTTCGTAAGTTTTAAACTACTACACAATGAGGGCATTTTTTTTTTCAATTAGTTAACTGTTATTTTTTTGGCAGTGTCTTGCCAAAAACTCTGCCCTATTTTCTAAAATAGGCCAGAAGATGCAGCTATCTGAGTTGGCAAGATAATAGTTTAGAATGTATTAAGTCATAAAAAAAGATGGTGCACATACACACGTTAAAAAAAAAAGAAGAGAAATAACAATAGCTGATTTGCATAGCAGCATTAGGTGGGATCAAACATCATGAAATTAACTGACAAGGAGACCCAGCATCTTCTGCACCCTGAAAGAGAATGTGAAATTGATCCATCTCTGTGTATGGGTGTTTACACAAGCGCAGGGGGAGGGCTGGAAGGGATAATGTGTGTGTGGGTGTAGTGTTCTGTGAGTTTATGGGGAGTTCTGAGGAAGGGAGAGGCAAGAGAGAGAGAGGCACTTAGAAATACATTTTCGAGTAAAGGTGTCCGTGCTGAACGGATGCTTCAAGCAAACGAGAGAGGAAAACAATTTGTAGGATTATTGGGGATGTTGTTTACATTCTGGAGAGTTTGAGTGCAGTTTATTCCTCTTAATTGGTCACGGTCAACAATGAGACCAATAAAAGCACCACTTATCTCATGGGGTAATCAGATATAGGATTTTTATATGGATTCCTACAGTATAGACCATAATATATCTGTGATGGCTGTTGATCAATGTAACTGGTTTATTGATTACTCTGCTAGATGTGGAGATTTCTGGCTTTCATTTCTATTTTTGCTTCTGGTTTTTCATGCTCCCTTCCTCCTCAGTCTCATTTATTCACCTCTTCCCAAGTCTTTAATAGTCGAGGATGTTGCTATGAACAAGCGCTTTAAGCTATGAAGACTAATAAGTCTCATTACCTGAACCAGAGACCTGCGCAGCTACAAGAGGAGCCGGCAAGTTAATGTTGATCATGCTTTTGCAGTTCCTCCTGGTCACCAATAGAGGTTGATAACAGTCATAGTTTGGTTATTGTGCCTTTGGGGTGAGGTTTGGGGCATCAATGTGAGTCAGCACAGACCATAAAGAGAGCAACAAGTGGTTCCTCTTCAACCCAAGTCAATGATGGAGGTAAACAGAAGTCTTTGCTTGGGAATTCAGGTGTATTCAGCAACAATACACACCTCTGTATTGCCATTGGAGGCATTGAGGGTAAATACAGACAGTTCCCCCCCTTTGGCTCCAAACAGTGCAGACAGCAGTCTTGGTCTGCTTTAATCTCTGTCTTCTCTGAACAACACTGCTTTTTTTGTTTTGTTCCATCACAACAAAGTCCTCTTCCCATCCAGCTCCTCATTCACCTGTTCAGCCAGATTTTATATAGCAGCAATTAGCATAATAAATTGTTTGATAATTGGTATTGAACTCTTGCTGGAAAGAGTTTTAATCCCGCTAATTGTTTCCAAAATGTAAATGTTCTTGTTATGCACTATTGGGTGATATAATAACATCTTTGGGGAGTTATGAATTAAAACAAGAGGCGCTAGTTTTAAGACGCAAGAGTTTTATGTAATGCATGACAGCAGATTAAAATAATATATTATAAAATGTTATCACAGTCTATTTCCCATTTAATGGACATTTTATTACAGTTTGGCATTTTGTTATGAATGGAAAAATATCGTTTCAAATTTGGGTTCTTTAATGATGGTGTCATATCCAATTTGTTTAGGACTATAATTGCACAATCAGTCACAACTTACAAACACAAAATACGAGAGTGAGTGTTAAACAATTTGTGATCCACTGTAATCTACTGTTAATTATTGATTCGCCAATGTTAAAAGGATGAAGATGTCAATATTGCGTGCCACAGAGCTCGGTGGTATTAATTCCTTAGTTACAGTGACAGACCGCAGCAGGCTATCTGAGAGTGGATCTGCTGTGTTCACTGCATCCTGATGAGGACGTTCCTTCAGGGGCTTCTTTTAATTGGCCGCGCCCTTCAAGTAGCACTACATTTGTTTATACAGTACACACACACACACACACACACACGCACGCACGCACACACACAAATACATATACAGATTCCCACTGATACACACACAGGCATGTTGGCCTCAGATATCCTTGGAACCATCCGCTCTAGGTTATCCCAGTCTCCCAGCCCTTCACTGCTAATCAGCAAGACAGAGGAACTAAGTGGATAAACGAGCACAATTCTATTTGTTTATACAGAGGAAGCTAAGGGGCGAAAGCACTCGAAATGAAATACACTATTCCCCCAGATTACCAGTCCTTAATCCTCTCTGTGGGTTATTATTGTACTGTCAGAATATTTGGGGAGACAAAGAGCACTGCAGATTCGACCCCCCCACTCCTGTCCTAAAATGAAAAAATAAATAAAAATAAAGACAAGTGCTGGCTCTTGTCTCGAGGAGGGTGTGGGAGAAGAAGGAGGACCAGATGAATTGGTGTTATGCAACTTTAGGATGGTGATGCGGGTGGAGTCTTTATGGGGGGATTTATTTATGCCTTTTAACAAAAATCCATTCTGACACTATCATAATCCTTTAAAGGTGCCTACGCATAACAGAGCAGATCAAACCCTCCAATATGCCTAACCCAACCATTAAAAAAAGACAAGAGAAATTTGCATACAATATGCAGTTGCATCAGAGCTGTGTTGACACCAGAATCATGAGACAAACCGACTGGCTGAGCCGGTAAGAACACAAAAGCCTCCCCTCCCAATGGGAGTGGAAATGCATCTGTTGATTCCTTTACACGGCACTAACATTATAGTGCTGCAGCTCCCAGCATGCACGGGCAGAGCTGGCTAATTTGTCGAACACACTGCCTCTCTCAATGTCGTCTTTCAATCTGCGGTTTCACGGATTGTTCTCGCTGCGTCCTTTGAACTCGCAGTGCCCACTTTCCTGTTTGTGTATCCGTGAAAGTTGCATGGTCGTTCTAATCCTATTGCGAATGCAAAAAGTGTGCGCTGAGCCGCTCGAATGTTGGTGACGCTGATTATACCACAATGGGGAGGCTGACTGATGGCCTAGTAAATTGTTAATTAGACAGAGCAGAAGCTGCTCTTAAATTAGACGCATGAATGGAGCTGTTGTCAGCCTTATAAGTCAACCCTGCTCCTCTTCTTGCAGGCTACAGTGCTACTCAGATAAAGTGGCTGGCTGATCCAAGATGTGAGCAGTGTAAGGCCAGAGGTTCACACCAAAACACACACAGATAGACACTGCAGAGTCAGATAGAGTTTTCAGGTTAATTCTATCCGAATCAAAGCTGTCTTGAGCAGTAATGAAAATATAATGAACCCAACAATATCAGAAAGTATTTCCTGCCTGTTCTGGAAAAAAATTCAGCTCTAGTAGATAAACACAAATGACATTTTTATATAATTAGACACATTTTCTGACAACCTGATGTGAAGCCTGCACCGAGTGAGGCTGCTGTGGATTTACAGCAGGACTACAACATGTTCAGCTGAAGTTTTTCGAGGGAGGATATCCTGAGGAAGAACCTTAGATTTTAATTTTTTTTTTCCTCCAAGCATAGATAAATATTCCCTGGTATTTTTAGCCATGTTGATCTCATTAGTGGTAGTGACGCAAAATGAACTCCCCACCAATCCTTCTGATCATACTGAGTGAGTCTGCCGCTTGTTGTGAATAGCTGGCAAACCCGACAGATGGGAGTTGGTGTTTTGATGCAGTGTCTTACTGAATCCTGGGCAGCGCGTTGTTTAAAAGCCAAGGGGTCACCTCTCTCCACTGTATGCATTGTTGGAATCTATTCTTCTTCTTCTTCATCTTCATTCAAAGTGAACTTCTGAAAGATCACTTCAGGGTGTTTTATGTGAAGGACAAATACTGTGTGCTTAAGACTGCATATACTAGCAAGAAATGAACGGGTGGTGAGAAGGGAAAGAAAAAAATCACCTTTTGATGGCTAAACATAAATTCAACAGACCGACAGACTGGCCGACTAACAGCCAGACAGCCAGCCAGCCAGCCAGCCAGACAGACAGACAGACAGATAGATAGGTACTTCCACTTAAGACGTGGTAGAACAAAGCCTTTCAGAAATTGAGTGACGGATTGCACTTTCCGTCACGTTGCAATACATTCACAACAGTAATGCACCTCCCTGTGAGCTCGGTAGTTGGAAGGTGAAATATGTATGGGGAGCCCTTCAAAAGAAATAGGTCATCACTCCTCAGCTCAGGCAAAATTGATCTGTTATAGATGTGAAAGCTCATTCCGTAGGTGCTAAACATATATGATATATACCCATTCTGGCGGCTTTCTTCGGTGGCCGATACCTTTCTTTTATACACACATCAGTGTCCTCTCTGGCAGGTGGGAGTAAAGGGATTTGTAGGGCAGGAAATGCATAATCCTGCAACTACTACGGGAGGGATGGAAGTTTCTAAACATACTCACAAGCATAAAGGTGGAATCAATGAAGATCCCACTCGTCTGCTGCACTAAGAGCAGCCTATAACCTTCAGTTTGAAAGAACAGTACTCCTGTTTATCTGCATGTAATTGGACAGGGCTGCCCTTGGAAAGCAAAACACAGTAGGAATGAAAGGCAACTCCCTCCAAGCTAAGATGTAAGGTCTCTGTTTAGGGATGTCGGTGTGAATCAGGTTTTGCTCTCAGTCATCTCCGGGGCCCAAAGTAGGTTATCCTTATTAAAATGCAAATCTTACAAGTGCACTTCATCTGCACCCTCCTTTTGTCCCTGTGGATTGTCTACCAAATACATATTCCTTCCGATTCTTTGCAATCGTTCCTTTACTCTTGCCTTCTCTCACTCCTCTCGCATTATCTTGGTAATTTTTCTTCTCACTAATTCCATTACTGTCGCACCCACATACACATTGTCGGTCATCTTTCTGTCTTCCCTCTCAGGTGTAAATGCTGATTATCTTGTGTAGATATCAAGCCACAGCAAATTAAATGTGACCGCAGCTAGCCTGCCAGGACGTCCATTATAATGATATCTGTAATCTGCTGGGCTCAGGGGAAGCGGCGGGGAGGGGTGGGAAGATAGAGGGATGATGATGGAGGGGGATTCAGTATGGATCCAGTGGTGGCTGGCAGGAAAGTAGCGAACAAGGATTTCAGCCACTGATGAGGTTTACATGGCCCATATGTCATCCGTGGGTTTAAGTCCTGGGTTTAAGAACCAGCGCACCATCCGAGGCTGTAACAACATCCTGAGCTGAGGTTATGAACTCGTATGTCGAGTGAGTTTTTCTCTTGATTCTGTTTTTTTTTTTTTTTTTTTTTTTCACCACAAGTGTTACTTGTTGCAGTGTTATTGCCATAGACTGTATATACAAAATGGACATAGTGCTGCGATGTCAGCCATAGGAGGATTACTGAGGAGCGTTTTATAAGTGCAGTTCTCTGGCCGCCGCCATCTTGGCAGTGCCGGACCCTGCCTTTCTTCCAGTTAATCCAAAAATAGGCAAACAGGTAGTGCCGGGGTGGAGCTGTGGCTGGCCGAGTAAATCCCGGTTGTCGAAACCTGCAGGCAGCTCGCCAATTGTCATGGCACCCACCTGTCACTCAAAGCAACCCTTTCATTTATTTTGCCTGAAGTCTTAATATGAATGGAACGGTTGAATTATATAAACATTCACCCCTCTTATGGTTTTCATAAATGTTGTAAAACTTCTGTACTTTCTGTACCAGGCTGTACACGTGTTTATTTCTGCTATAAAGTTGGGCATTTTAACATGTGAAATGACCAAGAGGGTTGAATCAAGTCTTAAGTTCGGCATTTCAGTTGTTGCCAACTTGTTTTTCTGGAACCAGAAATGATCATATTTGGACGTGCTGGGATCTGATTCCCTCTCCGAGGACAGTACGCCCGCCCACCGTTGGCAAAAACATGACTCTACCATGGGCCTGTCAATCAAATAGACACGCCCCCAAACATACCGCTTTTTGAGGCCTAATATCTATATAATGATAGGGTTATTTTCAGATGGACTGAAAGATAACTAATCAGCAGGCGTGAATGTTGTGAATGACACCATAATGACTTGTGGAAAAAAGCTATTGACCTATTTCATTGAAGAAGTTGAATGGGAGTTTTGGAGCCAGAGACTTTTTTGGGCCAACCCCAACCAGCCCTCGATAGCATTGCACTTCATGGCCTTTCGTATCAGTCTCACTTTTCAGAAACCAGAAGCTACGTCCTCTTTTACAGTTTATAGAATTGACTCACTTTTGAAGGCAGCCTCAAGGGGCCATTGGAGGAACTGCAGGTTTTAGCACTTCCATGTTGGCCTTTATTTTCAGCCCAAGAGGTTCCCACTTGGTTTCCCCACCATAAATTGGGGTTTCAAATCCTTATCTTTGCATGTTCTCTTTTAAATTATGAGTTTCAGGAGTGTATAATGACGTTTGTTTGCTCAACCATGTTGACAATCAATGATTATGATAATTACCCGCTTTTAGTATTTATTCCAACCAACACTGCTGCCAGGTTTGAAAAATGCATCACTTTTTTGTCACAGATGTTTTTTTTTTTTTTTTTTTTTTTTATGACGATCTCTCTGGGTGTTAAGAACACCAAATATATATATTTTTTGTCTTTAATATGTTAGAATTGGTGATAGTGTCTCTGTATCCACCTGCATGTAGATCCCGCAGTGCAGAATTTTGACACGTCTCTCAGCCCATACGAATAGGCAGTAGATATGTGTAAAAAAAAAAATTCCCATGAAATCCCTTTGACATTGAGGTTTGGAGAGCACAAAGGAAGAATTGATCTGATGAGTAAAAAAGATTGTACCGGGAATATGTCACTTGCAGGCGCGTCAGCTTGGCTTGCTTTCCACACCCTCTAATCTAAAATGGTGCTTGTTTTCATATGCCTGTACATGTTCCCAGTAAAGCCTGTCATCACAGCAATTATTCCAGGGAGAGAGATGAGCGCTGCCAACACACCATCGCGAGCTGTAAACAAATTATGCTGAGGGGTCCTGATGATGTCTGTGTGCGACACTAAATAGTCTGAAACCAATTCTGGGGTCCTCAACCAGCCGGCACTCATGGGAGTGAAACTGCGCCATCACCGGAAGACAATAGACTATTGTAGCAAGGCCTTCCAGATGTATGGTGTATCTGGGATATATTGTTTTTTCGTCTTCCCAACCAGTGATGTACTGCTTTTTGTCGGAGCACTGGAACACACCTGTGACGCGCGCATATACGAGCACACACACGGGCGCGCACATTTTTGGCTTGTTTCTATTGTTGTGTACCCACTGTGGAGGCTAGTTTACAAAGCCATTAGTGCAACCTAGATGTTTTTTTAATTTAATTTAATAAAGTCATGCAAATCTCAATAGTTGTTCCAAATTACTTACTCAAAGTATTGTCCAATTTCAGTCACAAAATGTTTCTGCAAATACTTTACAATAAAAGTCTCATTAAGAAATGAAGGGTTTCTGTCTGTTGAAATGAAAGAAGGCTTTTTTTTTTTTTAAATGGATAAATGGAGTATCAATGCACTTAACAAATGTAAATGAATTGCATCCGGATCAAGAGAACTGTGAAAATTGTATTTCCTCACTCAAAAGTGTTGGAGCATGGTTTCCGGTGCGCTCCAGCAGCCCTACACCTACGTCCCCAGATGTATTGACTCATTTTGCATTTTCGTCCCTTTTCTTTGGATAATGAGTTTTGACAGCAGGTCTTTCCTCTGTTAGCATGAATCAAAGTCTGAAAATGTATGAATTTTCGAGAAGTAGTCGATGGAGATACAATTGCCAGAAGTTTCCATAAACACAATGCTATTCAACTTGATGGCAGTAAGTCAGAGGAGGTTAATTTTATTGACATGATATCATAATTAGCTGAACAACTGTAGGCTTGTGTTTGATGAGTCACGTGTCTGAGCTCGTTTGTCTTGTAGAATTTTCCGGCGGTTTTCAATAAATCTTTCAGTGGTTTTGCCGTGGGTAATTGACAGGTTATGTTTTCTCCCCCTCTATCGCTCCCCTGGAAGGCATTAGCATATTGAGTTTCGTACCTGACTGTGAAGCGATTCCCACCATGACTTTAAAAGGCATTGCATGAATAGGTGGCACATTACACCACAGAGAAATATGAGACGTGAGAGAGAGCGCGTAGTCTTTCTCCACTTTTCCTCTCATCTCATACACACTTCAGCAGGACAAGCTTGACATCTGTGCGTACACAGGTACACACACACACACACACACACACACACACACACACACACACACACACACTGGCTGCTGCTTGAACCACCCCCACCCCACCCCCCGTTGCTTGCTGACTCACACAAAGTTTAACAGGCGAGGCCGTATTTTCAGGAGGGGTGAGTCGGTTTGTGTCACATTCGCATCTCCTACAGTGAAGTCTGGAAGAAAACAGCCATGAAATAGTTACACCTTCCCCTCCAAGTTAAAGACACCTGAACCTCCCCCTTGTTTATTGTTGCTTACTCTACCGTGACACTGAAATTAGGGCTGGAAACTCTACAGAATCTGATCAGCAGTTCAAAATCACACCTGGGAATTCAGCTATTGGACTACTGGAGTAACAGAAATCAAAGCAGAAGAGCAGTTTTCATCCAAAAGTCAATACCAGAGTTAATATCTAATGTCAACAGCCCATTGTATCATCAGATGCATTTCTGAGCAGGTTAATATATTATTTATAATATTATACAGGTTTTATTTCTTGAAGATAAAAGAGGTTTTCAAGGTTTTTACCCACATAAATTACCACCAGAAGGAGGGAAAAGAGCTGTAATTCAAGTGTCCTTCCTGTAAATATCTTCTTATATATGCAAGCCTATGTAATGTAGATAAAGTATGGTTGTCATGTAGAAGACGTGTCATGCATATAAATTGTGTGCAGTTTCAACATCTTACAGGTAGTAAAGAACGTACAAAGTTGAATTACAAAACACTGCTCACATATACGCATCTTTTTCACAGGTAACCTTTAAAAATAGTCTCAAGTGGATTCTTTGGCCCAAAGAGCTTTTGGTGACAAAACAAAATGTTCGCTTATTTTGAAAAGGTCAGTTGAAATCGACTGTCTTTGTACATTCATTACATGTGTGTTCTTTATTGTTTATTGGAGAGCTTTGGTGGAAGATTATAAACACTTTGAACGGCAGATTCTTTTCTGTTCCTTCGTACAGAGGTTTTATGTAACACATTGTTATAATGGCAGTTATTAAAAGCAGATAACATTTTATCTGTGCCTGGTCAGTTTGTGTGCAGTGAGGACCTTCTCAGGGTAGCCAAATTTCATCTGGATGCCCTGTGAATAAATCAACATATTCTGTACATTCAGAAATCCTACAGGGTCACTTGTGGTATCACAGTATTTCCTGTCAATAGATTCGATCTGCACCCAACATTGTATTAGAGACCTGTTATTTCAAAAGCTATAGCATCATGCATTAGAAACCATAAACAGCCATTAGCTTCCTCCAGTGTGAAAGCACTGCACCTCACCACCGGCCAGGCAAGGCATTACTCAGCAAATGGAGACTGGAGACTGGAAACTTTATTGCAGATGAGTGGATGAAAGGAGTATAGTTTACTGACATAGACTTTTGTTGGGCTCTCTTCCTCAAAGCTTCCTCGTTTACTGAGTCTTCTGTTTTACTGGGGGTGCTTTTATTGGGCAACCGAAGCTAAAATCATCTTGATATTCGTGTTGGCAGAATCATTCTGGACATTTTTCACTCATGAAAGACTGAAAACACAGGCTCAATATACGCTGCACCTCTTCTCTTTGTCTGTCACGTCAACAAGGACATGTTTACTTTATAATGACAAGGACCTGGCTCATGATAATAAGCCCTACTGATGCTTCATCAGCGCCGTGGAAACTTTTTCCACATTATGTAACTGACATTGAAACGGCTCCTCTGTAAGGATTCCTCTGTCGCTACAGCAGCACGCTAATTGTCTGTTTCATATCAGAGCGGTGACTGAGTGCTGCCTGTATGTGATACCTTCTTTATCACTGAATGGGTTTATCCGCCCTCTACCATTGCTCTGCAAACCACCCTCCTGTGCACCACCTTCTTAGTGAGATAGAGTTGGAGCAGTGCATATTGGGACTGTATTACAGTATCGACTCCCCATCCACTTACCAGGAGAATCAAGCTCCGTTTACGACTAATTAAAGCCATTAAAGGGGGCACACGCTAATGCATTTTTGCACAGATAACAGGAACATGGGCAACACTGGAAGCCAGCCTCATTTTACTGGCAGGTCAAGATGAGAGTAATTAACTGCATATTAAAGTCACAGCGTGACGCGTTCGAGGCGAGTGAAGTTGGTGGCTTGGGTGCAAAGTGCTGATATGGGTGTCATCAACATTGTGACAGATTGCTTCTCGCACTTTTTAGCTCAAAAGCTCTCCTTAGGATCCTTCAAAATATACATGTCTATAATGAACAAAATTATATCAAATGTTTTGTTAATGACAGGACTAGAGGAAACGGTGAATCCGTTTCCAAGTAGTATTCCTGCTATATTTTTACTTTATTCCAGCCCAGTAGTAATAAGAACATGCAATAAGCTTGCAGCAAATAAAGGTGGAAACACAGTAGAATCACAGTATATGCTTCAAGAGCTGATGCAAAAGCTGTTTCCAAATGTTTTACAACTACTACTGCTGCTTTTGTAGATTCTCATTTGTATTGCAGTATTCGCTGAAACTCTGCCTCACTTTGGAGCAATTGTCAAGAGTAACTCTTGGGAAAAATTATAGCTTACATCATCAACATTTACATAAAACTGTCTGGCAAGTTTTACCCCTCATAGTACAAGTTGTTTCTACTTTATAACATTTTCATGATCTGCAATTCTAATGGAGGATTATGCAGGTTAAATGCACGAAGGTCTTTCATAATGGCATGCTGACATAGTTGATAATGCCCGCAGCCTAAGTGTAGAAAGTGTTTTAGTTCCCCTACTTGGTATACACATATTCCTATCATAGAAACTGCGATGGGGGTTAATCGAAACCTTTGAAAAACCCAGCCAGACAGGTGCGGTCTGTTTCTCTCTGCAGGGTGGGATGTACGAATAAGCAGAAATTACATAGATAAATATTCAGATGTCCATATGTTGATTAAAAAGACAAAACAAAGCCTGGTTTCTGCCACAAGGAGCAAGATGAAAGGCACGGGGCTTTAAGAGTTCCTCCACCTAAGGTAAGCTGTTGCTAAGCTGAGTCTGCAGTTATCTCTTATCCACTGTGCTGAATACAGGAAGAGAGGAAAGGGAAGGGAAAATAAGGGCTAGGCATTCTGTTGCCAGATTGACTCCATCTTCAAAGAGATATTAACATAGCGCCAGTTTCCCTTTTATCTTCCTTTAATTTCAAGGATGCCAGCCCAAATTAAAATGCAATGCGACTGAAATAAACCTAAAACATCAGAGACACAAAGAAAGGAGAGAAGGAAGGGAAATTATGAAAAAAAGGATGACATGCAGGTTGGAAACACTGATCTGTGAGCAAGACAACATCTCTCTCATTCTGCACCATCTTGGCTCGTATTGTCTATTCTGCAATTGTCTACATTTTATCGCATTGAACCAAATTAGGTCAGATGATGTTCCCGTTATGTAAATATAGAATACTGATATACAAATTCGTTCTAAATAGTTGCAGGTCAATACTTTTATTAAATAGCTATCAGGTTCATTAACATTCACAGATAATGTCATGCTAGATTAGACTTCATTCAATTTTAGCCCCACTAAATGGGACACTTTGAGTTGTATTGTTATTTTTTTGCTTATTATTTGAATGTTTGGTGATAGCATAAGACAGTAAAGCTATTAACATTCTAATAACACTGAATTACATTACTTCCTGCACTGCTTTATTTAATTCATTGAATTCCCAGGTGACAGTGCTACTTCATTGGTACGCAAAACAGGCTCCACACACACTCCAAGTGACTGCTGTAATGACTGTTTTCCATGCAACTGAAACTCCAGATTTGCAGCTGTTCCCCACTCAATTTGTTTAAAAAAAATGAGCATCTGATGAGGCAATGTTTCTTGCAACTTGGTCTGAATTCCAAATAGAGGTTTTAGATGAAGTTCATACAAATCAGCGCAGGCTTCTTATAGTCTGTTTGGATCAGCAGGGGAAAGAAAATGGCCTATTCTGGATAAAAATGCCACCACACAACAAAACATACATCTGCAAGACAAAACCCTCATTCTCTGTGTCAGCCCAGCTCCATATATATTTCATCGGCCCTGCGTCTCTTTGAAAGTTTCTTTTGTGTGCTGTGTTTGCATCTCTAAACTTGTAGTCAATTTTAACCATGTCCCTTTGGCAGGGGTATACATCTTTCTCCCTTCTCTGCAGAGCCAGCCAGCAGCATAATGTTAGAGATCGAGTGTCACAACAGCTTCCTGAGCTTCTCAAAAGAAGATTTCAGCTGCTCCTTCCCCATGTGACATCTCTGTCACAGACATTGCATGTTTAAGATGAAGCAGGGAATAGAGGATCTTGGAGGATGATGTAGCAGAGCTGGTGATGGCACAGAAGATCACACTGCAATAGAGAACTGTGGGAAATGAGAAAGATGGAGAAAAAGAGGAGAAGCATGCATACTAATGCTTCCCTCTGCATTCTTGTCTCTCACTCACTACTTTACATAGGGGGCTTTACTTCAGCTGTAGATTCCACTCCATTTCGTTTAATGATGGCTCCTATACAATATTCCTGCTTCCATAACTTCTCCTCCGAATCACTCTTGAATCACCGAGCTCAGGTTGTTTCCTTTCTGTGCCATCAATCTGTCATCCCAATTCCCATCCAACTGCCTTCACCTCGGTGTAAACCTGATAGAGGTGCGCAGCCTAGAAGTAATTTACCTATGGTATAATGTGGGTAATAACTGACACAGCATATTGACTGGGCTAATTGACTTGGAAATCATGGTAGTAAGAAGATAAATAAGGCGGTGTCTGAAGTATATTCGTGCCATTAGCTTCATACTGCACCACAGTGAATACCGGAGGAGAAGCTCAGATGGGTTATCTATCTAAGAGGAGGTGATGAAAACAGATGAAGGTGACTGATGCTGACTATCTCTCAGTTTGGGAGAGGTGGGGTTACAACAAGTGCTTTTTAAAGTCCCCTATAGCCATATGTAGACAGTATTTTAAGATACACCACAGGTTCTTCCATCGATTTTGTCCTTAATAATGGCAATATTGATTGATTTCATATTAATTACAAGCTGGGCCAAAGGGGATTGTTTCACATGTCTTGTTTTGTCTGACTAAGTCCAAAGAAATTGAATGTACTGTAATGTTAAAGCAGATAAAGCCTCACAAATTTAAAGTGTCTTCGTGCTTCGTTATTGCTGATGTCTTTCAAACTGCACAAGTCTCAAAGCCCAAGAAGAAATCACCCTTATGTTTCAATCAGGGCTGTTATTTTGGACTGTGTGGCACTACCTTCAAAGCCACAGGAGACATCCTTCAACTATTTTGACATGCTAAGTACTTATTATGACAAATAAACATAACCTGAAGAGTAAAATTAGTTGAATGCAACTTTAAGTCTGCAGAGGCTTACTTTTCTGTCACACTTTCTGTCGTGCTGCTGGACTCAAGAGGACTCAAGCCCAATTGAATAAATACCAGATTTTATTTACACCTCAAAATCCTTTTGCTTGTTGAAACTGGAATAAACATTGGCAGAAAGGTATTTTTAAACTAAATGTGCAGTGTGAGAAGACCTGACTTGACTTTTGTAAAAAAAAAAAAAAAAAAAAAAATGGCATCGTTTAACTGCAGGGTTTGATGTTGGACAGGAAATGTCAAAACACAGTTCAGAAAAAGTCAGAGATTGGCATGGGACCTCCGTCTAAACACATCCACACCACCAACACAGCTCCTCAAAACAAGCTCCAGAACTCCTTAACGACACAAAGGCAGTGTGCTTCTAAGTAGCTCACAGACGCGTATTCAGATTTTGGGTGACATCTGTAGTCAACAGGTGCCAGAACACAGCTGCTGCTGCTGCTGTGACTCGGCTGCTCTGAAGTTGCCCTGGGGAGCCTAATGCCAGAGCTGGTTTGGGCTCATCACACGTCCCGTTCCTCCATTTCTGCAAAAGTTATTTTTTTTATATGGCAGAAATGAGACGTGACAATGAAGAGTCGGAGGGAAAGTAGAACTGGTCTGATACTATCCTCCTTTTCATTCAGGAAATCACATTGCATTTGATTTCTAAGCAGATGCTGCTGAGAGACACTTCAGAAAAAACAGCTTGATTTAAGGAGATAAAAATAAGGTGAGCTAATTTTAGAAATAAGGAAATATTTGGTTCTCAACAGCAGTGAAACACCCAAAAGTTCTTGAGGGTATAAAAACCTGTTGACCCATCCAAATAAAAGAGAGGGACAAGGTCTCCATTTGGCTCCTTTGGTGCCTATTTAAGGAGCCGCCAGTCTGTGCTCCCTATTTCATCTGAGCCACGGAGAGGCTATTGGAGTCCACATGATTGATGTGGTCTCATCTCTCAGGCTGTCACGCTCGCCTGATGAGCAGATACTTTATCGACTTTGTTTTTGGGAGTGTGTTGAGTCTCACCACTCACAAGAAAGTGTAAGCTCTTTAAGAAATAGACTCCAAATAGTGACCTCAGTCCTGATCTTCAATGTGGTGATTTAAGTGTAAGGTTCCATCAGATAAGTTCTTCTGGAAGGATTTTAGTCTTGAGGATGAGGTAGAAACCAGCACATCCTATTGATAGAACAGGAAATACTGCAGCTTGAACAATGGCATTTACTAAGGTGACAAGCTTCCATTGATGTTTACTTTTGATGTGGAGTTTGTTTTCACCTTCGCTACCGGCCCCATTCTGCTGCCAATAAGATCTAGCCGGTCAGGTCGCAGTGAATATCAATACCGCAAGCTCGTCAAAGAAATAACTCTCCTTTTGTATGCACACATATGGAAATGCCAAACAAGAAAGTATTTCAAACACAAGCGGGCCTGATAATACATTTAAATATACAAGCGGATTTCCTGGTTTTGTTTGCTTATCCCTGCTTTGTGCTTCAGTTTAGGGAAAAGAAATATATATATATAAAAAAAAAAAAAAAAAATAATAATCCACAAAGTCTCTCCTTCCCTGCAATAAGGTGATGGCTTTGCATTTTCACTCCTAAGCTCCGCCGGCTGTATCAGAGGGCAGCCTTCACAGAGGAGATTGTATAACCCCATGTAATAAGCCTCCTCATACATAAAGGGCAATTGCTTATCTTGTCCATATAAGACCCGTTGGTCAGGCTGATCTGGTGTACAGACATTAGGTCATAACCCTCATGTCCAGTTGTGTGTTAGAGAACCATCTCTATGGCAGAACAAGCTCGAGCGAAAGAAATACTGTGGAAAAATCCATTGAATTGAACGCTTCCTTATGTAAGAATCATTTATTCCCATGCACGTTTTCCCCTTTTGTATCTTGCACTGTGTAAGACAACCAATTTGCTCCACTAAGGGGAGTGAAAGTCTTAGATAAGAGGTCTAAGTATCAGCGGGGTTGGCAGCATCATTTGTCTTTGCTCTGTTAAATCATAATGGGAAAACATAACAAAATACTAAAAGTAAAAAAAAAAAAAAAGAGGTAGAAATCAGCAACTTTTCATTAGGATTTACAAGGACATGGCCTTCGATCACATCACGCTACCAATGGTGTTTGGTCTGTCACATTCCTCCTTGTATTTACAGCACTGCTTCTCTGGATGACTCATTAAAGAGTATTTCATTCTGCCATTTAATGTAACAACTTTAAATTGTAGAATTTTCAATTGTGAGATCAAACAACCAAAATAAACAGATTGTTGTTGTTTTTTTTAACAGAGATGCTTGCATGTAGGTGTTTCCCGTCCCAAACCAAGAACTGGCTGGCATGAGGCAAGACTTTTGACTGGAAGCCAGCAGTGTAGACGGAGTTTACAGCGTTATAATTTCCAGTCTGCAAAGCCTATGAAAGGAGGAAGAAGAAATGAAAACACCACAGAGTAGCACAGTGATAATATTGCACCATTCAATGCAATTGAAGGGCCCCAAGCCCTTTTCTTGCTGTGAGGAGACATTGCTGACCACTGCTCCACTGTGCCACCACTAATTTATAAATTAGTCCAAATAAACAAGGTCTCTGTCGTCTGGGCTTCACTACAGACTGGATGACCCTGTGTCCCCCACCATCTCCAGCTAAGCAGCACACATCTGGCGTCAGGCTCTGAGGGTCGACGGCCTTGATGTCAGGCTATCCGTTGACACTCTGTCCTGACCTGGAACTTGTAACCTTAACATTAAACCTTCGCCCTGGTCGCTCCCCATTCGCTCCCTGTTCTCTTCCAGTCAGGCAGGCAGGAAATTGAGGGAAACGGCTGCATTTGTACAACTGGCAAAAGTAACAAGTGATGAGCCCTTATATTAAGAAAAAGAATATGCGACATTACTAGTTATTGCCAAAAGTAGTAAAATTACAAAACACATAAATTGAACCTGTGTTGGAAGTAACACCTAACGCATTAATCCCAACATTGGTTTCTACATAAGTGTCTGTATTTGTGTATCAACACCACGATGAAGGCTTCCAGATGAAATGTGCTGGTGTCAGCCATGTAATATTAAAGGGTTTTCATCATTATACCTCTAGACTCTCGTGCCTTGGATTTTTCCCTTTTGTTTCAGCCTCTTATTTCATGTACGTAGATGCCTTTCCTGCCATTATTGTTGCTACCCTTTTTTAAAGTAGCTATGTGCAGCCTTAACATAAAGTATAGTACTTTCATGTGAGATGCCACTTTTTTTTAAAAATAAATAAATAAAGTCCATAACATCTAATGGCTTGACTTACTCTTTCTAGCAACTGTAGTCTACAAATAGAGGATTAATCAATCTTTTGTCCTTTTCTCCGATAACCAAATCACGTACCCAAAGTGAAAAGTCATTTCACAAAAAGGTACGAATTTAGGAATGTTCCTTAATTGGGGTTATTGATATTGTTCACTGGCATTTTTTATAACCACCATTGATAACCGCTTTAAGCCGATGTCAGTGAAGTCACTGCTGCCACTTTGCTGTGATCTGCCTTTTATTTCAAGGGCCTCTGAGATTTGAGCTGTCAAACGGTAAAATCTTGTTAAAAACAAAGAGAAACAAGAGACCAAAAAAAAAAAAAAAAAAAAAAAATCAACAAAACGTTCTTGAGGGTATAACGACCTCTTGAACTCTTTAAATAAGACAGACGAACAATGTCATTAGTTGGCTGCTTTGGTGCCTGTTTAACAACTTGCTGCTGATGTTTACGATCACTTCCTCGCCATACCATGGAGCAATATGCACACAAGTGCTTAACCTACGGCAGGTACTTCTTAAGGAGGAGTAGAGCAATACAAATACCACAACACTCACTCAGAACATACAGTATTTTGTATTACCACAATGAACATGGGTACAGTTCTCTTGTTTTTCCTTTAGTGAAATTGGTTAAACAGTTCTCAAAATGACCAAAACCTCCCTTTGTGCCTACAGATTGCGGTCGACCCAGGTTCCGGCTGTTAATCAGTTCAATTCTTTTTCTTATTTATTTCCTTTATTCTGTCCTTCATGTCCTTTTCATTGCCCCTTCAGTACCATTCAACTGGGTGAATTGGGGTCTCGGTGGCCTTAAAGTCAGGATATTCTATGCTTCTCTATGGGATCAGTATATCTTTCACAAATCTAAAATCCATCCATGGCATGATATAGCGTAAAAACTCTGTAAAATGCTCACCGTTACTGAAGGAAACTAATGTATTGATGTAATCTGCGTGGTTCGGACTACCTGGACTTTCAATGTAATCCGTGCCAGATATTTCCTCCACGTCCCAGACCTTGATAGCTGTCATATGCGCCTCATGTCTTGTATGTTTACAGCTTTGTCAAATTCAAATATGGCAGGTCGCAAAGTAGCCTTATTTTAACGTTTTAAATTTGATTTAGTTTTGTGACACTATCGTTACCACTATGCTCCTGATGGAGTCAAATACGGAGAGAATCGACATGCTAAACAACAACCACAACCAAACATGTTGGGCAGAATTCATAGGACATGTCAGCAAGCCGTGAAGGATTTGTGAGTCGGCTTGTTCCTTTTAGCTGAACATTTATTTAAATAGAAAACTTGAATGGGCAATTTCATTCAGAAACCTTATGACTTTACAGATCAACTATTGTTAGCTAACATTTTACATAATGTTATATTAATATGCAAACAAAAATGACAAACAAACAGATCCAAAAGTAAAAAGAGAAAAACAAGTCATAAGATCAATAACAGAACTTTGACCAGTTGCTCTTTGTAACTATTTGCATTTCGTTCAAAAGTTCATAAACTTTTATTTTGTTTTTATCTTTTCATCTTTGTGTGGTTTGTTTCCTTCCTGCTTTTTCTGCTGCAATTCTGCTCCCTCGTTCTACTTTTGACTCGTTCTGTTCTCTCTCTGAAGGTCAGTTCATACCTGTGTGTAGAATCTACACCACAGCTTATACCTTAAGATCCTGACACACAGAGGCGTCATAAATAAATGACCCAAAAATCCAAACCACTCGTGGCGCATATTTCACGTCAAATCTATCCACACCGGCAGTGATGCGTATTTGTGGCAGTAGTTCAAAAAAAGTTTCAATAAAAATGTGCGCTGTATCATTCTTCAAAACTCATTCTTTTCTGCGTTGCACTAAATTCTGTATAAATAACTGTTCAACATGTATTACCCCCAACTCCAACATGAACTGCTGTGTTTCAGTCGCCATTGTCTGAAGCAAGAAACACAGTGGCATAGAAATCCCACCGCCAATTAACATTTTAGCAGTGTTGCTGCAGAGTGACACAGACCCACAAGCGCACAAGCATGATCAGTCACAATGTTGTAGGCCATTTGCATTGGCTATGCGTAGGCTCGAGGCTATGTACAACTATAACTCACTCTTAAAAGGGAAGCAGTTATATTCTTCTTTTGCTATCTAATGCTGTCACTGCCCTTTGCAGGACAGACTTTTTTTTTTTTTATTATTGCAAATGGTGAATAAACTGGTTATATTACATTATCCCTGCTTTGTGCTTCACTTAAGGGAAGCAACATTTAAAAAAAATAAATAAAAACTGTAATCCATAAAGTCCCTCTTTCTGTGCAATAACATGATTGTTTTGCATTTTCACTCCTAAGTCCACATAAGATCCTTTGGTCATAGGTCATAACCCACATGTCCATGTCTTCGTCAAGAAAGTGTCTCATTGGCAGAACAAGCTCTCTAGTGAAAAAAACAGGGAATACTGTGGAAAAATCCATCAAATTGAACGCTTTCTTTTGTGCGAATAATGCTTTCATCCCGTGCCCTTATCCCCCTTTTGTATCTTGCACTGTGTAAGGGAGTTGTGGTTAAGACAACCAATTTGTTCCACCAAGGGGAGCAAAAATCTTACATAAGAGGTCTAAGTATTAGAGGGTTGTTGTCAGCATTGTTTTTTCATGCCATGTTTAATAATAATGCGAGGACATGACAAAAGACTCAAAGTTAGAGGAGTGATGTAGAAATCAGCTACTATTGATGTGGATTCACTTGGACATGACCTTCTATTACATTGTGCTACCGAGGCTATCTGTTTAATGCGGTTACCATGGAAGCCTATCACATTAATCCCTGTACTTACGCCACTGCATTTCTTAGTTGACCCATTAAATAATGTATTTCATTCAGGCCTCTGACCTGAAAGCTTTTTTTTTAAGAATTTCAACTTTGAATCATACAAAGAAAAGAAGCAGCTGGTTCTAATACAGTCTCTTGTTGCATGTAGGCGTTTCCCGTCCCCAATTTTTTATTTTTTTTACTGGAAGCCAGCAGTGATGAAAGAGTTTAGTGTTATGAGTCCCAGACTGCAAAACCTGGGAAAGAAAGAAGAAATAAAAACACCGTAGCACAGCACAGCAATTACAATGCGCCAAATGGCCCACATGCATATGTTAATATAGGATAATATACAGTAGAAATAGGAGATTCTGACAAATGCAAAAGATTAACAAATATGGAAATGAACAGCAACCATGCAAAGAGTGCTGCAGATATTTATCTGCATTCAAAATGATCACAGTTTATGCTGACATGTCGTATGACACCAGTGTTTGTTAAATTAAACTGCTTTTCGAGTTGGGCTGTTGAACTTTATGATTATTGTCGTTCAATCTCATTAATCTACGGTCTCAATCCAATTCAATTCCTTTAACAACTTCATGTCATTTCTTTAGTCCAAGTATGTTCATTATGAATGGCTTTGTGTGTTTTCCTTCTTTGGCTTGCCTGGTGCTGCCATTTCACTGTTGAATCATCGCATATTATTAAATCAAATCTGCTGCTGGAAATACAAATTGGAGAATTTCTAAAGTGGAGCGGAAGATGGTCTTGTTAATGGATTGCATTCTTTTTTATCTTTCAAATAATGAATCTTTCTATTAATGTAGTGCTGACTTTGATGTTGATCCACAAGCGTATGCACCATTAGTCATGAGTCTGTCTACTTCTCACGTGGCGGTTTTTTTCCCCCACTGTAGAACATACTTTTTTCATGGCCTTTGATGCCGGACTGCTTTATTCAAAAAAATATTACCAAAATATTCTAACATACAGCGCTCCAATTGCTACAGTTTCTATCTATCTATCTATCTATCTATCTATCTATCTATCTATCTATCTATCTATCTATCTATCTATCTATCTATCTATCTATCTACCTATGACACGTTTTTAAATAAGTCTTCATGTTCATAATCAGGTCAAATACTAGTACTATTGTCTTGGCAGACTTCCTTGTGCTTGCTTTAAGAACATGATACGTAATAACATTGTATTTTGTTAAGATTATCAGTACTTTGCACCGTGTTGTTCTAATGCCATAAGGGAGTGGGTTGAACACTAGGGGGCAAGCTTAAGCCTTTCTCACATGTCCATAGCATATTTAGGCAATCGGATCTCCTTTTTTTTTTTTTTCCTCTTCCAGTTTTTAACACTTCGTACTGTGTATGTGCTTTTACTTCACAGTAGTATGTGCCTGTGACAGACTGTGAACTCACACATATTTGTTTGGGTGTGGGCTCGCGTGTGGTGAACCACCCACATTAATCTTAATCCAAAAATAACACACAAGACCACTTAGTATTCGGATAGAGGCAAGTTGTTTGGACTTCTGGCATCTTGGATTAAAAATGGACTGCATCCCCACATCTTTTTTCCCCCCTCTCTTTCTTTCCCACCCTCTTTCCCTCTCCATGTGCCCTACTACAAACACTGTCAAGTCTCTGTTGTTGCATGCTGTCTCTTTAGATACGCTAGCCATTCTCTCTTTATTCTATTATTTGGCTTTTATACAATGTGTCGAGGCTTCCTCGTTGTACGGGGACTACATTCTCTTTCTTTTTTCTCTCCCTCGCCTCCTGCCTCGACCCATCGGCTCCCTTTCCCCTGCTCCCTCGCTATCGAGACTCTCTCATTGCATGGCGGCTCCTTTGCAGTGTCTGCCTCAATTTGCATCACTCCTCAGTGTGCGGTGTCAACTCAGGCCTCCTGATCAAATCCTAGCAGCTGATGACTGCTTTCATCACATATTTAGCCGCCTTGCGTTTGTGTGGCGAGCGTTCCCTTTCCCACAATGCTTTGCTGGTGCTTGGAATGGTGGCCGCCTGTGTCTGCCTGTTCTGTCTGCTGCGTCGGTCTGTCTGTTGTTTGTTGCTGGGGATTGGGGAACAGATGGTGCTCTACGTTTCCCCCTGCAGAGGGTGAGTGCTACATAGTGCAGAATCATGCAAGATGGGTTTTACTGCAGAAATCTCATCTACTGTGTGTCCTATCAGCACAAATAACTACTACATTATGTTTGACACACCAAGTCCTTTCTTTATATTTCCCCATATAATGTAGAATGTTCTACCTTTATTAGGGTTTATCAGAGTATTTTTTTTTTCTCTCAAATTTTTAAATATTTAATTAAAGAACTCTTCAAATGTAAATAGGTGATCTGACAGCTGAATCATTGGGGTGCAGACCACATGGGCCCTCAGCAGTGACTTGCCGTTCAATTCCCAGACTACTGGACTTTTATTGCATGTCGTTCCTGTCCTCTCCACTGGCGACTTGGCCTAGGTGTACCCAGTCAGCTGGGATTGACTGTAGCCTAACACCCCCACCTTGTGACGATGCACAGGATAAAGCGAGTATAGAAAATGGATGGATCTTTTTTTCTTTTTCTTTTTTTTACACCAAATTAAAGCTGCAAGTCTAAAATGATTATCCTTGAGTTTTTGTCAACCAATGGATTCTTAAGAGCTTTGTGAGGGAGCCTTTTTTGTGCTACAGTCGTCTGAGGGCCACATTCATTTGAATACTGGAGTTCTGTAGAGATGCTGGGCTTCAGCAGATCTCCCCGGGCATCGCTGCAGTAGCTAGAAATATATTTGTAGGGAACTAGCATCTGTTCGAGCAGGTAGGCAGGACACCCTCCATCCCTCCCTCACTCCCTGCGGGAGGATGGGTCGGCTCAGTATGGATGGTAACTCTCAAGAGACAGCTCTTGCTAAAATATTAACAAGGTGGATGAATTAATTTCACTTAAAATACTTAATTTAATTTCCTGCCAATGTCTGTTGCCACTGATATTACCAAAGCACATGAAGGGCTGAGATTGGTAGACTGGGTGATATAACATGCAAATAGTTGTGCCACCAACAGCAGCAAGTGCATTTTTAACTGCTAATGAATCAGTTGTGGTTGGGCCAATGCCAGGCACTCAGAAGCCAAGATTAAAACTGTGCTCTTGCTAATCATAACAAAAGCCGTGGGATTAGTCATTGAAGATAGAGTCAAGGTCCTAGCCCACACAGCTAATTGAGCTCTTATCTTGGCCCAGCTGGTAATGCCATTAATCATAAATGACATGTCATGTTCATGAAGAAGTGCAGAAGCATGAAAAGTGCATATACAGTCAAGCTTTGTTTTCAAAAGAAATACAGAACCTTCTAGATACTGTATGAGGAATAGCCAGGGTGTTCTGTTTAACTTGAAGTCATGCAAAAAGGTAAAACCAGCACCTTATGATTTGTTGCTCTTCATGTGTTCATTGCAGTACAACTCGTATCTTCCATTTTTGCCTGCTAGTGAGACTAATGATAATCTGCAGGAGCATCATTTGTTGCTCACAGCAGACATGGAGTCTCTATTTTCTTGTTAACTCTACTTTACCGCAGGCGGTTTACCATAGATATAGCCAACACAAGTGGAAGAGCAAACATGATCTATTGTTAACCAGTGCAGTTGCTGCACAGCTGCTGTTTCGAGATGCCCCGTAGAAATGCACTGATGTACCTGTGACTATGTAGCTCCTGTAGCTCTCTCTCAGATTTTTTTCTTGACTCCAAGCTATTTCCCTCTTTGAAAATGTGTGCACAACCATGCTCTGTTGTCTTATGACCTTTGATTGAGCAGATTCTCCCCCAGGAGGGAGCTAAATTATTGTGTTTTGTGCTCCAGTTTGAAATCGTGCTTAACTTTAATTGCTAAGCCAATGATGGGGTCTGTGAGAAAGCTCTAAAATGTGAGTGCTCACATCAGCGTGCGCTAATAAATTAACATGACAGTGTCAGGTGGCTGCGGCGTGAGGAAGGTGGAGCCGGTGGAGGGGGACAGGGATACGAACTCAGCACAATGATTGAAATCCCTGCTGTCAGGTGATGTGGCACAATGCTAGAGCCTCTCTAAGCAGAATGCATATGAAGGGATAGAAGACTTCAGAGGTTTTCATATGAGAGGGGATCAGGAGGGATTTTGTCCCATGCTGTCTGTTTCTTTCTTGTTTTTCACGAGGGCCTTGTGCGATGCAGCCCGTAAGTGCACAGTATAAACATAATGCGAAGAGGCATGTCGAAAAACTACCAGCTAGTACAAATGCATCACAGGAATAGAAGAGCACACATCCTGCCACATTAACACAAACAGTCAGAGGATATTAAAAGAGGATTAACTTGAAGGACTTGATGGGCTCTTACAACAAGGCCCTCAGATGTGTCCATATGAAGTGAGCAGTATCTTGGAGGTACAGCATCAGTTTAGACCAGGATATGTGAATGATGATAACAGTGGTTATCTCAATTGTCACAGACCCATGCAACTTATTTTTCACACACCTCATATCCGTTTAAAGATATTCATTCTTTCTATTAAGCTTGGTAAGTGGGTGGTTTGCTGCAAATAAAGAACGTTTCAATTTTGAGGAGGTTCCAGTTGATGATATTTCATACATCTACTTCTTACTCTACAACAATTGTGGTAAAGTTTTAACACTGACAATTTCTTCCACACTTTAAAAGGAAACTCATACAAAAAAATATATATATAACCGATGCGTTAAACAAAAGACTGTCTTTAAACATTGTTTTTTCCCCTGACATAGTATGGTACATAGTTTTGGTATTTAGGTACATCCTCATATAATGCACAGACACAGAACTGGCTGATTGCAAATTTAATAACTCAACTCTTAACTCTTTATTTGTATAGCACTATAGCACTCACATAACACAATTGATCCAAAGCACTTTACAGCACATGCAGAAGAGACCCCAATAAAAGAAAGGAGACAAAACAAAATATGCAGAAAAAAAGATCCGACTGATCTCTCACTAATATTATTTTGTCGATCTCTGATATGATTTTCGTTCTGTATTTAAACAGAGACAAGATTCTGCATTTAATTGTTGAGGAATTTTGTAACTCAGGGACAAAATGTCTTCAAACGTATACAATATTTAGTCCAGCTTTTGCTATGAACTCACATGCTTGTTCAGTTCCGTGTATGTAGCCCCTGAAATCGAGACCGCTAAACTTTCTCACACTTTAGTAATACCAAAAATGTTTCCCTCATTCCAAATACTTAAGTGTTATAAGCTGACAACACACTAATAGCACCTCTCTGCTGGTTAGTTGTTGAACTTACACGTACAGCGTATTACTTTGCACTGTGCGGAGCATTAAGTCTAAAGCAGCGGGGCATGGATGGACCAAGAGTACCATTAAAAGCCCCATAATGCATTTGTATTATTCAGACATATCAGGCCCATTAGCACAAGCACTAGAAATGGCATTCATATTACAAGCCACCAAGAGCTTACAAGCTGGAGCTCCAGGGAGAAAGGAACAGCTGAAGGATGCAGTTTAAAAATACCAGATTGTTTTTCTCCAGGGCTGGGATGACTCATTACTCAGGCAGCAAAGCAGGAAGTCGTGTCACTCTGGTCGTCCCACAGTACAGTGACACACAAATTGCGCCAACGCATCATTTACAGTGCTACAGTCATTTTAGGACTGTAACAACAGCGATACGCACGTAGAGTTGTAGGCAATATACGTCTGTGTTGGAATCCAGTAAAGTGATGTGTTGCAGATTGCAGGAGGGGTTTGTTTTCTTGGAGGCAGCGCAAAGTCTCAGTTGGGTGCCATATGCTGGTGCATTTATTTCTTCTACCAATCTTCACGTGTTCAGAAGTGAGGTGTGTTGGGAGATAGCGAGACCAAGCCATCGCTCAGACACTGCACTGTACAACTGCCACTACCGGATCCTCACTCATTTCTTATCTGATGGCTGCCGACGGAAGGTGTGAGGGAGACGCCGGATGGGGTTAGAGGGCGTATTGGGGACAGGCTGGCCTGGCACTCAGCCTTGGATCAGCCCTCACCTGGGAGATAAAGAGCAAGAATGATGACTTCCCAGCATGAACTGAGCTCTGGGCCAGTGCTCGACCTTTCCGGTAAAAAAGGTGACTGATCCGTGGAGGCCTCCCTCTGATGTAAAGAACTGCCCTTATCAGGCCAACAGGGAGGAAGAGGAGGAGATAGTAGACGGGCTGATGTGAAGAAATTTAACACATTCTGGACTCGGCTAATGTCTCTCTGTCTTCATCCCTTCCTTTTCTGTTTTCTCTCATTTCTTCCCTCCATCCTTCTTATCTAAGCTCCTCTGCAGAAAAATCCATTTTCCTGCAGTAGGCCGCTTTGTCTGCGCAGGGGTGCGGCGGTACTGAGGCGGGTGGTAAATAATGCACAAGTCTTTCTCTTTTCATTCTTCCAACGGAGGGAGTGCTCACTTTAAGACGCTCTCTGAAGTGGGCTTATTAAACCAACCAGGATGAAGCCATTTTTTTCCCTTTTTGGGGGGCAAGGTGAGGAAAAAGTGAGAATGTCCCGAAAAGAATATCTCCTGCAAAAACCCATTATCCCAGTCTCTCAGCCGTTACCCATTGAAACCAAAGAATATTTCAAATGGAAGCTATGCTGCCATGCACTCAATGTGCTTTTGCTGTGATGCACTGCTGCTATCCACTCAGGTTGTACCTGATCTTGAGCAGAAAGATAAGATGGCTAACTTGCTTTTAGATTCTCTGACAGCTTTTTACTTTGCAAGTTTTAGTTTATGAGATTTACATCAAAACATCTAAAAGAGAGGAGCAGATGGCCCTGGTCAGAGCAATGAACGATGAAATTCAAGTTTGGAAAGCGAGCTCACCTTTCCTCACAGGCAGAGCTGTAACCTTGACATGAAAGGACTGAAACTTACTCTGGCATGCCCCTGTTAGGCTTTCCCTCTCTTTTCCGAGCATCATTATGGAGTTTTTCCCTCGAGTTACAGACCAGTTCCTCTATTTACTGTACAAATGAAGATGTTTCCATTACAAGAGTCTTGTTTTCACCCACTTCTGTAACTCCACTGCATAGGTGTTTCCATTTTAAGAAGGGTGATGGGATGGTTGTCATTTCTTTTTAAAGCATAGCAGAGAACAGATGCCTTCAGTGCTTGAAGGTCTCTATTCTCTGCTTTGCTTATACAGTAAATAGTGAGTCAACAGAGGCTGGCCAAATTTAGTTTCAATGCTTTGGGTTTAAGTGGAAGGTCCAGGATAGAGAATGAATCAGATGTATGCGGAGGCAGGGGAAGATATGAGAACCTATACCTCACTAATGTCAAAAATCCACCTACATGCGCTTACACAGAGTATTACACCCCCCTACAAATATTTACCAGATTTTCAATAGTTTCATTGCGCAACAAAATCCCAGTGCATTCCTTTGACAACAGTATTTTGGAAAGAGGGGGGAAAAAATCCAATGTGATTGGAACAAAACACTGCTGAGAACACGGCTCTTGTTCCAGGGCAGAACAGCAGAAGTAGGCCTCGTGATAATTGCCCTAATACATTTGCTTGCAGGAACTGACTCAAAAGATGAAAGGAAGGGAGAGGTTTGTCTTTTTCAGGTCAACATGCCTCCGGGGCTGCCTACACATCCAAAATAGCTGGATCTACAAGAGAGCTGGACAGAATTAGTTAAAGCTCACACAATGATCCACCAAATTTATGAATCTATTTTATTCTTTTCATTTTCTGCTGGTCTCAGGACATCTTTCCTCCTCTGGCGATTTCTTTTAGATGCTCTTGGGCATGGTCCGTCTCCGTATGCCTTCCACTGTGTGTCTGATGAGTCATACACAGGGGATAAAAAGGAATTAAAATTGTTTGAGATTAAGGGTAACTAATGGCTTCGTCATGAGATGATATGCATATGTGTTGTGTGAGATGCAGTAATTGAATCTTCTGTAAATGTGACTAAAGAGATTTAACCTGCTGATATTCTGATGTAAATACCATCAGCACATATGCAACCACAACAAGCATGTGTCAGTCATTGCAAACTGCAAACTGGGCACCACCTGCCCACCTCATCCCAGTTATCTGTCTCATTCATCTTCTTCCTCTTAAGATCTCATCGATTTTCCTTTCGCAGGTGGCAATCCAGTCACTGTCCGTCATTCACCCATCATTGAAATGTCCCAGTCTTTCAGAGGGCACCAGCCGTATATCCCACGTGATTCCCTTTTAATCTTTTTCAAGTGTATGCTCTCCCATATGTCACAGTGTAGCTACACTGCATTGTGCTTGCTATCACAGATAGTTAGCACTTAGTGAGCACTATGCTGTAGGACATGTTTTCTCATAGCGAGCTTCTGTCTGTCTGCTCTTTGTGTTTTGAGAATAACTCTGAGACACAAACGGACTCACTGAGAGAGTCTGCACTTTATTCAACCAACATGTTTCAAAACAGGGTGTTTTACACAATGGGTATAATATCCGTTTCGTATAATCCAACGAGGCCTCCACACATGGTTGGCTTTTGGTTGCTGCACTTTTAATGTAGAAATTTCAAAATAAAGGTACATAATAACATTTCATATAAATGTTGAAACTATACAGTCAAAACAAGTCACAAATAGGGAAATATTGATTTAAAATGAAATCTAAATTAGAGTCCAAACTACCAATCCTTCTGATTACATAACTCGGAAAAATAGGTAAATGTTGAAATGGTTATTCATCCTTAAAATCACCCTAATAAAGACCCTTTTTGGTTGAATAATTATTACATTTGGAAGTCTTGTTACTCAAACCTGCATTAACTGATGATTTTTTTTTTTTTATCCCTTCAGTGCTGTTGAAACAAACACCAATATATAGCGTTACGTTGTGTTGTATGGCTATCTGGTGATTGTAAGTCCAGTTATTATGCTCCTTTTATCTCTGTTTCACTCTCCATCAAGTCCTGAGGGAAAAAAATCTGGCTCTTTAGCTGTTTCAGTTCTCAAGTATGTTCCGCCAGCTGCCTGCTGTGGTTGAAAACAATGCAGATGGGAGGAGTGAGACTGAACAATAACAGTCCAGTTGACGACTTTAATACCAAAACAATTTGAATTGGTCGGGAACAAAATAATAATGGAATGCTCTGTAGAGTTGAGGGAAACAGCAGAATTTAGCGATCACACTCTGTGGGAGCATCACAGCAAGCAACCCCTTTCACATTTCACAGTTATTTAAAAATATTGATTTTTGAAGTTTCAAATAGCGAGTTGACTTGTGTTGTCACAGCCCATCTGTTTCACGTTATGGATTTGGGATAGGGGTGCCTTCTGGTCTTTTCAGTGAGGGATAATGCAATATTTTGCACCCATAAATTAGAAAATAAAAGACAATATAAACATACGTGGTTAAATATACATGGATATTAAGATAGGACATGCAAATATGTGCTATAATATTTGTAACCATATGAATCTGTGTATTTGTGTTTTTTTTCTCTCTTTTTTTGTGAATATATACAGAATGGGTTTAGTATGCCTTGTATCTACCTCAGTAAGAATGAAAGAATGAGTCCGATGATGCTTGAAGCCACATTTGCTGGTTAAAGCATGTCTTGTCTCAGCCTGTCTGAGATGATTGCAGATGGCACATTTGCAGCCAGTCTGCATAGTCAGCTGGCCCATCAGGCAGAGTGCAGTATTGCAAAACTGGAGACGATTGAGGGAGGTTAGATGACCCATTATGACAGTAAAAAGAGTGTGAATAATGGTTTGCCTTCTTCAAGTATTCTCTGGCTCATTTTAAACAGCCCTCGCTCTCAGGCAGTGGAAATACCTTTGTCATTCATTGCATTTTCACCTGAATGAGAAATCTGGCTTCTCAAAATACCCCTCTGTGCTGTACAGTACGTCCACCAATGCATAACCCTGGAGTGACTAATGTGTGTGCTTGCAGTTGTTTTTATCCTGGGTGGAAGGGCTTTGCAAGGTTAAGTTGAGCGCCCATGTCAAGGCAGAATAAGATGTTTGCAATTTAGAAATCCTTTTTTGATTTCCCCTACAGCTGCTCTTTCCTCCACAGCAATTCTCCAAAACAACTAAATGTATTACTCGACAAATGACTTTGGTTTAGTCGAGACTGGTCAAAGATTAAGTGCTTGTTTGATGTATTTCTTCTTCAATTGTAACTCACAAACACAACACTTCATCCCGGGCTAGTTTCTCCCCGACAAGCACAACAAGTGCCAGTCTAAGAGGGCTGCTGCCAAACATGGGATTTTGTTGTAATGAAGCTGTCAGAAAGATGTGGAGTGGATAATGTTTGCAGCCCCTCTACTTCCAGGCCTGGACAGGAGAATATACAATTCTTTGAAAGCTGAGCTACAGCAAAGACAGGCTACAATGACATCAAACTAGCATCAAACTGTGTAACCACTCATTACAGCGTGATCTCTGCTACAACCACCTCAATGTGTTGTCTTATCTTCACATGCACAAACACACAGTGCCTGCCTGTGGGTGCTGTGACTGCTCTCTCACTCTCCAGCTGACACTTAACATGAGGAGGTGTCAACATTATCTGAAGCTTTCATCCAATATTTACTGGGGCTGTTATCCTTTTCAAATAATACAGCGGTGATTCATCAAGCCTCATTTGCTCTCACGCCAGTGCGATGCATTAAGTGTGAGGGCATGCAATACTCACCAGTTTCAAATTGTTCACACACGAGCCCCAATACGGCAGGAAAGACCATGACTCCGTTTTTTAGGAATGGTGAATCATGTTTCTAAAACAGCTGAAAAGTACCGGCAGGAGCTGGTGCGTAAATATCATCGACTGGAATCAGCACCACTTATTAATTCTAGTGATAAACATGTCTGTTGACAATAAACATAAATAAATCAATTTATACCATGGACTACAGTGCAAAGGCAGAAATACCATAATATAAACAAATACTTTTCACCACTCACAGACTCTAAGGTAATAATATATTGTAACAGTTTGTTTGCATCACACAAAGAATTTTGTAAATTGTTGGGACATTCTAATGGAAAAAAGAAAAAGAAACAGCAAAAAAACATCTATCAAATCTGTCGTAATAAGATCTTTATTCAAAATGTCTTTCATATTACTGGAACAGTGGCATTGTCCTCCTCTCACTTTTCATTTGCCATTAGCTGTGGGGTGTTAAAAGTGTTTGGAAACTCTAATAGTACCTCTCATATACACAGCAGTGGCATTTCAAAGTAACTTAACCTGTCTTGGAAATACTCAGAAATGGCCTGACTAAATAAAACATCAAATACCACTGAGTTAGTTCAGTTAAAATGTGATATTATAAGTTCATGTACCTACTGATAGAAAGCTGCATCATTGTTTTGTATTTCCTCACAGGATGTACACAGATGCTCTAAAATATTTTATGACACTATCTGCTTTAACAAAAGAAAAAATGAGATGCCTCCTAAAATGTTGTTAACACCTGCACTAAAGTCAGCCCGAGAGCTAAACAACATCTAGACACATAGGGCATGTAATGTAGCAGCTATCCTCATTCATTTTCTTTCCAGCCATTTGTAGATAAGATAAAGCCTTACACACTATGTTAAGCAACAATTCCTGGCTGCACTGCTGGCAGCCCGCGCGGCACAAAACCTTAAAGTAGGGCATTCAGAATTTTCAGTGTTCTGTGGCTTGAGGAGTGCATCTGGACACCCCCACATACTCACGCTCGGGAGATGCCATTATTTTCAGCTTACATTACTTGAATTATGCATTTTACATGGTTTCACATGTGAAAATTGCCCATGTCTGTGACACGTGGGGGCGGGCAAGAAGCTGGATTTGAGCCATTCTGTAAAACCTCCCGGGTAGACTTGACTCCCAACGCCTTCCTTGCAACATTTTATAGTGAGCCGTAGCAGCACTGAGGGCCACTTGGTTTGCTGCCAACTATACAATAGAGTTGTGAGCAATACGCCATGTTTGCCCCCTAATCCAGTGGCACTATTCCACCACGCTACAATTAATCCACTTTAGTGCCATTTAAGCATATCTAACTCTATTGCATCTATCTTTAACGCAACTTAGAAGAAAAATCACTGCCATTTTAGTCACTGAATTAATTCATGGTTGTAGGAGTGCTGCTCATGTACACAGTCAGTGATGTAAGAAATATCCATCATTTACTTAGGGGGCACGAAGGATAAGCTACAAGTTGTATATGTCATAGGCAATTCAATGGTTGTGAGGAATTCAACATAGCTTGAGAAAACAGTGGAATAATGTTTTTTTATGGGTCTGCAGGAGTCTGAGAACTACCAGCTTCACATCAACCCATTTCATTAGGTGAATTCTTCTTTGAAAATGTATCAATTTCCATGAGCAAATGATAGTTTATGTGTAAAATGTAACTAACTGTAGCTGTGACTACATACAAAGTCTAACAAAATATGCCATTTGAGGTAGAAAAGTACAAACAACTTGTGGTTATTATAGTACTTGAGTGCATGTGTGTTTATCAATTTAGTTGCTTCCCACCACAGCGACAGTTGTGCAAATGTTGAGCAAGCACAGTCTGGAGTGATGACACGGGCAGCTGGGAGGTCATTGCATCATTCAGTGGTCAATGGTAATTTGATGGCAGTTGTCGAAGGGGAGAACTCTTCACTTCCTCTTTCTCTTCCAATTGCTGAGCAGTTGAGTGGGGACTCGATCCGACAGCCTTGTGATTGCAAGCTCATTCTCCCACTGTCGGGATATTGCCAGCCCTGCCTATTGTTTCTGCTGTCACTTCTCAGTAGTTTGACATGACTTTTCTGTTGAGCCAGAAATTTCCACTCTATGTTGCTTCGCTATTGATGTTATTCACCCTCGCAGACAAGAGGAGACTGCCATGTATGTACACCCACATACACGTAAACCCATGCAGAACCCCCCTTTTTTTACGTACACACACTGTTGCCTGGCTCTGTTTTTCTTTCTGCCTGCCGACCTCCGGTTCCCTCAGTTATTCATGAGCCATCTGCTTGGGCAAGTGCTGTGTCAGATGCGTGTCAAACAGGACCTCATCTGCCCCCCGCCTTCCCCCCCACTCTGTTCGTCTTCTAATTGTGTCCTCGTCTGCATGCTAAAGCTGCCACTGATACCCCTGCAAAGCTCCATGGTTAGCTGAGGGACTCCGACTCAGCTCTCTGGTCCATCATGTCCTAAATAACCTGTTTGATCTGATGTGTGCATCTTTATTTAAGATCATAGCATCTGGTTCATCAAAGTTGTAAGGCCAGGCGCAACTCTGCCTTTGTGTGCTTGTCTGTGTGGTGTTTTTTTGTGTGTGTGAACCTTCTGGGAAGAGGGTTGAAAATGAAAGAGGTCCACACTGGGAAACTGAAATTTAGGCAACTTTTTTCAATAATAAACAATAAATCAACTCATTGTATAAGTCAGAAGTAAATAAAACACTATTTATTACAACCAGTGAGTACACTATTGTGATAGCTATAAGATAGAAAATTAAATTAGACAGTATTACGCTTGAAAAAGTACTGCAGTGTGAGAGTGATGAAATATTACTTGACTTGGAAGTAAGATTAAAAACATTGAAAACCAAGTAAAAGAGGAAAAGTATCTCTTTTGAAACCTATGCTGTCAGTGACAGGGTAAATACAGGAGCAATGAAAAGGCCAATGTGGTCTTCTGATCAAAGCTTTTTCCATATGAATATGGCTGACCCAGCCATTCGCCTGCAATTCAGAGGTGCTCTTGAAAGTGAAGACCATTTCTTCTCTGTAATAAAACTTTTCACTGGCTTATGAAGGAAAAGAGGTTCAAAGCAAACTTAAATGGAATATTCCCCTGGTCTTCCATGACAGTGTGACTGCAGGCCACTGTAATTCTCACTTTTCCAAAAGTAGTACTTTATAAAATTTTTTTTTTTTTAAAAAAAACACAGGACTTCTGCGTGAAATTAAAAGTGCAAATTTTAAAAAGTGTTCAAAAAAGTTTAAAGAGACAAATCGGGAGTTGTTTGCAGTAACAACAATGCATGAGTCGTTTCTTTACATGAACAGAATGCACACAACAAAGTGCTTTATGCTTTTTTCTACAGCAGACAGTTTTGAGTAAAGTGTCTGACTGATCCCACTTATCTCAGAGAAGCATTAGCATAGAAATATTAGTTTTAAGTCATTCACCAATCAGGATCACCTACTGAGGAACTTTCTATGAACTTTGATAAAATCACTGGTGTTGTGGGTGTGTTTGTCTGGGGCACAGTTTTACATCATTACCTCCTTTATGCACACTTTATAATGAATTTCATTAGGCAAGAACAATAGAGTTTCCCTGACAAACATGTTGCTTGACAGCCAGTTAACCACGTCACATATTTGTTTCGAGTAGAAAATGGCAAAGAGGAATGAGAGTAGAGCAAACAGCCCATGATGATAAATTAAATTTAACATAGAAAGAAACAGTACTATGATACTTATACAAAGGTGCTACTGTAGAGTTTCTGTCCCCAGCTTGTTAAATGAAGATGCCACATTGAAAAATACAATTCTGCCCCCTAAAAATATGAAATAAAGTCAATGTGCAGTTTAAGGAAATATTGAAACTACATTCGATTACAATTGATATATCTCAAAAAATTATTAAATCATTATCTTTTTTTAGGGATGGAAGGCGATCTTTACATTTTTGTGTTCACTTCTCACCACAACTTTGTGTTTGTGACTGTGTGAGTCTGTGGTGCATCAAGTTGTTGCCCATCACTACTGTCAGCTCAGAAAGTAATTTACAGCTGCACTGGCTGTGCTAAAATTGGCCTCCATACAACTGTCATATTCTGTATAGTTTCTTTAAGTTATTGATTTCAACACTATATAAACACAATTTATGTATGCATGGATGAATTCACACAAGATACATGACCTTACAGAGAGGAATCATAACTATATTAAATGCAGGCCTGCCTCTGAGCAACACAATAATGTATAATTTCAGAAGCAGGCCAGGAGGTCCCTCTGGAGAACAACTGTGATTCATCTTTGACAGAGACATCACTTCTACTCTGGGCCAAGGGGATAAGACTGTCATGTTAACTGTCCCGGCCCAATCCCCAGCCCTTCAAAGTAAAGCCACCGTGATGAATCGGAGCCCCTCTGGATGTGCTGTCCCAACATGCCCTCTGTGTTCAGCGCGGGGTTCAGGAGTAGGAGAAAGCGTTTAAGTGCATGTTGCATTAAAAGACAAAAGAGTGCTGAGAGTCTGTTTGGAGCTGCAAACATGCCAGGGACATACACAAATGACTGAGTAGTCTGGCTAAGTGGTGCACTCACACAGCAAGTAAACAAAGCTGTCTGCGCCTACTCACTCCTGTGGATGTGTCTTTGTTGTTGCAACTGAATATAGTATCTGCTAACTACTACTAAGGCACTGATACCAGTATTGTTGCACTGAAGTTCCTGTTTGGTGCTATTATTTATCCATAGCACTGACTGCTTTCATGCCAGATTTTTGTTCCCCCTCTGAATATTACGTTTTTCTTTTTGACCAGAGAACAAAACTCACCTGAAACACATATGATTGATATTTAGTCATGTTTTTACTTTTCCACATTACTTTAGGTGAGTTGTTACAGAAAGACACAGCAGATTTCAGGTCTGACAGACTATCACACCTGAAGTTGGATGAATATAGTCCCGCTCGGTTTCACGCCAAAGCATGTAATACACTCGTCCATCCATAGTGTCACGTTTCTGTAAACCACGGGTGAAGGAGGTCACATGACAATTTACAAAATCTTGGTTGGGTTGAAGTCGAGGTTGGTTGGATGGAACAAACTTTCATCTGCATGACTGGTGTTTGTGTTCATGTGAAAGCAAAAGTCAACCTGGATTTCTTTAAGGAACATACAGTAAGACATGTACGTGACATATGTAATGTTACTTACGTAAAACCTAACTCGAGCATGATCTTTTCGTAAATCTAATAACGTGGTTTTTGGTGCCTTAACCTAAGGCACCTTAGTTTTTACACCTGGGCGCAGCAAAACGTGACACTGACACGGTATCACCTGGTGGACTGAAGGGTATATTACTTCTTTTGGCCTGATATTGGATTGCAAAGTCATACCTTCACCTCTAGGATACCACCCAGCTACACTGAGAGGACAGTCTCCAGTTTTTGGTAGAAGAACGATATCCATCCTGTAATGTTCCAACCAAACTGTCCTCAGCCACATCAAATGATGCGGACAATTTGATTGGTCAAGTAATCACTAATTTATACTGATCACCTATAATTCATCAACATCCACTGTGTTCCTGTTGGAGAGGAAGGTGGTTGGAGGAGAGGAAGGTGTTGACATTATTTACGTTACTCAAAGTTCGAGGGACTAGAAGTGTCACAGGAGAAAACAAAGAAGCTTGTCTCCTCTTAAACAGAGTGATGATTGCTATTGTACAATAATATACCTCTCAGAAAGCAGACCACTGGCAGGGTCTGAAAGAGGGAAGGCAGTGCTCCGAGCCATGTTTTGACACGGGAGATAGGGAAAGATTAAGTGTTGAAACCAAAGCTGGCAGAAGACGATAAGGAATGGATGTTTTCTTTTGGCCATAACCGGGTCGTATTCTGTTTGTGTCAACAACGACTATCAGGACAAATTAATGAAAGTTGGTTGGTTTTGTGTAATATTTGCTCCCATTAAGATTTTAAGCAAATACAATAATGTAAAAATGGAAGTAAAAGGGGCAAGACCAGCATTATTAATCCATCAATAGTGTGAACGACTCTTCCATCAGCAGTATACATGTCTCTGGAGTGAAAGGTGAGAAGTGTAACTGTGATGTCATGCAGATATTACTCAGAAATGTCATTGATTGATAGACTGAAATATTAGAAAGATGTCAGGAAGCCATGACAGCCAGATGCCTGTTTGTAACATAAGGTAACAGACCCAGTGTGATGCAGATATGAAGATGCTACTAGTGAGCAAAACAATTATTCGCATTGAGTTGATGACATTGTGGGGTTACGCTGTCATTCAACAGATGCGAACAAAGACAAGACATATTACGTCGAGAGCTGAGGAAACCAAACTTTGACACACAATGCGTGGGTGGAAATAGCCTGTTAATGAATCGACAGCAGAGAAAGGAAAAAAATGAAGACGGCAGAGGAGATACATGGAGCGTGCTGTGCGATAAAATATTGCTATTGTTAGGCAGTGCTGAGGGAAAAGTGCTGCGATGCAGAAAGAGTGGAAAGTCTTGACAGCTTTCCAGTGGCAGTCTGACGGCTGAGCAGGGAGATTGGAGGGAAAGTGCAGCAGAGGGCTGCTGTCAGGCCACACCAGAGCTCCGTTTAACAAGGTCCAGAGATGAGCTGCACCATAGCACATTGCCAGGGAATGAGAAGAGGGAGAGTGAGGATGGAGGGAGGGCTAAGGAAGGCTCATGCATTTTTCCAGAGTCTCACTACCTGTCATGCCTGCAAGTGTGTGATTCTTCACATGTGCATGGGAGCAGAGATTGGAAATCCTCAGTAAGGACAGGAGTGGGAGAGGATTCAGAGATTTGGAGGAGTACCTACCGTTATATGATGATACTAGACATGCCTGTGACACTATGACACCTTTATCTCTACATGAAGAATGTGTGAGCCCCAATAGATACTTCATTCTGACTTCAGCTCTACAATAGTACTGTCAGAAGTGATTGTTTACTCATGGTAATCCAGCCTATTTTAATTACAATGGTATTTTGTAGAAAGCTCATGTGAACCATAGCGGAGGACAAGCAGAAATAATGAATGCGAGCAAATGCGGAATATGCCTTGTTTAAAACATGGATGCCCTCAGGGCAAACACATACACGGATCTTTACAAGCTTCGTTTTGAGTGCTAACAGACCTCTTGTATATCTCATCTTCATGCGGCACTTACAGAAAATACTACAGCCATGGCTGCAAAGTGGAAACTCCAGCAAGGCGTCTGTAGTCCTTTTTCCACCTTGGCCCCAGGCATCGATCCCTTAGCTTGGTATGAAAGCTTATCTCCCACCGTCAGGCTAAATGTCAACCTCAGGAACGTCGAAACACCATTAGTTATGTCCGTCCTATTAGAGCAAGATAATTCCATATAAAAGCTACTCCCCCAATTTTAAATAGGTTTCCCTTCACAAGGCTCTCTTCAGCTGCTTAGGTCTCCATGTGATCAGTGGCAGCAGGGAGGGGATGTATCCCCAGCTCCAAATAATATCACTGCTAAAATGCTTGCTGAATCACCATTATGAAGAGCTATTGAACTATTCTGTAGTAATGTGCTGTACATTACACTGAGTGCAATGGAAGGTTTTTGATTTTGTCTGTTTTGTATTTTGATGTTGTTCATTATCACTGGCTTAAATTGTCTAAAACAAACCGTATACCTACTTTATATATAGTTGTTTATACCCATGTGCTTCCTATCAAGTTAAATTGCTGTCTGAATGAAACGCACACAGTTATTTGAAGGGTTTATGTATATTACAGCCTGACCTGGATTAATCTATTTCCACAGATTTCTATGACTGAGACTTTCTGTATTTACATACATTATTCACTAATTCATTGATGTCTTTTTGTGTGTCTCCATAGGGGGGCGACTCCTTTTTCTAGTGATGTGGCTGAACCTTGTGCCTCAAACTGACAGCTGCCCTGCCAAGTGTGTGTGCTACAGTGAGCCCAGGCCCACTGTGGCCTGCCAACAACAAGGACTGTTTTCCATCCCTACTGAGATCCCTGTGCGGAGCCAACGGATATTCCTCCAGAGCAACAAGCTGACAGTGGTGAGGTCCACCAGCTTCAGTTCTTGCCACAACCTTACTGTCCTCTGGCTCTACTCCAACAACATCAGCTACATTGAAGCTGGAGCCTTCTATGGCTTGGAAAAACTGGAGGAGCTGGACATTGGAGACAACAGTAACCTCCGCACCATCAGCCCGACAGCCTTCCGGGGCTTGACTAAGCTCCACACCCTTCACCTGCACAGGTGTGGCCTGTCAGAGCTCCCGGTTGGGGTTTTCCGAGGAATGTTCTCCCTACAGTACCTTTACCTGCAGGACAATAACATTCTAACCCTGCATGATGACACTTTCCTGGACCTTGCCAACCTCACCTTTCTCTACCTGCACAATAATAAGATCAAGATAGTAACAGACAACATGTTTCGAGGCTTAATCAATCTGGACCGGCTGCTGCTACACCAAAATCGGGTTATCTATGTCCAACCCAGGGCTTTTAGTGATCTTGGTAAGCTGAAATCCTTGTTTTTGTTCTTCAACAATCTTACTGTCTTGACAGGGGAGACCATGGACCCACTGATTTCCCTCCAGTATTTGCGTTTAAACGGGAACCAGTGGATCTGTGACTGTCGGGCGAGGACCTTGTGGGACTGGTTCAAACGTTTCAAAGGTTCCAGCTCTGAGTTGGAGTGCAACATTCCCGAGTTCCTGGCAGGAAAAGACCTGAAACGACTGAAAAGTGAAGACTTGGAGGGATGTGTAGAAACACCTCAAATCCAGACCAATCTCTTCAGCTCCAAGGCGCAGTCTGGGAAATTCCCATCCACTGAAAGCCCTTTGGGGGACACCATTCCCAGGTGTTGTCTTGGAGATAATGACAAGTCCTCTATCCTGTCCGGAAAAAGTCGCCAAATCACTAACAACCCTCTTAAGGAAAAGGAGAACATGTCCAAGACTAAATATAAGGAGCCAGAAAGAACGAAAAATGAGACTCAGAACAAGCAGAATGATGGACCACTGGGAACCTTGTCCAACACCCTGGACAAGTCTTTGGAAAACCTAAACCCTGACCTTATAGACACTCTGGAATCCTCCACAGCCTCAAACAAAAAGAAAAAGAAGTGTTCCAAAAAACCCAAATCAGACACCCACTGCATCAAAGGCCGGGGTTCTACTTTTCAAGTGCTGTGCTTTCTCTTCATTCCCATGACCTGGATATCTCTAGCCATGTCTTAGGACTCTAATCTCACTCTGAACACAGGACTCAAGAATGTTGATGCTCATGACAATGATACAGAAGATGCAGTGACATCTACAACAGGCAGTGACTGAAAAGCAAGAAGTCACGTTGATCCGACGTTTCTGAGGACAAACAATAGTGAAGACGTTAGAGTACATTTAACAAAATGGATGCCTTTACAGAACACTACAGATCTAATGTAAATAATGAATTGGTGCCCAGAATTGTTTGTTCTCTATGTACTCAACTGTACTGTGTCTAAGATACACTTTGGACACTCCTCCCTTTTCCCTTTGAGAAGCTTTTACTGCTTAGACAGACCACTGGAAGACAGAAAAAAATGACAAGAACAAAAAACAAATACAGGAAATCAGAGACAGAACGCACATAAAGAATGTTTGGTCTGTTCAATGAAGATAAACAATCTCCTCCCCATTATTTATTCAAAGTCATGCATTTGTTGGGTAATGTTTTTGTTTTTTTTATGTTGCTGAAAACAGATGTTTTACCTTCCCTGATTTCAGTTCTATTTTCATGACAGAAAGGATATATGGGTTGCATTTACCAAAAGAATGCTGTCGGTTTGTTCATGGGGATTGCAACGGAACCATAGATATGCATTTTATTTTACTTGTGTACAAGTATGAATATATTATGAATAAAAGTTCTTATTTCGTAAACCTTGTTGATATTGTGTGGTATTTTCCAGAATGTCAGAACACATCTAGCTCTCGATTGTGTATATTTGCTGCCTTTATTGGTCTCTTTGGTTGAAAAACGTTTGAAACTATTATTTAGAAATCTAGAGATCGTTCTGTTTATTTTGCAGTTTTAAAAGACATTTTTTTATAGGCATTTTATTGACTTAATAATTGCAAAAACAGTTAATAGTTTAATTTAAATGATCTTTTGTTGCTGTTACCTTGAGAAAAACAGTAGAGACAATTAGTGGACTTCTTGCACTTTGTACTGGCTGCTCGTGAGGATCTTCTCCGCTCCATTGCTGGTGTACGGTTTTAATGAGGTGCAGGGAAGCTACATTAGAGGGGACTTTATTCTAAGATTGTGTCAGCAAAACTGTTCTAAATGAGTACCAAATGCATTTGAATTCACAACATGCATTTGAATTTAGCAATAACAGCAGCTCATGTGGCATTATGTCACACTAACCATAATGAGAGCCAAACAACACCCCTTCTCCCAAACAGATGGCGGGGCCCAATGTGGAGCCTTCATTGTTTTCAGGATTGTTGTAGAGTGATGGCTGGCCTCATCCCAAACCTCAGGCATCCAGATTTTGGTTCTTTTTCTCCTCAGCCTCCTCAGGATGTTGGCATTGTGAGGTTTGAATACCTTTTTAAGTAACAGTGAAATAAAGAGACAGAATTAGTTACCCTCCGACTGATATATATTGTGAACTTTTCATCCCCCTCTTTTCAGCTAATGTGGCCGCTTATTTTAAGTTTGATCTTATATTGGTCAATAAATCACAAGTCTAAAAATATGTCACACTGGAATTAAATTATTGGGCCTCTGTTTGATCTTTATTACTTACATGTTTTTTTGGTACATTATCCTAAGGCTTTCTGAAAGATCAAACAAATCAATGACTATGCTCTGATTTGCAATTTAAAGCAAGGTCAACAGCCAACATCAACATCCATCCTTGCAGTGTATTTACAAGTCTTAAGTGACTGCTGCACATGCTCTGTGATAATGTTGAATGAATAGGCCCCAGGCACCTTCATAAAATTCAGAATATGATTAGACCTAGTTTTGTATATTACAAACATCACCACTTCCCGCCTAATAGTGAGTGAATTATTAAACAATGTATGAAAATGATGTTGGAATATTCAAAAAGTGAATCCTCACATCACAACCTTGACTTTGAGAGTAGAACAGACCTGCAAGGCATCCTATTAAAACGTGCTTTGCTTTGTTGACATGGAAAATACAGTATGAAATATTTGAATACAAACTAAGTTAAGCTTTGAAATGCCTCCTTGTCAAACAGCTCCTGTGGCTTCTTGCTGGTGTGTCCACATGGCGAGACTAATGAAGAGTTATATTGTGCACCAAATTAAGTGAAGATCTTGTCAACAGCCCTCCATTTATCTTGCACAAAGTGAAAGCATTAGACGGCAGGGTCCCCACAAATCCCCGGAGCTTTCTATTTTCGTCGATTATCCCTGGAAAGTACGAAGGCTGAGGGGGACCTGAGAAGATATTGATCTTAGTAGGAATCAACAGGGAAAATCAACAAGTGCCCTCCAACAGTCCTGCTTCTGCTGATACACAGGCACCTGCAGGCTGAGAGGAAGCCGGTAATTGTGTATGACTCAGTCAACCCTCTTCTGTATATTTGCTCAGACAATCATCAATAAGGTACTCCCTCTCTGAGCCTGATTCCCAGGTTAAAGTGACTGTCATGTGCATGAGGGCCTACTAATCCTCCACTACAACTAGACCTGTACAGTAATGTTTCAAAGAGATTGACACGTCTGGGTCAGTGATGACAAAAACCTTTCACTGTATTCCTTACATTCTCCAAACAGATCTGACATATTTATAATATTCACTATAAATGGTTTATTCAAGGTAATTATCACCTCTTCAGAGAGTTTTGATGCAGTTTACCTTTAGTTTTTGACTTTACAGTCAAAAAGTAAAAATTAAATAAAAAATGTTTGCATACAACTGTCTGTCACTGATCACACTGCCACAATTTTTTTTAATAAAGGTCAACATTTCTGTTCAAATCATAGATATCTAAATATTTACTATTATTACAATAGGCATTTTCTAAGAATTTAGGGCCTGAATTGAAATTTCTCCGTCTACATTCAGTAAAGCTCAAAGAAAAGTATGTTTTTGGACATGCGTGCCTGATTGATAAATATATTTAGAAGATTTGTGACCTGCTCATTCTGTCTCAGCATCCCTCCATTTCCCTCCATTTTGGTTTTCTGTCTCCAAAGAGGAAACCCATGTAAACCAGATTCTAGTTTGAAAATCCTTTTAGAACGCAAAAGATTAAATCACTAATTTTGGTTTGTCATCTGTCATTGATTCAGCTATGATTCTGCTTCAGTGGCATATCACTGCTAATGCTACTGTATGTTCTTCTGTTTATTTTTTTTTAACAAATCGCTGCTGCTCTTCTTCAGTTAAGAGATATCATAATTTATTCCACTGCAAACATAAAACCTTCAGTAAAGTGCACTGGAAGAAAGCCCTGTGTTCTGTGACACAAGCCCTTGTCCCGGATTATCACTTAAAAAGCACTTCCCTAATAAAAACATTATGAAATGTCTTGACCTCAAGAGTTACACTTTTAAATTGGCTTGATCAACAGAAGCGTTTCTATTCTGGCAAACACGGGGCCTGAGGATTTGAGACTTTGAAAAAGAGACTCATGCTGAGAGGAAGCTAAAGTTCCTCCTGGCATGAAAATGTTGAACATTTTGCAAGATACAATGATCCACCCTTACAAGTGCATCTCATTCACTCTCCCGATTCCCTCCACAGTCACACATAAGAATTGTGTTTCATGGTCTCTCTCAGGCTCCCCATTCCTGATTTCCATTCTGCTCTCTCCAGATTTTTGTGTGTGATTTCTTTCACGGCTTTTTATATTTTGGCAATAGTATGCAAGCAGAAATGTGGAGTACATTTAAATTTAACATCCACATTTTGGGTATAGTTATACTATACTGAAAATACTTCCAAATACACAGAACGAGCCAATGGAAGGCAGAGGGTCATGTTTTGTGATGTGGTGCTCATCCAGGGCTTCACAAAGGATTTTGTTTCCTAATTTCCTTTATAATTTGGATGACTAATTCCTTTACTGTGGTCCTCATCACTGGAAACCTCACTTTGCTGGAGTTCTACTTCTCATGTCAGTATAGCCACAAAGGTGCATGTGACATAATCTCTGTCAGACTGTAGATGCTGAAAAATATATGAGAACACATCCATCTACACAGAATTGCATTAAGGTGCATAAAGCATTAACAGAGCTGCTATCCGTATCCATGTCTATTTTGGTACATGTATATGCAGAATAGTAAGGTGCCTTATAGGTTTGGGACCAAAAAACAGGTGGTTAGGTTTGAGAAAAGATCATGGTTTGACACGGTCGCCACTAAGTTTGGTTTAAACACCAAAACGACCTGGTTAGTTTCAGGAAAACATCTTTAAAATAATGACTTTTACATAAGTAGCGTTACTTACTGAACTTAAGTTATTTAACATACGTTACATAAGTTGAATATGTTATGTTGCTGGATGTAGATAACTTAAAATACTTTAAAGAAATCCACATTGACTTTCGCTTTCTCACATACTCCAACACTGGTTGCCTGGGTGAAAGTCCTGTGTTGTTACATCCATACTCCCCTGATTTACTTGGACATTATCACTTTGTTCAAGCAAAATATACTCTGGTGGATACAAGGGTGTATTACATGCTGTGTCTTGATACCTGGGTGCTATTTGCCTGATAACAGGGAGTTTAAACAGTGTACAGGTGAGTTCAGACAAACATTTATACAATGTTATTTTATAGTTTACCTGACAGGATTGTGAAGAAGCTGTAAAAAGTTGTAAAATTGTGTGAAAGTTTTATAATAACTTGCTAAACTTTGATAAACCTGAGGATGTAACTCAAACTGGATGTCCTAAATTGTAGCATTGTTGCAACGTCCCTCACGAACACAACCTCTCTAGACACAGTGATAGTTTTTGATGCACATAAGTGTTACAGATCTATTCTATTCTATTTAATTTTATAATTACAAAGTATATATGTATAGACATTATTTACATCCTCACGAATTGACCTTTTAAAACTACTAAGTGTGTGTTGTTGTCACACCACACTATGCAGTCACACAGGATTGTTCCGATTTTCTTCCAGCTGTCTGCCAAGGAGACTAAAAACCCATCAGCCTTGGCCTCTTTACAGGACCCTAAAGTGCCCAGTGGAGGCTTCGAAGCCTGACAACTGTGCCACGCCGGGGCCACAACTCCATTTAGGAATGCCTTGAAACATGATGACCTGAGGCTACCGGCTCCTGTCGGACGTCAAGAACTTTCTCATCAGACGGTGCAGCAACTACACTCCACTTCTCTGTCAGAGTGTATTTCTGGGTCTCAGTCACAGTTTTTACCTTCGTTTTGCACTTCTGAAGGGAAATGAAGTTAATTATGGACACTCCATCTGCAGTGAGGGTCCGGATGCAACATGGATTAGCATCTTGGCAGGGAATCAAAATAACTACAGGCAATGGAAGAAACTCTGGTGGAGCAAAATAATAAGCAAAGCCAAATGTTGCATGTAGTCAGTGTTCTTCACGCTGCAGCTGACATTCATGTGAAGAATGCTTCCAGCATAATAAACAGCCATTTTTTAATTGCATATATAAAGTAATATCAAATATATTGGTGTGTCTTGAGAAAGAATATTTTTGTATAGAAGAAAGCACTATTCACTCTTACCCAACCATTTTGATCCCAGAAATTGAGAAAAATCTGTAGTGTAAAATGTTTTGAAATTGTGGACCTCATGACACACTAAAGTACTTCACATCCATACTCCAAACCCAAACCTCTTTTGTATTTTGATGGAGTCTCAAAACTGCCTTGACTTTTTTTCTTTAGCAAGGTTAAGGCTGATGTTACTAACTGCCCCATCTGAATCAGGCTGAGTAATAATGCGTTAGAAAGGAGAAGTCAAGGATATGTTAATAATAACAATAATAAACTTTATTTGTATAGCACCTTTCATACAAGAAATGCAGCTCAAAGTGCTTCACAGCAAGATAATGAAATGCCGTGTTCCACATAAAAACAGACACAGAGGAACACCCAAAAATACAGAACCCCCCTCCTCCCCAAAAAAACAGATAAAATGCACAAGAACAGATCAAATGCGTGAGAAGAGATCAAATGCATATTGCTCATTTCATATTTTGACTATATATTTTGATCTACTCGTATTAAATTTATGCATTTTATCTGTTTCTTATGCATTTGATCACTTCTCATGCATTTGATCTGTTCTTACGCATTTTATAGTTTTTTTTATTGGGGAGGGGGGAAAAAACAGATCAAATGCGTAAGAACAGATCAAATGCGTGAGAAGTGATCAAATGCATAAAGAGATGTGTGTTTTGAGCTTTCTTTTAAAGGTATTAACTGAGCTAGCTTCCCTGATATCTGCAGGTAGTTTGTTCCACAGCTTTGGAGTGTAGCTGACAAAAGTTGAATTCTCAATTTTCTTTCAGCTGTTGCTGGGAACCTCCAATAAACCAGCAGCAGATGATCTCAGTGTTCTTGAAGCAGCATAATTAACTAAAGAGTTAGAGATGTAACTCAGTCCGAGCCCATTAACAGTTTTGTATGTGAGGAGGAGAAGCTTAAAGACAATCCTGTGTCTTACAGGCGGCCTGAGTAGCCAGAACTGGACTGATGCTTTTCTCTTCTCTTGGTTCTGGTTAATAATCGAGCTGCAGAGTTTTGGATGAGCTAATGTCTCTCTGTTGTTTTCTTTGTTAGGCCAGTAAAAAGTGCATTACAGTAGTCCAGTCAGCTAGAAGTGAAGGCATGAATCAACTTTTTAGCATCTGTCTGATTTATAAACGGCCGCAGCTTGGCGATGTTTCTAAGGTGGAAAAAAAATAGTTTTCGTCACCTTGTTAATGTGGACCTTGAAACTTAGATCAGAGTCTAAGATTACACCAAGACTAGTTACCTCTGATTGTACCCACGGAGTTAGTTGCCCCAGATCTTTTTCTACGATTTCTCTTTTTGTTTTGGGGCCGATTAGGAGGATTTCTGTTTTATCCTCGTTTAATTTGAGGAAATTATTGCTAATCCGTTTATTTTTTGCTAAAAGACATTCAGGGATGGAGCACATAGCTGCATCATAATTTGGTTCAGTGGCGATGTACAGTGGTGTATCATCTGCAGAACTATGATAAAGACCAGTTGGGGCCATGTGAATGTTGACTGGGTGGATATTTATTAAAACAAATGGATGAAAAGTGACATTAAACAAAAGTGTAACTGCCAAAATTCAAATAAGAAAACAGAGCACCATCTTATACCCTCTTCATGGGTGGTGCTTCAGCCCTGTACCTGACACAGAGGATGCATTGCATGATAATGCAGCTCTTTCCTGCAACAAAAACTTCTAATAAAATCACAAAGATTGTAATTTGTGACTTTCCTCCAGAATGGCACAAATTCTGCTGTGATACTCCTTTATTAGCAGAATAACATCATTTGTCGGTGCACATTACTAACTGCTAGAATTAATGTTTGGTTCGGCTTTGATTTAGTTGGGTTAGGATAAGAAGCAGTTTGAAATAAAATAATGGTATTATAAGTAGGAAATCAATAAATAAACAAACTGTGGTCTCCCATGGCAATGTCCCAGATTTTGTTGAATTATCCCTCCCAATGTGGCTGTACATTAGGCAACTTTCTTTGTTCATACCAACAGACAAGATTCTGCAGGACAGTACACCTGGCCCAAAACCGGACCAATGTCTGACATAATGCCATAATAAAATAAAGAAGAGGAACTGGACAAATGGTTGTAGGATGGAAGTCAAATTTTTGGACATTTAAAACAGCTAGTGATATAAAAGCTATTGATTGAAAATTGTACAAATAGGTTTGTAAAATGAAATGTCTACTTAGTTAACAGGCTTACCTGGCAATTGGCACCATGTTACCTTTGAGAGCTTTATGTTACTCACCATTAATTGCAAGAAATGGTTTACAATAGTGGAGAAAACATCAGAGGGAAGGACATGGTGTGGTAAAAAGAAAACAGAGAAACTAGCCTGACTACCTAGTGTTTGTGGTTATCTCACCAGGTACCATAATCCAACAAAAAGCCAGGCAGTAGTCATTATATCACAACAGTACCAATGACAAATGTTTTTTGACGTCGATGGTAACGAAGGTGTACAATATATAGGCCTACAATAATTTTGACCACCGTTGAGAGCGTACCAGTAATTGTCTAGTCCCACTTTGCTGTCTTGGCACACCTTATTTCCTCATTATTATTGTTCTTTTGTTCCTGCTCTATGGTAACATTCCTCTTTTTTTCTCCTCACTTGTATGCATGTCTACAGACGATAAGACACACTTGCTTAAACACTAAATTAACCGAATATGTTATTTTCAGTCCAGCCAAAGTCACACAAGTCACACAACCATACAACCCTTATCCACTATTGCAAGTGCACTTGTAATTTTCCTGTCTCTCAGTATTATTTTGTCCCTGTGTAAAAAATAAACAATTGACCCTTTTATGAAGTGACAGTAAGAGTTTGGTCAGATTTAAGCACAAAACTATCTTGGTTTGTTTCAGGAAAAGACCAAATTTGGGCTGAAATACATACTTTTCTGAATGTTAGAGGACCTCCATCTATCATCCATTCACTGCAAAAGAAAACACGATAATTTACTGTAAAGATTTAAGAAAATAATTGTCAAGCTGATTTTTTTGTTTCCTTTAAAACTGACACGGTGAGAAGTCTTAACTGGAAGAAAGAGAATTATGTCTTCATCCCTAATACTCATCTTTAGATTTCACGTAGCAATATTTACCCGCGTAAACTTTCTTCAAAGGAAGTGAGCTTTGCAGCAGCAAAAACAACGATTGCCTGCCTGTTTCTGGATGTCTATGTATTCACTGAAAATGACCCGCCTCCAACTCCTAATGCAAATTCTATCAGACGTTCTATGTCTCCTCCAGAAAACACCAACCTTTGATCACAAGTAATAAGACATTTTTTCCTTAGCTTCAGCAAATGTGACTGAAATATTTGAGTTCATGGCTTGAGGCGAAGGCTTATATGAGAAAGTTTAGTCCGCTCACTGCAGAGGAGTCCCAGACTCTGACAGAGGGTCTAAAAGTGTTTGCCTTCTGTTCTGCATACTAAACGCTCCAACACTATCATGCTCCCCTTCTATCAAATCTCACTCCATTTCCCTCTATATTGCTGTCTATTTATTTCTGTCGCTCTCTACCTCCTCCCTGCTTGCTCACCTTTCTCCACGAGCACACACCGGCTATAATTCATGTTTGGAGAATCTCTTTGAGTTGTATCTGAAGCAGCAGCGATTTGAATAAGTGTTTGATGTGTTTTGATGCCATTGAACATTTGCAGTATTTGTAAGCAAAGCATGAAAATTAACCAAAGGGTCGCAGAGGTTGGAAGAGTTTAATTTTCATCTACAAGAAAATATTTTACACAAATTGAGTTGTTCATTCAAATGTATAAGTAAAACATGTCTAAAACAGTAAACACACCATGTTACATGTTGATTTAATGCTACATATTTACCATATTTACGATCAGTGACATCCACCAAAAAGCACTGCCATTGTAAAGTCCATTTTCTTGCTCATAAAATATTTGAAAAGCCAAAAGTTTAAGTATTTTACATCCAGTAGTATTTACTTTATGTTTACTAGCTTGCAGTCTTCTTCCCTGCTTCTATGGCACATTGTTTGCCACTGTCTGCTGCATGGTGGAACAGTGTGACATTCCACTTCGTAGGACTGCATCATACAATGTGCATCCATGCATATGCATCCCAATAAACTAAATGAAGAATCATTGATACAAAAACAATACTAGACATCTATAACTGGGATGGGAAATTTCATGTTCTCTATATATTGATTCAGTGCAAATCTAGATTACAAAACCAGATGCTGTGTGAACCAATTTTTCCGGCTACTGTGCGTGCCTCACTATGATCCAAACATTTGACTCATTATGGAACCTTCCTCGTGGAATACTGAATCCCAATCATTCAATCTTTTGTGAATGGGATCTTGTGATTCAACCGCCCTTCATCAGTTTCAGTGGTCTCATGAGCCAACTTCAGAATTGTGACTGTATTGGCTTCAGCCTCCAGAGACCACTCTAAAGGTCATATCAGCAGGACCTTCATCCTGATCCTCTTTTAAACGATGAGGATCATGGTTCTATTTTTGCCATTAGTGCTATCATAGCATGAAATGCTGCAAAGGGATAATCTTCAAGCATTTTAGAAGGGGTGGGGGGTAGAGATGGGGGGATGAGGGTGGGGGGTGGGGGGTTTAGGCTTTCACCATCCACGGAAGGTCAAAGTCTATGAGGCTATCACAATGTTTATACTACACTGGAAATGATGCAGGGATGCATTGGACACAAGGTTGGAAAACAATTCTCAAATATTGCAAGATTTATTAAAGAGAGGAAGACGAGGTAGATGGCCATCAATACCGAGGACCTTCACCTGATGAGGACCGTCCTCTCTGACTCATACCAATGTTTTAACTTAACTTGTTTTGTCCATAAGTCTGTAAATTATATATATATAAAAAAAAATTGGACTTCCTGACCAGAACAGGGGTGAGCTGTGTATTTCAGAGGGGGATAATCTTGTTATTTATGTGGGCTTAGCCGCTCATTATTTTTCAAACACGCCTGGATTTGGGAATGTAGAGTGGCAATTTGTTTTCAATCCTAATTCAGCCAAATTAATGCACGTATGTTCATACCCAGGCCTGAACCAAGGGACAGCGAGTCCCCACCAAAGCTGCAACTGGAAGCTGCAAAGCTTTTTCAGTAGATTAGGCCGATATCCAATAGGATTTGGTCTCGCGCACCTCATGAAAGCACTGTGTAAATGGGTCCATCTAATGATCCAACTTAATATGATTAAAAGGAATAAAGCTAACCATATACACATGCAGCCTTTTCCTCTCTGCGGGTCAGTTCTCTCTCTCACACACACACACACACACACACACACACACACACACACACACACACACACACACACACACACACACACACACACACACACACACACACACACAGAGTGCATTACCCAGGGCCTTTCACATTACCCGGTTCCATGCCAGTTTGTGTGGCAGCAGCACACGCAGAGTCCCGTAATCGGCCCCAGACCAAATGTCCACAGTCTGACAACAGACTCACACTATGCCCACATAAAAAACACCCACTAGCGCTCGGAGTGGCTAATCCACTGTAACGTAACACACAAACACAAACCAGTTGGGATGAATATGAAGTGATACACTGTAAATTCATGTGTTATTTATGTATGCAGAATTTCTCTTTTTGTATGCATTTCCTGAAGCGGTTTCTTCTGTGCTAAATGGATATGGTTGGGAGGGTTTTTGCGCTGCAGATACAATAACATGCTACTCTGAAACTGGTATAGCAGCTACAGTTCCTGGAACGAGTGGCCCTTAACTTCACAATACCACATTCAACTTTCAACTCTGAGCTTTAATTTGAATGGGTTTAAATCAGTATAGATAAAAGCGTATGTAATGTAGCACCCAAATTGCAAGGGTTTAAAAGTAATTTGACAATTACCACCTAAATGTTTCTTTGGCAAGGGTGTGTCAAAGTTCATTCACAGTCAAGCTCACACTCAGACCTGATTGAGAATTGAGAGTTGCAATTTCCTTTTAGGTGGAGCTGTCTGTCAATATGCAAGTGAAAAGGATACGAAAGAAGCTCAAAAATGTTGGAAGGTATAGTTGGTTCTTCAAATTAAACAGTCAGGTAAACTTTTAAAAAGCACAGGCATGAAGGAAAAAATTAAAAATGATCCCACATCTGGTACAGAGGAACACGAGTCATGTATATCACTGGAAATATTTTTTTGGTGAAGAAAATAACTTTCATGACTAAACAGCAAGTCAAAGGGATGTAGTTTCCTTGTGTGGGATCAAGACACAATTTCTTGACTTTACCTTAAATAAATCCACCACAATAGGAAAACTCCTTGTAAACCCAAGTGGCAGCAAACTGTAATATAACCTAGTGGTTTGTGAAATGCCATTTTAAAACCTATGCTGTGTTCCAAATGGTGTACTTAAGTAGTTACAGTCACTATTTTGAGTGTAGAAGTGTGTTCACACTGTCAAGTATGAACGCATGCAGCTTAGTGTAACCAGATGGTGGACTTATAATGGTCCACAAATTGAGTATGAAATGATGGGCATTTTTGACACTAAATGATTGTCTTTATAGCTACGTAGATAAAAGGGACGGACCACCGACTTAAAGTATTTTCAAATCAAGGTGGCCAAGGAAGCTGCAGCTGTTGCAGAACACCACACAAATGTGTTTATTTTTCATTAAGTCCCACCATAGTGCCATTGGACACGAGCCATCAGAGTGTTCATTGAGTGCATGAAACAGAGGGCACAAAAACACATTCATATCTGGGTAAAGTAATAATAGCTGGCAGATATGGTGGCGGGTGAAGCATTCTAATATTAGTAGTTAGTTTTGGTAAGTGCAGAACAGCAATGTGTGGTTTGAAACCACACTACCCTGTCGAAATCCGAGTACTACACAAGTAAGTGTACTAACACATAGGATTACTATAGGTGAGTGTACCAAGGGAAATACGTCATTTGGAACACAATATTTAATGAACGCCATCTTGTTTTTTTGGAGCCAGAAGGGACCACATCTGGACAAGGGGTGAGTCTGACTGGGAACCCAGAGGACACTCTTTCTGCCCACCTACACCATAAACCTGACTGAACCCTAGGGATGTCAAATTAGGCACGCCTCCATACATCTCTCACAATTTCCCTTTTAAACCCAATATCTGATTAATTATGGAATTATTTTGAAAATCCATCTCTGTCCAGGTGGGCTTACATTACTTACAGTAAAGTGGGTCTGTTGCCAACTACCATTACTGGATGTTTAGAAAAGCAAATGGCACTGCATTTGTACATGTCAAATTACATAGCCCATGAGAGCGAATCCCAAAAAGATAGCTTATTTACATTATTTACGTCTATTTAAAAATATCATGAATCATCTTAAATAAAACGACAGGGTTGAAAAGTGTCAGTCTTTTCATTAAGACCAGCCACTGTCCAAAACCATAAGTCACAGAATGAAATATAACCACATGACTCAGGAGTAACATGTTGCATTAATGTACTCTCTACTGCTAAGCCATCTTCACAGGCAGAACATGCTCTTAACCGGGAGAGCTTGGCAAGCCAACGTTTCTTGATGTACCTCAGGGGCTTAGGGGGACTGATGTCCAATTCTTTACACTTCCATGGCTCCAATTTTCACTCTCTAATGGAGTGAAACATGTTTCAGTACTAAGGAGTTAAAAAAAAAAGAAAAAAAAGGAGCTCCTACTGCCTACAGCACTGTGAGGCGTTAGTCACAAAACAGTGAAAACATAAAAGGATCTTTTTATTCTGTTGATTCACTGATTAAAGAGTGATTCTCCTTTAGAGCCAGTTTGCCTGAGCCGTACTTTATTATTTTTCACTGGTTTATAAAAACGTCCACAATGTATTTTTTTTTAAAATAAATGTAAACAAAGCCTCTTTCTGTCAGTCAGAACGTGTTTGTAATCTTTTTTCTATTTCTCACCAGGACTGGCTCTCAGTTCCGCTCCTCTACTGCCAATAACCTACTAGTGCCTCGCCACAGGGTGAATCTGTCCTGCTGTTCACTCCTGTAAATATGACTGATTCCTTTTAATCCGCACCATTGTGTACTCATTCCTCACTCAGGTTCTCCCAAATCTTTTCATTCTGGGGTTTAGACAGTGAAGAAAGCAGAAAAGGAAAAAAAAAAAAAATGGGAGGAGGCAGGGAAGGAGCAACTCGTGATTGCTGGAGTAACTCTAGCCCAAACCTATCTCATTAGTCTGTTTGTGATTAAAAACTACTCTCGAGCTGATATCATTAACCTGCCCACACAACCATACAGTCTCAATGGGGCCTTACAAACTAGCAAAAAGAAATGAGCTTGCGCCTTCTGCGTGAGATCTAAATTCACTCACTTTATTCACAGCTGCACAAACATAATCATGAACGGTGTTTTTTTTTTACATAGTGGTGGAAAATAAACAGGCATATATATTTTAGTTACTGGTTTGTTATGTACAAAAAGCAGCCTTTGACGGGGGTAAAAGAGGACATTTGCCATCTATCAGCGATTATAGTGGAATCTATAGCCTTCTCCCCACTGTCACCATTTATAATCCCTTCCTATTTTCCCTTATCTGATTGCGAACCCAGTCACAAGCTTCTCGGTGTGAGATTACAAACATCTGGCGGGTCATCTACACTCAAGCTGTTATGATAAACTCGGCAACAGCGAGGGCTTCTGGACAGCCATGGGGAAATTTAGTGATGGAATATCCCGTGCAATTGAAGTCCTAATGTAATGCTTAGTCATTGCAATGAGACCCACCACCTAATGCCCTGCTGGTGTGGATATGTGATTAAAAAGCGTAATCTGAGAGGTCTGTATAGACTGATATGCAGTATATCACTTCACAGCCAGAGATTCTCCTCGTAGCTGCATTTTTTTCTTCATCGTTCTCCAGTCGAGTAGGGTATCAGAAATGTTGTATTTAGACAGTGTTAAGTGAAAGAAAAATATAAGACCGTGGAAGTTAAAAGAAAATATTGAAATGGTGATGGGAAGAAGAATTATACGCTCCTCCCAAATGTTATAGTATATGTAAAGCCATTACCATCCTCAGATCAAAAAGGCTGTTGAATCTCATCCAAAGCTTCCAGTGCACAGGATCTGGCAAAAGATCAAACCAAGTTCCAAATGGAGAATTTAAGCTTTTTAGAAAGTTCTTGCAGGGCTGGGCTGCTGACAGTCAAAGATCATTATGCAAGTTTACATTAGATCTTGTGTGCTAAATATCAATCTTTAATCTTTAATCTAATTGTGCGGCTGAAAGTTGATGTAGTTTGATTTAATCCATAAAACAATTTAGCGAGTCAGGGATGTAGAGGATGGATCCTAATGATCTCCTGACTTTCATCCTGGTGACATCAGCAGGTTTAAGTTTTTACATTTGCAGTTTAATATGTTAGACCTACTGGGTGGATTGATGTAAAATTTGATCTAGACCTTTGTGTTCCTTGTCCAATAACTGTTGTGATCCCTCAACTTTCCACTCAGTCAGGTCAGAATTTGTCCAATACTTTGGTTTATGATTTAAACACCTGCAAAGCTCATGGCAGCCTCAGCTGTATTTAGTTTTTAGTGCTAAATTGCAAAAGTGAGCATATTCATCCTAAACTCAGATTTTGATTATGGTAAGCCATTCACCTGCTTAGAATCAGTATGGTACTCTTACTTTGAGCATGTGATCATGCATTTAACACAAAACATTTGTGTGTTTTCAGTCCGAGGCTCCTTCAGTGCCGCTGTAATGAGGACCATCACAGCAAGTCACTCATCCTGCCAACCGCAATAACAATATACTGGATAATGACTCCTCTGCTCATCGTTTGAGTGGCAATGCATTTTCTATCCATCTACCTATATCTGTCTGTCTGTCTGTCTGTCTGTCTGTCTGTCTGTCTGTCTATCTATCTATCTATCTATCTTTTTTTTTGGTCTTCTTTTTTTTTTGCCAGATGAGGCTACATGGCTACATGTCTCACAAAATATGTTTTTAATTTCCCCCTGAATCTAAAGAGAAGTGTATTTTCATTACTAATTAATAATAATTTCAATAATTTCAGAGACAAGTAAGTAAGTATGCAGATATCTGAACAGCAAAATGTGGCTTTGACCAGCTAATCAATTCCCGAGTGCTAAATCGAACTCTTTTAATTCCAGTTTCCATCTACTTTCATCGAGGCTGAAGAAGGACAGCTGCACCATAAACTGAGATTTTACACCGCGGGCAAAGCTGTGACTCCAGCCAAGCGCGTGTACTCCAATGAGCACCTGAGATACAAATTATGCATTCATGCTCTCAACCCACACTGCTTCATCTCCTTCTAACAACTTCTTAGACATTCAGGAAACAGAATTTCACGAACACCAAATAAAACTCTTGAGTGTAGTGTGAGACTCGACCAAGGAAACTTTCAAATGAATCCCCCTGCTAAGGCACCCCGCAAGGTCTCTATCAAATTTTTACTGTTACCTCACAGCTAGTAAGCACTGCAGTGCAGATGCAAAGATTTTCCAGGAAAGCGGAAATGAAGGGGAGGGAGTCAAACACAGTCAGAAGGAAAGAGACATTAATAAACAAATCGTGAATCCTCCATGTCTCTATTATCCAACCCTTTCTTTTTTGTTATTCTCACCCAAATCTAACAGCTGGTGGCACACACAGGGAGAGTTTGTTTTGATGTTTGTGAAGAGTTGAGGCAATTTATTGGACAGGGATTTGGCAAATCAGAATTCATTGCAGAAACTTTCTGATCCTGGAGGTTCAAGGGCTCTGGATAAACAAGACTGATTGTTTCAGAGACATGCATATATTACCCCTATTTGAGCCTGAGCTATTACACGCAGACAGCTATGGGAATATAAGCCAGACTCATATCGAAGGCATTTTGCAGGAAAACATGGCTCGATCAGTGGATTTCTTTATGCAAGTGAAGCAGGAATAGAGAGACGTTTCTTACAAAATGCTCGAGCCTTGATACATGACAGATGTGATGTTAGATGTCTTGAGTCCTGCTCAGACAATATGCATAACAGAGTAGTTCGTCAGGGGCCAAAATGAAAAGAACAGCTGTCATGTTGCCTTCTCATCATCAACGCTTGTAATGATAGCTGACAGCAAAACACTGGAAATATTAAGATGAGACTTAAAATATCACAGCCAACATCATATCTATCCTTTAAGATAACCTCAGAATTCAATGTGTGTGTGTGTGTGTGTGTGTGTGTGTGTGTGTGTGTGTGTGCGTGCGCGCGTGCGTGCGTGCGTGTGTGTGTGTGTGTGTGTGTGTGTGTGTGTGTGTGTGTGTGTGCGTGTGTGTAGGAGGCGGGCATCTCTAATAATACCACGCATAAGGTGCTGACAGGCTGAATTCACATTTTGCCACACACTTCAGAGGACAAGAAATGTAATATGTATGCAGTTCACGTAAGGAGCACCCAGTTAGTTCACCAACTTTCCTCTAAGACTGAGCCTGCATTTGAGATCATCTTTTTCCAGAGCACATGCTCTCAGTGAGGTTATTTAATTTGCAAGCTTTGTCACCGGTAAACGTCCCCTATCAGACACGTGGAAACTACCTTGAGTGGCGATAAGTAAAAAATGTTATTGCCCCATTGCACCAAATGTTCATAATATATGTTCAAGGAGATAGCCTTAATGGGGTTGTTGATCAATACCAATGACTCAACGATTACTACGTGCTGACATTTCTGGCCTTCCAAAATAGGAATAAAATGTCTGGGCCCAGAGGGATCTCAACTGAAGTTGTGTTTGTGCTAAAACAGGAGTTTATTGTTGGTTTAAGGTTGGAATAAAGATCTCGTATCACCACGACTCAGCAATCAGGTGAGGTACTGTCCAACTCTACCACAAGAGGTGGATTATGTGCTGCCAGATTAAAAATACAGTATTTGTCAGCCATGAACCCAATCTGGCTGTCAGTGGCCTGATATTACATTTTTTCACAGCAACATATTTCAACTGCTAGACCTTCAGAGATGTAACATGAAGTGCAAATGCTGCAGTCGAAAAAAAAAAAAAAACATTAAAAAAAAAAAGGTGCCTGTTGAGTTTTGTTGTAAACACAGAACATTTCATTTCATGTTAATCTCTGAAAAGCATGTGTATCTTTGAGGTCTAACAAATGTGTTGAATGCATCTTCTCCCTCTTACAGATTTAAAGTTTTAAACTCTTGTTGTTTACATTCCTGTTTACTTGGTACCAGTCTTATTATACCCTGCCTTTGCTGGTGCACTTCTGTGTTTCTTGGCTTGCTTCCACCACCTGTAGATGAGAGCAATACTCTGAAAACATTGGCGTCACCAGTGAGCTGCACAGGAACAAACAAAACAGTTCTCACTCATCAAAAATATTGATCCATAGTACGACCGAAGGGGAACCGTTGTTCATGGTAAAATCATGACAGCACATCAGATATCATATCAGTAAAAAAGGAATTCTGTTCACAAATATAAAAGCGGACAAATGCAAGTGAGATGTATACTCTATCAAGGAATTCATGAATGCTGTGAATTAGCGAGAACCATTTATCAGAGCCAAAAACCTTTTTCATGAAGTGGTTCAGGTCTGTCAGTGATTATTCACAGTACATACTGTATTAGAGCTGAAACAAAAGGTTGATTCGTTCATCCGTCAGTATTGATCACCAACCCTTTTGACTGATTCATTAATTGTCAAGTAACAATGTAAAACAAACAAACACAAAAATTATCTCTTCAAAAAAAAAATTCAAAAATGTGTCGATTCACTGCTTCTCCCTGTTTTAAATTATTTCAAAGTGTATCTCTTCATTATTTATTCATTATCATTGTTTTAAAAGGCAGTTTATACTTCCTGTGGTCGGAGGTTTCCTTACTGTTAAAAGGCAGTTTTACCTCCAAGCTATTACTCACATGGGAATTGTTGAATTGTTGGCCTCCTCTCTATAATGTTGTAAAGTTCTTTTGGATTAAGTGCACTGGGGTGACTGTTGTTGTGATTTGGCACTGTACAAATAAAATTGAATTGAAATTTAAAATAATTAAATAAATAGAGACATTATCTTCGATCGCGGGGAATTTTGATTGGTGTTGTTTTTTTTTCTTTCTTACATTTAAAATATAAATGAACAGATAATGAAATAATAAATAATAATAATAAAAACAAATATTAGTTTGTGAACCTGAACAGAGACTGTAATTTTGTTCTTGTCCTGGTTGTAACTTTTCCCCAACAACATGTTGAACCATCCATCCTCCACCTGTCTCCTTCTCATCTGTTCTATCAGTTCTTTATTGAATCTGTGCATTGTGCAACATAAGCAACTCTTCTCGCCCTCCCTTGTTTCAGTGACGCAAATCTATTTACTGTTGCAGTTACTGATTAATTGGCTGTGAGCAGAATGGCATTATTAATAACATGAGACAGATCTCAACCCCTGGGATGAGGGGTACAGTGGGTGTTCCATTACACTCTGCCAAGCTCCATCTAGCACCTCGGTACACTGATAAAAGCAAACAATATGGATGAATGCGCCACCTCGAATGCATGCATGTCATATCAGATTGTCAGTTTTCTGAATGGCTACCTGTAGTATACAACTGCAGGAGCTTCCAGCAGTGTGTGTATCTGAGTGTCAGACTTTGGAAAATTCCATTTCATAGGTGTCTGAATAAGCTTACATGCCTGATGCATTGTAAAACATCTATTATGGGTTTTCTACATATCATATGCTTTATGTAAAGCTTGGGTAAGAGTTATTCTTTTGCTGCGCCACACTGCATATGATGCACAGTGTAAATGATTGTCCCACCTCTCCACCCCTCACCCCCACCCCCTCCTTAACACCACTCACACTGAATAATCCACTATTTCAGAGAGAGAAAGCATTATCTTATTGTAACAGACTCCTATTAAGCCGAAGACAGAGGGGTCGTTTTTATAAAAACTAAATGGATGATGGCTTAACTTGCACCTGACAGAACATGACTTTTCAATATGACTGCTCTGACTGCAGCCGCATTTCCACCGGGTGTTTTTGCGGAGGAATTCATCAGCTCAGGGAGGTCATCCGAGAGGCATTCACCCCACGAGCTCTTCTTGGACTAGAACACATTAAAGAGGGATGAGTCTCCACTTGGGGAGGAGATTTGCTATTTTCATGCTGTAGGCTGAAATATCACTGTATGTCAGCACAATTGGGATTGGTAGGCATCTCATCCAGAGATGACAAAAGAAATCTCCTTAACAAGTAAAACATTGCCATCAAGCCGCTTTCTGACAGCATGTCAACACTGCATCAATTAAACAGTAAAGTGATAAGCTTATGTACAACATGAATTTGTTAAATTAGTCTGGATGCTCCTTTCATGTGTGTACTTCAGAAACTCTGAACACAATGCCTGCCGTTGCTTTTTTTTTTTTTTTTTAATTATCTGTGAATGAACATTTCGCTCAAACATACCTGTTAGCGTGTGAAATATAAAAAGAACAGAAGGTGTCAGACCACCCCGTATCCAGATTAGCATATTTTGCACTCCATTTTTTTTAAGTGATCAGAAACGTCAACACGTCAGTGGGACAAAAATAAAACACAACATCTGACACACTTTAAGTCGTTATAGTATACCTATTAGCAATCATTTTCTGTGTATTCAACTGGCACACTTCCAGATCTATTGGCATATGGGTGGTGTTTTTTTGTATTTATATTTCTGGTCATCCGATGCAGGTTTAATACAAATACCGACAACCTTCACATTACAGATCATTTCATCCGTTTTTCATATTGTATAAGAACAGTGATCAGTGCAGCTTTAAGTTGGTGGATGCTAAACTTATGCTCTGTATGTTCCCTCTTGTAACAAAACCTGTATCACATTCTGTTTAGTCTGATTAAATGATTGGTGATATCCATCCATCCATCATCTTTACCCGCTTTATCCTGAACAGGGTCACGGGGGGGCTGGAGCCTATCCCAGCTGACTTTGGGTGAAGGCAGGGTTCACCTGGACAGATCGCCAGTCTATCGCAGGGCCGGTGGTATTCATAAATACTAATTATGACTTGGACATATGGGCAATACATAAGGGTGAACGTGACATAGCTTTCACAGCTTCACAAGAATGTGTAAATCTGGTAAACTGTGTTGAAGCTATATTTTTCCATATGGATCCAACACGTTTTTTATTTGTGTGCCATATGGAATAATATTTTTTATGTTAAAGTGACTGAGTTATACTTTGTGATCAGGGCTTACAAAGTGGGCCTTTACTTTGGATCATGGACATTTTTGCTGAACCTAAAAGGCAGCAAATAGCTCTGAAAACCCCCCAAAAAACATTACATATGAATTAATAAATAAACACATCTTATAGCAAAGGATTTTATAATTATTTACTGTTGTGATAAACATATGCATCAACTATGGAGAAAAAAACTCAAGCTTTTTAATGTAAGCAAAGGTTTTTTTTGGTTTTGGATTAATGCTACATTATATTTCTGAGACAACATAAACGAAAAAAAATACAGTTACAGTTGTGAGCTGTGTAGCTCCATATGCATAATCTCATCACATAATGTGAAAATACCAGTCAGGCTGGGTTTTCTTTTGCACTAATATCATCTCTGCTGCTTTTTGAATTCTGCTGTACCCGACTGGTTGTTACCATTTCACACATCCGCAATCATTCGGCAATGATAATTTACCATAATTACATAATCTGCATATTGTAGGCTCCAAATGACTCTGTGGTGGAGCCTGATGAAATTCTGTTTCTGTAAACTCATAACAAGCAGAATACTGATGTAGACTGTGGTTCAATGCAGGTAAAACTCATCAGTAGCTGTAGCATTTCAAGTGTTAAAACATGATGCTATTTTTTCATTTTATATACCCACAGTAAAGATATGTGATTTATGAGGTAAAACGGCATTCAAAGTATAAAGATTAAGATTTTGTTAATCTTTGTCATTTTGTTTGGGCTCATTCAGGATTGCATGGTATGTTGCCAGAAATGCCACCTGGAACAAGGAGCCTTGTGCGATTATGGAGGAAGCTGCCAGGTACAGCAGCTACCATCTCCCTGAGCATATTGTTATGAAACCTTTGAAAATAAATATATCCAGCCTGGTCTGCGGCTCTGCCTTCTTCAGCCCAATGGTTTGTAAGCTAAATGTTTCTGTACATTTATTTGTATTTATTGTTTATGTTTATAGTTCTGTATGATTTGATAAATGCCACTGAAATACCTAAGACAACATTGAAAGAATTTGAAATTCATTTAATTTTATAATTCTCATTACACAACCTTCAGCAGAGACATCTGAAATTGTTCAGCCTGTGCTGAAACCGTTTTCATTACAACACATTATTTGTGCTGTGATTCAGAGGATATTTCCAATGTTACTACTAATATTAAAGGCCAGCATGCAGTTCTGGGTTAGTTCAGGTTTTGCTACAAGGTAACAAGAACAATACCTGTGTTACATGTCTTTGGACATGTAACAGGTATTTGACATAACAGATACAAAAAATGGAATCTGGGAAATGAATAGGGGTTATTATTGCAAAAACATTTGAAAATATTTGGAGAGATGTTAATCCATCAAACCATCCAACCATTTGTAGTGTATTTGTAAAGGCACAAGGTAACAAACTAAATAATACAACGTTAATCATTCATGATCTTGTTGGCAGTGCAAAAAAACTACAGCAAATGACAGTAGGACCGTTCAATACGTGCAGTCTCCTGTGCATTTAAACCAAATATAGGAGGGTGTTGTTGCCACTAAAAGAGAGAATAATAAAAGTAGTATGTTTAGAGCAGCCTGGAGTCAGCACAAAGGCATTGTGTTGTTGGTTGTGTCCGTCTGTCCCATTCTCAAAAATGCCTTGAGGGAATTTCTTCAGAATTGGCACAAACATTCACTTGGTCAAGTCCATGTACAATACACACATTTTCCCACAATCCTGACAACCATAATCTTTCAAAAGAAAAGTGGACAAATTGAGAAGCGACTTCACGTGTACTAAATGAAGACAGATCATTCCAACAAGCTAGATAGAATAATTTTAGGTGCCACATCAATACAATCTGTAGGCTCATACAGTTAATTCCATGACATAGAATACAATGACATTTCTAAACTACACTTTCTAAACATTTTATGCTCAACATCCTACTAAAAATATCAATAAGACCAGTCAATTCATCAGATCCCAGAATGGCTGATAAAGGGGAATCCTCAGTAGTAGTGAACTTTTGTTTACACGCTAAACGGTTTGCAAATCTTCTGGTAGAAATTTAAATCCACTTTCTGACGTAAATTGTGGCATCCTAACAGATAAGAGGAGGTTTATCAATTTGAATGAGCATTAGAGCAAAGACGTTTACATTTTTTAGTCGTGAGACCAATGCTGTCATAACTGCCTTTATTTCCGAGAAACTTCTCCGCTCGCAGCAATGGCTTTAGAAGGGATTGTACATTTATTCTCCTCAAAATACCTCTATGCTTAACACTTTGCATACTATTTTCGAAAGCTTGTATAGTTCTCTTACTTAATTTTCTCCATACAGTAATAGTAGGTGGCTTGGTCATGTGTTTTTATCCAACACATTGAATAGGTCAAAGTCATTCCTCTTCGCTTGTGACTATTCTTTTTTGCATGCTTTAGCTTCGTGCTTCATCTGTGACCTTCTGCCTGCTGTCACTGCGTAGTGCTATACCACGTTATGGACACTTTTATTCAAGCTAAAGTATGCAGCCAGAGAAATGCAGTGGAGAGGCCAACGCTACAGCTGCATTAGCCGTGCAAGAGGGTAAGGCCGGTGGGAGCTATCCAGAAACTGAGCTGCCGAGAGCAAACAATGACTGCAGTTGTCTCGGCTAAGATTGCCCTCTAATGTAAAAAAAAAAACAACTGAATTATTATGCAGCAATGAATTCAGCGTGGGCAGGTATTCGTTGGATGGTGTCGCCGACGCCGACTAAGAGAAGAGTGTGGTAGTAGCCTCTGCATGAACCTTTTTTCTCCTCACTTGGGCAGAAGTGTGCTGGAGACAGATAACATGGAATCATGGAAATGGAAAAGACAACCATAACCGTCAGGGCTGACAAGGCAGACGCTCATTAAGTGCGTATTTTATTTAACCAAACACTATGTTTTGTCTGACTTATTGAATTAGGGCAGCATGGTGTTGCAGTGGTTAGCACTGTCGCTACACAGCAAGTAGTTTCAGGGTTTGAGCCTCGGCCGGGGGCGTGGGCCTTTCTGCGTGGAGTTTGCATCTTGGCTTGCATGGGTTCTCTCCGGGAACTCTGGCTTCCTCACACTATCCAAAAGCATTAATGTCAAATTAATTTGTGATTCTGAAATGCCCGTAGGTGTGAATGTGAGTGTACATGTTGGTTTCTGTCTGTCTCTCTGTGTTGGCCCTGTGATGAACCTGTTCAGGATAAAGCGGGTATACATGATGGATGGATGGATTGAATTAGAGTGGTGATACAATTGCGACATTGGAAAAGTATTTTTCTCAGCATGTTGTGTTGCTTGTGTTTACAATAGCAGCTAACGTTATGGTATATGATCAGTAATAGTAAGATGAATATTCACCTTTTTCTGTCTTTTGCTCTCTGCGAACAATGACGTCTGGCAGTTTACCATAGTTTTGTTGAGCAGGTGCTCAACAAAACTATGGTAAACTATGGTAAACTATGGTAAACTATGGCAGGTGCTCAACAAAAGGGGATAGAATTGTTAAAAGATTAAATGGTTAGGCATCAAAACCTTGCACGCAATGCATACTGGTACATGTAGTCACAGCTGGTACGGCTCTGCTAGCAGGACATCTCAGATAAATTCAGTGTTCTCGGTCACTATAGCACACACCGAGGACTTTATTGCTTCAATTGACTGCATTTACCATGAACACTGAGAGGACCTTCAAATAAAAGGTGGTGAATTTTTCCGTTAAATTTCTCCTCAAATATGTCCATCATCAATTTGAACCCAATAAAACAAACACATCTTTGCTGCTAGCTACTCATATATACATAATGCAATTGAGCTTTGGTTCAGAACTTTACTTTTGTAGAGTGCAGCATACATTATCCAAACAGTGTTTACCATTCTGCCAGATGAAACCATCTTATGATGATCTTATCCATAAGACTCGACCAAACCTTTGTAAAACACACTTCAGAGACTCCAGCAGAAAGCTCTCTTCGGTTCTTGGGTGAACTTGTCAAAGAAAAGCTTAAGTGGTTGGTCTGTGTGCAGTGCTTGACTGCATCTGATACAGATAACTCCAACCTACAGGTCAGACAATGCGAACCTATGCAGCCTCGAAACTTCCTTTTTAGTTTCAAGTACACTCCATTTTAGTATTTTGCTTACCATTACAGAGGCTCTATCTGAGCACAATTCGCCCTGGCATTCTTTAACAAAAGCATCGTCAAGGCCATGTTTGAGCAGGCAGTTAAGTAGGTCAATAGTGACTCCATATGCGGTTCTATTTTCAAGCATGAGAAGATCTAAGAATAAGGTCAATGGTGCAAAGCTATCAACTGATGTTCTGAGGTACACAGTAAGACATTTTGCTTAACGAGGTCCTTTCATCCACAATAACAGTGAGCTTTGTTGGGGTCACTTAACAATGCTCGCCTCATCTCTTTTGATGAAAAATTTACAATGTCTGCACATGCCACTGTACATCTCAGTAAAGAACACGGTCAACAGTTACACAATTTATCATCTGTTGCTCTATTGGTTCTGGATGATCAGAGTAAGGCCGGTTATTTTTACCATATGCTGCACTGTTTTATGGGTTAAGGCTAAAATTTCAGCCTGTGTGAAAGATTGTTCCCAGGGCTTTTTCATCTTGTCTTTTCGGTATGCCTTCTGCTGATTTGAGATTACGCAAGTTTATTTGAATTTTTCCTTAAAGATTTTCTTTTCTTTTCATTGTTGTCACCATATGGGCCAAGTCTGCAGATATCACATATTACACTGCTCAAAAAAATAAAGGGAACACTTAAACAACACAATGTAGCTCCAAGTCAATCACACTTCTGGGAAATCAACCTGTCCAGTTAGGAAGCAACACTGATTGTGAATCAATTGTACCTGCTGTTGTGCAATTGGAACAGATAACAGGTGGAAATGAGGCAATTATCAAGACAACCCCTGTAAAGGAACGGTTCTGCAGGTGGTGACCACAGACCATTTCTCTGTCCTCGTCCTTTCTGGATGATTTTTGGTCACTTTTGCATTTTGCCAGTGTCCTCACCTCTAGAGGTAGCATGAGGTGTCTACAACCCACAGAAGTTGCTCAGGTAGTGCAGCTCATCCAGGATGGCACATCAATGCACGCTGTGGCAAGAAGGTTTGCTGTGTCTGTCAGCACAGTGTCAAGAGGACGGAGGAGATACCAGGAGACAGGCCGGTCCACCAGGAGACGTGGAGGGGGCCGTAGGAGGACAACAACCCAGCAGCAGGACCACTATCTGCTCCTTTGTGCAAGGAGGAACAGGAGGAGCACTGCCAGAGTCCTACAAAATGACCTCCAGCAGGCCACTAATGTGCATGTTTCAGCTCAAACTGTCAGAAACAGACTCCATGAGGGTGGTACGAGGGCCCGACGTCCACAAGTGGGGCCTGTGCTTACAGCCCAACACCGTGCAGGGCGATTGGCATTTCCCAGAGAACACCAAGATTGGCAGCTTCTCCATCGGTGCCCTGTGCTCTTCACGGATGAGAGCAGGTTCACACTGAGCACATGTGACAGACGTGACAGAGTCTGGAGACGCCGTGGAGAACGTTCTGCTGCCTGCAACATCCGGTTTGGCGGTGGGTCAGCGATGGTCTGGGGAGGCATTTCTTTGGAGGGCCGCACAGAACCTCCGTGTGCTAGCCAGAGGTACCTTGACTGCCATTAGGTACTGGGATGAGATCCTCAGACCCATTGGAAGACCATATGCTGGTGCAGTGGGCCCTGGGTTCCTTCTGATGCATGACAATGCTGAGCCTCATGTGGCTGGAGTGTGTCAGCAGTTCCTGCATGATGAAGGCATCGATGCTACGGACCCGCCTGCCCGTTCCCCAGACCTGAATCCAATCCAGCACATCTGGGACACCGTGTCTCGTTCCATCCACCGACGCCACGTCCACCGCAGACTGTCCAAGAGTGGACTGATGCTTTGATCCAGGTCTGGGAGGAGATCCCTCAGGAGAACATCCGTCGTCTCATCAGGAGCATGCCCAGGCGTTGTAGGGAGTGATACAGGCACGTGGAGGCCACACACACTACTGAGCCTCATTTTGACTTGTCTTGAGGAATTTCCACAGAAGTTGGATGAGCCTGTGATCTGATTTTTCCACTTTTATTTTCAGTATGATTCTGAATCCAGACCTCCATGGGATAATGATTTTGATTCCCATTGATCATTCTTATGTTATTTTGTTCTCAACACATTCCACTATGTAATGAATAAAGATTTTCAACTGGAATATTTCATTCATTGAGATCTAGGATGTGTTGTTTAAGTGTTCCCTTTATTTTTTTGAGCAGTGTATATGAAATAGGTAAGTCTTGTGGAAATATTCAAATAGATTTGTATCCTAGAATCCAGATAAGTTCTCACTTTCTGCTCTGACACTGCTCCCCTCACCTGCCCCTCTCTTCTGTTCAAGCTGCTCTGCTCCTCTCTCATCATCACCTGCCCTGTTCTGCTCAACTCTGCATTCAAATAAGGAAATTTGACAAAGGAATAGAAAAACCTCATCAAGTGAATGCACTGATGGCATGACATGTTGATGACAAATCTACTGATTGAAAATACCAAATGCCAATAAAATTGAACTTCCTGGCCTTTTGGTTTGGTACTTTTACAGTATTACCAGAAATTCAATCATGATTAGATTACCAAGTGAACATGATACAAAAGATACAACTGGTTTTGGCATGTGCCTATATAAGCTAGGTGTCTGACGTACCTTTTGAAATATTATTTAAACATCCTCCTCTTTACTTCATGTACTTCTTCACATAACTTCAACTTCTGAAACTCTAAGTTAAAAGAAATACATGTATGCAACGTACACACATTATCTAAGGACAAATTGGAGTGTAAAAAATCTTAATAAACTAAGACTAAAACAAAGCCTTGTTCCTGAGAAGCAAGGCAAAAACTATGAGTGAGTTATTTTTCATTAATCAATTTTATAGGTAGTAATTTGTCAAGGATTACCTTGCCATAAGAGTTACTCTGATAGTCTGCTTTCAATTGGTAAGCTTGCTTGACAGTTTAACTCAAACTAGAATTTACCATCTAGCTTAATGTAACAATTAGCTACCGAAGATTGGAGGCAACCTGGCACTAACTATCTTGCGTTAAGGTTATGGTATCATTTGTGAAATCAAAACAACCTGTTTAAGCTGATAAGTTATTAAACCTGTCAATTTTCTCCACACCCTGCCATCTGTACTGTCTGACTAATCAGTGACTAAGATCACTGATCTGCTATAAATAGCTTTTAGAAAAAAACACTGACAGAAAAAAAAAGAAATTCCTTGAAGGTTCTGATGTTTGAAATTTTTTGCATCACCTCATGCTCTCCACAGCTACAAAGAAAACATGTTATGGTCATTGCTTTTTTATTTATAAGAATGAGAAAAAGGTAAAAATATCTAAATGGGATTTGTGAAGTTGTAAATAAATGTGAATATGGACACAAAACTATAAGTTTATATGTATGTAATCCCAATACGATGTGTACATGTTTAGAACAATGTGCACTCAAAAAATGAGAATAGAAGCCTTTGTGTAGTGTAAAGAAGAGGAGATATCATCATGGATGACCTTCCTTAAATCTGTGGAAGACCAATCTGATTTGTAATGGTTCTGTCAAGCAGAAAAAAAAGGATAAACATGACCTGCTCTTCCAAATCAAGGTACTCAAATCCTGCAGCACTGTTCCGTTCACATCCACCCGACCAAAGACAGTGTCTGTTTTATAGTTCAGTTACCCTCATGAGTCACAGATTTAGTTCAGATTTTATTCCAGAGTGGAAGAGAGTTGATCAGTCCGACAGTATCACCATCAATACATGCTGAATTTAATCATGTATCATTTGTCATTTGTATAAAACACACTAATACATCTTATAGTTTCAGCACTTACAATACAGGTATTTAGCCTAAATGCACACCAATTGTATAGTTCTTTGAGATTTGCTACTAACAAACAAATATAAAAAGACAGACCCCCAAACAAAGTAAAAACATTCATAGAGTATATACTGTACATACCTGCACAAGGCTGTACAATCCTAAACAGAACAATGCTCAATGATTTGTTTTGTCTGGTGCCAGATCTGCAACAAAATATGTATGTATATATATATATATAAAAGAAATCATCAGATAGTTGCCAACATTTTCTAAATTTTAGTAAAGTGCAGCAATTTCTTCAAAAACAAATACCATGTATTCCAATGTTTAGAAAAAAAAGAACTCTGAATCCAAACCAAAAGTAATTACTTGTTCATTGGCCCTAGGCTAAATTATTCAGATTTCTTTGATGGGAATTTGTTGAGTGTTTTTGAGATATCCTGCCAAATCACAGTCAGGCAAGCAGGATTTGAAGTTGTGAACCAATATATATTTGCATTGGAAAATGACACGAGAACACTGACAGCTGCAGAATGTAAAACGTTTTAGTTTAAATGGCTGCCATCATCAGTAAACCCAGGACAATGGCACACAGTCCCATATTCAAAAGTCTATTCCACTAATTCCAAAGTTTCTTTTGACACACACAAACACAATCTTTATCCCCAGTACATTCCTAAACCCCATCTCAATTCTCTTTCCAGTAAGCCTGCCAAGAGAAGCATCGATGAAGTGTGTTTCCCTGACTTGCGAGAGTGACCGGGGCTATTTGATTTTAACCACAGTCACTGAGATAATCACGGGGTGGTAAGGAGTGTATGGCGGCAATTTCCGGAAAGGTCACCCATCTAATGAGGAGCAATAGCCCACTCACAAGCCACAGAGGAACTAAGAACCATTTTGTGGCACAGAAGCAAGTGGAGGCTGGCAGCTGAGGTGCCTCGTGGAAGCAAGATTTTCAGGTGATTTCTTCATGTAGGTTCGCCATAGTCTGAGCTGATCTCAGAAAGGGCTACAAAATGGATAATAAAGGGTTTTTAAAGTTGTTAATGTGCTCCAGCGTATTGTCTACTCTGTTCAAGGTAAATATTTGACTGAGTCCCTAAGAGAAAAGTATTTAATGATAAAGACAGGCTTTTGGTCTCTAGACCTACAGATATAATCTACAGTCCTTTGCTTGGATATGCCGAAATCCAGCAGCACAACATCCACAAATTTGACAAATGTTTGCCAACCCATTTTGTCTGTTTAATTTCTGAAGTTGTATTTAGATTTTATGGATTGCAAGCACACACACAATGATAAAACCGCAAATCTACAAGGTCGCCGTAGGTAGAAAGAATTTATATTTTTTGTTGTGACCCATTTTGTGGTTTACACTTTCAAGGCAAATGTATTTCAACAAAAATCTTGCCTAGCACAGCATCAAATGTCCCTCACAAACACAACAATCTGTCACATCATTTGGGTTTTGTTTGTCAGAATGAAAGAATATAATTTAGAGCTAAAGCTCCCAAGACTGTGAGATTCCTTTCAAGAATCTGTGACAATCACTGGAAAGGTGAGCCATTTTGGCCAGCATCATTAATGTCAAAAGAGACCAAGCCAAGAGTCAGCCCCTCAAACTTGAGTGGCAGTCGGAGTGTAAACATTGCACCTGTCAGCTCATTACTGGGGCTTCAGTGTGGCGGCGAAGCTGTTTGCAGGATGGACAGCATCCCTTGCCTTGCAGCCAGGGTAAATACCTTGCCCTTCTGCTGTATTCCCTGGATTCATTATACTGCAAGCCAACACACAGGAGGATCTGTCAGGAGTTACCAGTTCCATTACCCACTAAATCCTTTAACAGGGGCTTTAACTTGTTGAACGAGGCTGGTATTGATTTAAGGCGGGTGGCGAGGTCTGGGCGCAGCAGATGGGTTGATTCAAAGCACTAAAGTACTTGAATCGGACCTTTTGAAAATCCGATCCCACTCAATTATCCACACCCTCTCACTAATAAAATAAAGCCTGCTTTGCAACAATATTAGCAGGACTTTCCATCGATTTTTATTAATCAGAATCAATCCTGCTATGGCAGTGGAAAGTTGTTTATTAACTGTGTTAAATAATGGCAAATAGAAAAAGTAAATCCCTTTAATTGCTAAGATAGATAAGCAGCTTACTTCTTCTGCAGCATAGCCTAGCTCAACCTGATGCAACACTCTGTTTTCTTTTATTTATTATCCAGCTAATGAAGTGATTTACCCCAAGAGTGCAGTCACTCCCAGCCAACTGTGGGTAGTTTAATTTGGTGTTTCTTCACGTGCTTTGACAATTCATCATCATTCAATGTGGGAAACAGCAACGATCTGGTGAACAGGCATGTGTTTTACTTGTTCACTGAGGCACCAAGTCAAGGACAGCAGAGAATGTAAGACACAAGCTGTGTCCAAAATCAATCCCCAATTAACTAAGTCCCTATTCCCTCCATTCATGAGGTGCAGATAGATTTAAGACACTTTTCATCATTTTTTCCGCGGTACTGACAGCTGTTGTCCGACAGAAAATTTACACATCTCTCAAAGGCAATACAGTGTAGGGTTTTTAGAAAAAAGTAGTGCGCAATCGACAATATATTCCCCTGTCAGAATTTGAAGCCGTTTTAACTTAGTAAACTTTTGGACCGCAACAATAAATGATCTACATTTTTTATTTTTTTTATTTTTATTTTTAATATGTTAGCTAAGTACAACCCTTGTAGAAAATAAAACAACCAAAACAAAAACAATAAGTGTCCCATGTATTCCACAAGGGACACGTGATCATATGTATGATACATTTTTACCACATGTTGCAATGCATGATAACATGAGAAAATATGTGGAAAACATGGGAATCTACATGGGCTTCACACATTGCACCATGAAAATGTTCCTACATGTTTCCCATGGGCAAAATACATGTTTCACATGTGCACACCATGTGTGTAGTCACACATAATCACATGTTTTTTCACGTGTAATTCATGCGTTTCTTCTGTAAAGTAAGCGCTGGAGGTAATGTTATGTGGTAGCAGGTTTTGGACCCAAGAGCAGACACAGAGGCGTAGATGGTGAGAATAAAATAGAATGTTTTATTGCAAACAGGAGTTGTAGATGGAGCGTGAAGGTATAATCCACAGTCTCTTCTGAGGTGAGGCTGTGTAGGCAGGGGAAGACTGGGAGACCTTCCAGGCTGAAGGGGAGTCTGAGTGTGTGAGGGTTTAACAGTGATGTGGTATCTAGGGGTCCGGAGAGCAAGATGTGGAGGAACCAGAGGCAGGACACTGGGAGCAGCGGGCTCGACGTCGATGACGATCTCCGTGGATTGAAGCGGGACATCAGGTAAGTCCGAGGCAAGAGGACTGCAGGCACGCTGACAGGTTGCTGAGGGAGGCAGAAAAAAACTGCGATCAGGGCCAGATAAGAGAGAGAGAGAGAGAGAGAGAGAGAGAGAGAGAGAGAGAGAGAGAGAGAGAGAGAGAGAAAAAGAGGATCACACACTTACTGGGTGAGAAGACAACAGACTGACAATGACAGGAGTGCAGGACCAGGGTTGATATACTCCCAGGAGACAATCAACTGGGTTCCCAGCAGCTGTGCAGACCGATCAGGGGCGTGGCCGTGGGAGGTGTCTGAATGCTGGCAGTGGTGAAACAGACCAAAACACAAAGCACATGGTATAGGACCACAAACAGGGGAATGACAGAACATAGAGGAGAGGAGATCGGGGGAACAAAGGTCAAAACACAACGGGGTCAGACAGAGATCCTGAGAGGCAATGGCTGCTAAATACAGCACCTCCAAAACATGTAGTGCCTTATTTGTAAATTTGTTTTCTGTCAAGTAATTCATAAAAATAATGTTATTTTCAGTCACTGGTCATATGACTACAATGATAATCATGATTTGTTTTCAGTTTTTATCAAACACTTGTGCATTATTATTCCATGTCTTCTTAGGTGGCATGTCAACATGTGTATTCATTGATTCCTACAATAAGGAGACTTCAACTTAATCCTAACTTCACAATTTCACTACAGATGTAAGCCTGTGCATTTTATATTTATATTTCTTGTAAAAGTTGTGGATCATTGTTAAATGTGTTGCCGGGTCTGGTAAACTGTGTCAAACAATTCACTTGGTTCTATTTCCCCCCTGATACTCAGTCACTTGGCAGCTTTAAAGTGTTGACCTTGTTAGAATTGATCCTATTGTTAGGGTTATTATTGTTGAGTCTAATACCAATTATAACTTATCACCAGTAAAACAAAACACATATACAGTATATATATACTGTAGTGTGGAGTGTTTCATTTTTACAGTAAGCACAACTGCAGCTATTCTATTGATAAACAAGTACCTCCAGTGACAAAGACCCTCTTTAAAACTATAAATCTTTTTTATATATCTATTTATATTCACATAAACGTTATATAAATTCCATTTTCTTTTGTGTGGGAGACGTATACAGTAGCAGTGTGTTGTTCCTCCTGAAGGCATGTCTTTATAACACTGAAGAGCCACTCTCAGAATGTGACTCTCTCAGGGGAATACTGAATTTGGTGTGCCTGTGATTTATGATGCTACCATGTGTTGCCTTGAAGAAAAAAATGACAAATTTCTGCAATAATTGAGGTAAATGATGGTTTTGTCTCTTCTTAATTCATCATTTTTACCCATAGTTCATTGAGTTTGTAAAGTAAATGTCAGCAGGATATGTGCTCGCCTCCTGTGAAAAGGAATTGCTGATGCGTGCAACTAGCAGAGTGTAAATTGTCCATGGCGACGTTATGGAGACCTAAGCACTGTTTAAGTGATATTTGGAATCAGACATGCATTGATTGTGACTATACTTTGCTGTAATTGACAATTATTCAATAAAAACTGCAAAAGAAAAAACAAGGTCCTTTACCTTGCATAACTCAATATTCACCTCTCCATCTCTGGCTTTATTTGCAATTGAACATCATTCACCTTTGACATCTCTGCACAGTTGAAATCCATCCAGCATGGCGGCCGTAAGGGCCACTATTCTGATTAGAAAATGATCAATGCCGTTAGAGAAATTGTCCATATGCCACAGATCATTAGCTGACCATCCCTGAACGCATAAATGTGCCAAGACGCGTCTTTGAATCCATCACTCTTGCCTTTCTCAATGATCACCTCCCAGGTCTGGACCTCTCTCTCTCTCTCTCTCTCTCTCTCTCTCTCTCTCTCTGGCCTTTGCGATTGGAAATACACGTCGTAGCACACACTATGAGCAAGTGTCATGGGACATACTCAAAGGCATCAGTTTAATTAACATCTTTGTCAGACCTACAAACATTGTTATGTTACCTCTGCCAGACATATCAAGGGTTTGCAGGGGATGTGTGTCACATTTCTGCCATACACTCTAGACCACAATACTTTTCTCTGTCAAGCAACTGCATCAGGATGATAAACACGCTTCATCTGTTGGTAGCTTTCACGCAAGATAAATGCTAGGCAGTTGTAGCCAGCGGCAAAAATATTTTAAATTCATAGATGTTGCCAGAGTTATACATTTTAAGGGCAAAGCAGCACTTATTCTGCAAATTAAGGATGAGATTTACTGCTCATCTGCTAGTTTACTGATGAATATGAGGTCGTGTTGAGTTTAGAGGTGCAAATAGCTGCTGTTTTGGATTGTTTGAGAACAAAAACAGAAGAAGTGTTGGAGTGGTGACATACTAAGTAGTAACCCCTAATGATCATTTTTTTTAGATCACCTAGCAGCAGCTACCAGTTGGTCTGCAGATGTGGCGCCGCATTTTAATCACTAATCGTGCCTTTGGGATGGGGAAAGTGTCCCAGATTCCGAGGGCCTCGAGCTGACAGATCAATTTGACATTATATTAGTGGGAGTCTCACAGGATTTGAAAAACGGTCTTTAATCCAATGTGCTACAAGGAGGGAAAGTGCAATGAGAAGTACAGCGGAAAGGCCTCACACCAAAGAGGGCAGATGCAATCATAAAATTCAAGCCGGTCCCCTGAAAGTCCCTCTGAAAAAAAGAATGTGAGTCTATTTGAGGTGTAAACATTTCCAAACACCAAAAGTTGAAGTTCCTTCCTGCTTATTATGCTTCCAACTACGTTTTTGTTGTTAATGCTGATGACAGGCTACAAATTCAGAACTAAAATAAAATCTACGGGTCTGTTTTTGTACCACTAACAGAGAGATGGAAATCATTTTAGCAGTTTCTGAAAACAGGACTGTGTCCCATTACAATGTTGTCATGTGTCTTATTTGTGTATAGATACAGTGGACTGCCTTGCTCCTATAATTATATGCCTACCTGTTGATTACTCAGGGCTGTTTGTGCTGTTTGCTGTTGATCAGTAAGAAGTAATTTGCTCTGTTCCTTTGATTTGATGTTAAGTACAGGTGTTGGTGTTAATGCACCTAAGTTGCAGGATACAAAAGCAGCCAACTTGAACTCAAATCTGTTTTCCAAGATTTGCAAAATGTAAGATTTTAAGTTTAGAGATTCTATATTCTTTAAAGTCAGATTTATTCTCCTTTTTCTGGACATAAAGCAGGTATTAGTAGGTATTGCTTTTCATTAATATCTTGAAACTGTCCAAACACTCAGTCCATGGGGGAATGCATACAGCCCCTATTAAGCAACTGTGCCGTTTGGACCTCCTTAAATTTTGTGATTTCACAAACTAATGCTCATGTCATATGCCCTCCTTCAGAGCGGCCAACTGTCCAACCTTTTATATGGGATAAAAAAAAAACAATCAGTAATTCTGTCGCTGAGTTGGCAAGCTACAAGACCAAAGGAAGTTGTGGTAGGCCTCGGCGTACATCATTAAGAAATAAGTCAGCCAATCAAAAGAGAGGATCATTGATATCAATGCACCTTAAAGACACAGTCACAACACAGCTGGTTCTTTGAAGAGCTCCTGATAGAAGCTTGAGAGAGATGTACAATTATATTGAGGTTTTTTTTTAGTACTTTAAACCTCAAAAATATATTTTCATGTATATAAAGACTGCAAATAAAACTGAAAAAGTGTCAAGGGTAAAAAAAAGTTGTCGGTCAACCATTGCTGAATTTCTATCCTTTATAGATCCAGTGCAGCATTGTTATTAAATTAAGCAAATGCAATAACTTTCATATTTTCAAACTAAGTTGCACTTCCATTGATCAAATCTGTATCTTGACAGTGAACCACATTACTATGTATTAAGTGAAAGGAGTCACTTGTAATGATGAACCCGATGCACCCGATGAACAGCTCTCAGCTTTGCAGAGCACTTGGACTTGATTTGGCTTTTTGTTTTAGGTTTGGAAGCTTTGCATTTCCTCCTTCTGTCCACAGCAGTCAGCTGTTTTTAGCAAACAGCTTTTATTAGAACTAACTTTACACTACCCACCAAGTACTAAATAGAAGGCAAACAAATGGGATATCTGGAAGCAACTGAACTCATCAACCTGGTTTTAATCACATCTTGTTTGTCCGAGATGCCTCATCAGCTATAGTTAGGGATGAAGAGTGATTTTTACAAGTTTTCTCAGACCACAAGATATGTCCAATATTGGTATACAAAAAAAAAGATTTAAAAGTGAAGAACCTGAAAATGCTCTGCAGATGTAAAAGTAAACGTTTCATTTATTTCCATTTGCAAAAGAGAAAATGTAAAAAGATGTGACAAGAGGTGTCTATCTGTTAAGACATCATTGTAGGCCTTTCAGACACACTTATCTGTTTACCTTCTTCTAATTGGTCAGTGTGTAAGTTAAGCTTGTTCACTATTGTTTCACTTTGTCATCTTTTCATTAAAATACAACCACTCCTGTTTCCTAAACATCAAATTTATAATCAGTTGTTAGCATGCAGACCTCAGTCCAAAACATTCTGATGTTCTTTATATGCGTGCCGTCATGAGCTGCTCTTAAGATGCTTCACTTCTTTTCATTCAAGGAGCCTCCATCTGCCTGGTTCCCCTGTCATTGTCACCTCTGGGGTTCATTTACACCTGATGTCTCATGAGTCATTCACTGAGGCATAAAATAACAAGGCTATTGGCATTAACATAACATGGACCAGAAGAACTGTTGCATTTAAATAGCCTCTCCGGCCCATTCTGGGCTCAATGCCTGAACCGCTCAGATCTCTCAGATATGCCTTGAAGGAATCAGTCCCTCTCAGATGTCCTGCAGATTTTTACTCAAGATTTTGTCTCAATGTTTTCATCAACTATGGAAGCTCACAAAATGAATGTGTTGCAACTGCACGTGTTCAAACTTTAAGTTGATATTTTGTTGTTTTTAAATGATCTACTGGTTGAGAAATCCCCAGTGCAAATATAGTTCATAGTTGTATATTCATAGTTTCAAGCAACAACAATTTTGGGAGAAAATGAATGTCATCTGAGATATGGTACTATTGTGTCATATAGTGTGAACAATTATCCACAGTAATAGGAAAAATAAATTATAGAACAATGAAATGGACTCAGAAGTGCAACATATATTGTTGATAGCTGTTCTTAACAGCGATGATGTGTTTTAGGTTCATCTTTCTCATGGTCTATCTATAGATCTGTTTTTCTACATATTGTATCAGGCTTTGATGAACTGTTTGTTGTCCAATGCTACCTAGAAATAGTATTCATCCTGCTGGACGTTTCATGTTTTATTCTTTTACAACATGAAATCACAGCAGCTGCAATTAGAGCTTTTTGACACTGGATAACATGGTTTATGTACAAGGGAAATTGTCCGTAAATTGAGTGCATTTATAAAACAAAGCATTTTGATTGCTTTGGTAAGCACATTTGTTTTTGTTCTCAAATTATTCTTGGCAAAACTGTTAAAACTCTCCAACTGTTAAATTAGAGACCACTAGTGAACAATGTTGCCAAATATTCTGGATTACTGTCATTGTTTAGAACCATTAACTGTCTGTCCCAAACCATAGTTCTCTTGCAGACTGCTTTCTGGATTTGAATGTTTCTATGATGTTCCAGCATATTAAAAGACCTGACAAATAATGGCACTTCACCATGTTGATGCAAAAACAAGGCACAGATTCAATGGCTGACAAAAATCCCTCAATAGTGCTCTTCTCACAGAGATGCTTTAACTCTTTTAAATGTGCCTTCTTTGGTATTCTTGTCATTTAATGTCTTTTAGAATTGTTTCTTGATGTTTATATTTTTGCCGGTATACCTGGCTAACCACCAACATGTGAGACACAAGTGTGTCTTTAACCTCTTAACACTGGTCACACCTTAATTACACACATATATTTATCTAGCAGTTATATTCCTACACTAGTGATTAGTTAGGTGTGTCATGGTCATACACTTTATATAAAAATGTAGTCTACAGGTCTGAAAAGTGAAGCCAATGCGGAAGTGCCTGAAAGTGCAATACCACTGAAGGCCACTAGAGGCTAGCTCCAAAAAAGAAAAAAAATGGATCCAATGGAGACCCATTTAAAAAGTGTCAACTTTTACCATGAAATACATTTTTACGGTGTTTGCTAAACTCACTTATTCTCATCAGTGTTCTGGTGGTTGCGCTGAAAAATAATTACATAATTAATTAGATATCAGGTCTAAAAGAGAGGTATGTCTGGGGACATGTCTGAAATGATTGACATACCTGGTGGGCCCTCGCTCCTCCCCAGCACCCCCAAAATGGTAACTTTTGGCTTAAGAATGTCAGTGGGCAAAATACCAGACTGGTTTCAAAATAGAAGTTCACAAACAAATGGGTTAATGTTTCAATTAATTACTTTTTTGGGGGATAAATTGCCATTATTAGGATTATTTTACTGGGTGCACCTTCATGCCGTGTACTATGAGTGAATCCTCTCCCAGTTCATTGTTCATGTGCCTTTTTGTCTGTATATATTTTTTAAAGGTTAAAATAAGATAAAACATTTGGCATTTCAGTTTCTACAATTTGCTCCAAGGGATTTAGAAGTCATGTTGTCACATTTCCAGCACTCTGACAAACATGTGACAACCAGACTCACACGCATCTTTCCCCTAACACGCTCAGGAGATGTGACAAAAGTACTCTGAAAAGTGCTCTGTTTTATTTAGCTCGGCATGAACACATTTGGGACTTACTCTGAAAGTTTTGTCAGAATATTTAAACTAAAGTGGTGAGCTTGTGATAGCTAATGGTTGTATTCAAATAGCAGGTGGGTGATTTAAATAGAACCCACTTGGTACAAGAATAAATGATTAAATCCTTGGTTTTGTCCATCAAGAAATGTGACTTTGTTTTATTAAAGGCATGAAAATAATTACCTCATCCGAAGCTTGGTCTTTGCAGTTTATTGTAAGCCATGCTTCAAAGGTTTTAAAGTGGTTAGAATAATGGTATGTCCACTGTAATCCAAGATGATGCAGAGTCTTCATGCGATGTGGCCAATTAAACATATGTCAACATGTGCATATTTCAATGTCAAAAAGAACAGCTCCAACATTGTATTCGTGGCTTTAGGTTGTGCTTGTTTGTTTGCCACTTTGAGTGCCACTGATTGGAAGCCATCTAATCTGAACAGGATTCCTTTTTCAGCCAAAGTGTGATCCAGGGGATACACACACACACCTCCCGCTTATTTTTTCATCAAACTCAGTGGGGAAGCTGCATGCCAGACCTGCATCTGGAGTTTACGAGCAGTGCTAATCACAAAGCATATGCAACGTGATTAGTCAGGTATGTTTATGTTTTGGGGACCTCATCTTTGTCACAAATCCAAGACGTGCTACCGCTGCAATTTACGAGGTTTTGAAAGATCATCTGTATTCCTCACTGCTTGTATTTCATGGAATAGAGGGAGGAAATTAGAAAATAACTTGTTGTAGCAGAGCTGGAACTGTCCCATACAGTGACACTGATGACTTATTGACTTTGTGGATCATAAAGTCAGGCAAATCATCAACCACTAAACAATTAAATTAGCTGTCTCCTGCATATAATTCAATGCAAATATTGGTGTGGTGTAATGGGGCAGTACTGACTCAAATCACTGAATCCGGTCAGCCTAAAATCACCATCAGTGCAGTGAGCCAAATGGCTGCAGAGCAAAACAAATACATTACATTTAAAACGTAGATTACTGTAATAACATATTTGGAGTTGGTGTAAATTAGGTTTAGATACTTACTTGTAAACTGTTAATATTTGTTAGTCACAGGTCAATTTTATTGATTTTTTTTTTACTTTATAGTGCAGTCATTTTATAGTGCTCCCAGTATTACCATTCGTCTATCATTATGTAACAGGGGCTTTGTCAACTGCCTAATAACCAAGCCGCAATACAAGAGGATGTTGTATTGAAATAGCTAAAGAGAGCTTAGATTGTCTGTGCCCTCCGTTTACACGTGGCAGGGAGAGTGTCCTCTCTGTGGATGCCACATGAACCGGAGCTTGTCCAGTTTCCTGGCATAAGCTGTTCAGTATATATCATCATTTTTCTACTTGATCTGCTTTCACAACATGTTATGAAATGATGGAACAACATTAAAAAGAGTACATTATATGTTGGCTCGGTGCAGGGCAGAGGCGGCCTCCTACTCATCCCTGCAGGAAGCGGAGATGCCATGAAAGGATGCTTGAAAAAAGGGTATGATATAGCGATCCATTTTAAGTTTACTGTCTGTCCTCCTACAATGACTGGAAGTACGGTGAGGAGGAAACCCATTTATGGTGTGATGTATATATTTCCTGCTTGAGGTCTCATTACTATGTGACTCTGCGGTTCAGTGGCCACTAACTGATTCTACACACAGCTGAAAAGAGTAGTGGCCAGTTATACAGTGAGCTACTGCACATTACCATTAGTGTCGTAATGTATTTTTAGTGGCAATCACAAAAAGCATATCCAAATGGGGTAGCTTAGTGAGGTGGCATAATACATTCATTGTTTTGTCAAAGTCTAATCAATAGTATTTGTTTCTGGGCCCACAATTTATTTCTTGTTCAACCATTCAAGTTATTTAATTTTGTAGCAGACTGGGATCAGCACATTTTTTGTAACAATTCCTGTGCTCCATGCACCGCACAACTACAGTATACATATCCGACATGCCATTTTCTCAGCTGTATAATATGTCTTGTTCCTTAAAAGAAAACCTTAAGCTTTTTGAAACATTATAGAGATACCAGGTAACATGCACAGTTTACCTAAACACACTTTCCGTTTACACATTACACAGTTTGCTGGGAAAGTGGCCACATTTGGATGAGCTGGGTGGGAGGAAGTAAGGGATCTGACTCAATCTGATTGGAAACCCGATGATACTACATCTTGCCCACCGATAGTGGAAACCTAACTGCATCACAGGTCTGTCAATCAAACAAAAACACCCCCAAAAACACGGCTTTTTGAGTCTTATTTTGTATTTAATGATGGGATTATTTTCTAATTGGATCCCCAGAAAACTAATAAGAAGGAGCAACTTTAGCTAACAACACTAAAATCACTGGTGGTAAAAATGTATTGACTTTTCTATGAGACTAGTTGAATGGCTGGTGAATGGTAGTCTATGGAGCCAGAGGCTTTTTGGAGCCTCTAGTGGCAGTCAGTGGTATTGCAGTTTAAGGTAATAATTTTTCAGACCCAGAAGCTAAGTCTGCTTTTAAATCCACTGCTTGCTGTAGACACAAGTAAAGAAATACGTTTTAAAGAAATGACACCAACGAATCACACGTTTTCATTTGATAATAATCAGATACATTCTGAATTTATATAAACAATAATCACACCTTACTGGCTGCTAGATTGAGATCAAATGTATAACTTTTCAAATATTGCATTGTCTATATAAAACGACAGTCTGAGACACTTCAACTTTTAACGACGTCCTACAATAAATCAGTATATTACAGTGAGAGGAACTCACTGCAAGTAATGAAATCTGAGATGACTTGAGATGTAACTGAGAATGTGAAACTTTAATTTATCACTCATACAGTTGATACTTCGATTTTTTTTTCCTCTTAAATATTAGGACAATATAACAGATGTACAATAGTTTTCATGCAAACTGTTCGCTTCTAAAGCTTCCTACAATGGAAATAAAGTTAGCACCCGGCTCGTTAGGGGAAAAGAAGCAATATAAAACCATAGCTGCTAAATTTATAAGGAACTTGTTAAACACAAGAACACAAGACGTAAACTACAAAGCAAAGGGCCCCTGGGTTCTGTTCAAATCAAATAAACAAATGCAACCAAAAGAGAACTCCAGAACTATTTTTTTCTGAACAAACCCAAAACAAAAATTAAACTGCAATGTATAATTCTTATTTAACCAGAACCACGGCAGTCAAAAGGGCAAACCTTGCTGTTAGTGTGTCTAACAGAGAGAATCGTCAGTGTGTGTGTTATCACTAATCAACAAAATCTATAACCAGTCCCCAGGCATTTAAATAGTGCCTTGTTCTAATTTTACAAACAACAGATCTCCAGTGATTTAAACACAACACAACAGGCATGGTGGCAAGCAACTCAATAAATCATCGTTCGTAACCCCAGTAACCCCAAGTGCACCGTATGGATTGGTGCACCTGACTGGGTGGCGCTCCAATCGGGGTCACTGGAGACGCCAACCAGGAAGTGGGATGAGTTTCCAAACTGGGGGACTCCACAGACTGATTGACAGGCTTAAAAAAAGAGTTACACACGCAGGAAAGTCGAGCGACGGCTGTAGCAAAGGTGAAAGGCTGGAAGCTACAAACTTTGGGTGCTTACACTTTATCAGTTTTATTTATTTCAAGTTTAATTCTATGAAAGTAATTCCTCGATCAATCCTTCACTTTGCTGAATGTAATGCATCAATTAATACACCAGGGTGTGATTTTCTTTTGCTTTTCATTTTTCTAAGCCTTTAAAAATGATTACAAATTTAAAAAGTCAAAAGTCAAATTTTATGAAACCACTAATGACGTGTAGCATTTTATGCCTCTGAAACAACACAAAATGCACAATGCCACCTTTCACATACAGTACTGTAACATGTCCCCAGCCTGCCGTTCATATGTTGTAAGTATAGACTTTATTACTACATATGTAACTACTGCTGAAATACCTACTTTGTTTCGTGGAGATAACGAATAACTATTAACTTCTATTTTAAAGAATAATTCAATATGACCATATTGCTGGCAGTTCAACAGCTCTTATAATGTAATTGTCTACAATATCTTTTGGGAGCCTCACAGAGGAGTAATAGCTATAGTGGTGACACTATTTAGCCAACAGCTACCTGATATCTTCTTTAGAGCCCAGAGGACAGTGTCCTGTTCTTCTATGGTTGACCTTGGGAGGGTAACAGTCAGTAACATCACTTTAGGGATTATATTTTACCCCAGCTGTTTGCTCTCGAAGACTGTTTCACATATTATAACATCAATTTACTTGGTATTTTCCTGGCGGGATAGATTATTGATCTTTTTGCACCGTGGCAAACTCACGAGAGGTCAACTCAAAATAAGAGAATTAGCCCTTCCAGCTTCAGAGAATTTATGTCATACTCATGATAGAGATTCCATCTGAAGCGATCAGCACATGCATATGAATTGTCTGATCTGTATTCCTGCTCTAAAGCTACAGAGTGATTATTGCAGGAATTATTGATAAAACATCAGGTGATCTTTAATTTTTTTCCCAACCTTCTCCCTCATCAGTTATTATTTTTAATGATACAGTGCATCTGGAAAGTATTCACAGCGCTTCACTTTTTCCACATTTTGTTATATTACAACCTTATTCCAAAATAGATTAAATTCATTTTTTTCCCTCAAAATTATACACACAATACCCCATAATGACGTGAAATAAATGTTTTTGAAATTTTTGCAAATCTATTAAAAATCAAAAATGAAAAAAATCACATGTACATAAGTATTCACAGCCTTTGCCATTACACTCAAAATTGAGCTCAGGTGCATCCTGTTTCCACTGATCATCCTTGAGATGTTTCTACAACTTGATTGGAGTCCACCTGTGGTAAATTCAGTTGATTGGACATGATTTGGAAAGACACACACCGTCTATATAAGGTCCCACAGTTGACAGTGCATGTCAGAGCACAAACCAAGCCATGAAGTCCAAAGAATTGTCTGTAGACCTCAGAGACAGGATTGTATCGAGACACAGATCTGGGGAAGGGTACAGAAAAATGTCTGCAGCATTGAAGGTCCCAATGAGCACAGTGGCCTCCATCATCCGTAAATGGAAGAAGTTTGGAACCACCAGGACTCTTCCTAGAGTCGGCCGCCCGGCCAAACTGAGCGATCGGGGGAGAAGGGCCTTAGTCAGGGAGGTGACCAAGAACCCGATGGTCACTCTGACAGAACTCTAGCGTTGCTCTGTGAAGAGAGGAGAACCTTCCAGAAGGACAACCATCTCTGCAGCACTCCACCAAGCAGGCCTGTATGGTAGAGTGGCCAGACGGAAGACACTCCTCAGTAAAAGGCACATGACAGCCCACCTGGAGTTTACCAAAAGGCACCTGAAGGACTCTCAGACCATGAGAAACTAAATTCTCTGGTCTGATGAAACAAAGATTGAACTCTTTGGCCTGAATGCCAAGCGTCATGTTTGGAGGAAACCAGGCACCGCTCATCACCTGGCCAATACCATCTCTACGGTGAAGCATGGTGGTGGCAGCATCATGCTGTAAGGATGTTTTTCAGCGGCAGGAACTGGGAGACTAGTCAGGATGGAGGGAAAGATGAATGCAGCAATGTACAGAGACATCCTTGATGAAAACCTTCTCCAGAGCGCTCTGGACCTCAGACTGGGGCGAAGGTTCATCTTCCAACAGGACAACGACCCGAAGCACACAACCAAGATAACAAAGGGGTGGCTTCAGGACAACTCTGTGAATGTCTTTGAGAGGCCCAGGCAGAGCCCAGACTTGAACCCGATTGAACATCTCTGGAGAGATCTGAAAATGACTGTGCACTGACACTCCCCATCCAACCTGATGGAGCTTGAGAGGTCCTGCAAAGAAGAATGGGAGAAACTGCCCAAGAATAGGTGCCAAGCTTATAGCATCATACTCAAAAAGACTTGAGGCTGTAATTGCTGCCAAAGGTGCTTCAACAAAGTATTGAGCAAAGGCTGTGAATACTTATGTACGTGTTATATTTCCGTTCTTTATTTTTAATAGATTTGCAAAAAATTTAAACAAACTATTTTCACATTGTCATTATGGGACATTGCGTGTAGAATTTTGAGGAAAAAAATGAATTTAATCCATTTTGGAATAAGGCTGTAACATAACAAAATGTGTAAAAAGTGAAGCGCTGTGAATACTTTCCGGATGCACTGTAGGTGCAGTTTTGTTCCAGGAAGCCTGATGACAAAATCGCATGACCAGAGTTGAGCCCAAGCAACTCCATATAAATGTCCTTCCTGGCACACTCCCATAAAAACCTTCACTGAGTGCAATTAGATTGAGACTGTATATCAACACGTACAGGCCAGATCAATATCACGTATACAGTATAGCTGCAGCCAAGCAGTAAAACCTTTTATACTGTGATTCATTGAGCCATTAATGAGGCATTATATCTTTTTGGTAATGATTGACGAGGTTCTGTTCATCCAGTCGGTACAGTAGGATTTCCCAGATCCTGACTCCCCAGAATGAAATGCCTGTATCACATCTGAGGAGACTCAGAAAGAGAAAAAAGGACCAGGTAGGACCTCCTGCAAAAGATGGTCAATTCTCAACATGTGTCAAAGCAGTAAATTATATGGAAGAGACTCTGTGGCAGGATCTTAAGAAGGGTAAGATTTTCAACTGAAACTATTAAAATGACTGTATGAAATTGGACACATTTGTTCAAAGGTATCAGATATAAAGCTTTCAGCCTAAAGTGCTCTTGATTAATCATAAAAGGGCTAAGGCCTGTAATATGCCTTTGTATTCAGCTGATAATGAATGTAAAAATAATGTAATAGGGCTTTTTATGCATGATTAAGTCTGTGAAAATGGATTTGTGTATAATAGCTATTATTTCTATTCATTTCTGAGCACAGCATAAAGGTAATGCCACATGCAAGATAAGGTGAAGAATAAGAGACGGGATGACGAGAAGGAGTAACTGTCTGGTGTTCATCTACAAGGAACCGAGACAAGCTGCCTACTGACATTCGATCCATAAACACCCGATAGGGCAGAAATCATCGGGCATGGTGTCCTGGACCTGAGCTGTATCGAGCAGGGGACAAAGTTGGGGTATTAGGAAAGAGGAGACAAGAAGGTAAAATTGATTGTGTGTTTGCTGAGACGAGGTAGTAACGAAACTTGGCAAATGCCAAGAAATCTCAAAGCTGCACCGGGGTTCATATACAGTATCGTTTGAGTCCTGTTCAGTTGATGGAGGAAAATGGTGTGTCAGTGAATGGGGTTGTGATTGCACAAGAGATTGTGGCAGGAGAAGGTCTTCATTACACAAATTGCCCCTAGTTAGCCATCATTTGGATCGATAATGCAAGAAAGCCTCATTCTCAGGAAACATCCCTCTTCTCTGAATCAAGCGCAGAGGCTTAGATCTTAGGAATTTACAAACTCGTATACTTGATGTACTGTCCTGACTTTTTATGACATCAGCTGTGCGTCCACACTGAGCTCAAATCTCATTATCTGTGCATTTTTAAACAGGGGAGTTAAAAAAAAAAGGGGCTGTCAAGGTGATGGAAATGAGTTATTCATTGCATCATCAGGACAATGTGGCTTTTACAGAGAAATTAACTGTAGATAGTCAGACATATGCTTACAGAGCTTTTTGGCATCATACATATTATATATATATATATATGTTGCTTTTATTCCCATTAATAAATACATGCATGGAAGCACATTTGGTCATTTCTTGTGCAGTACATATTTGGGTACAACACTTATTAATATTTCATGCATGCTTTAAGTTGCCCAAAGAAATTACGAGCCCATTCCGTATGGTGCAACCGACCTCATACTGAAACGGAAACAGATGCTGTACATCAAGCATGCTGGCTTTTTTGAGGAAAAACTAATTAACATTACATTTAAAAAAGGCCTAATCTCATTTCATTAAATGTCTAACTAGTTTCAGTACCCTTGTTTGTCCTGGAATACATTTCTGGTTGGCTAACTAGTTTGATCATGGCCTATGAATAATTTAGTCATGTATATTTATTTTAATGAATGTCACATATCCATATAGCTTGAAGTAAGTGTCATGGAATTAAATCGTCAGCTGACTGAGCTTCAATAATTTGACCCGTGCTGAAGATTCACAATATTTAGATCTGGATTTACTGTAAGCAGAGAAATAATGAAATCCTGTGTTGATTCATTACTTCATTAAACCTTAAAAAAAAAAAAAAAAAGCGGATAACTGCTAACTATGCATTTACAATTCAACAGTCTGACACTGAAGTGTTGTCGGACAATGCACGAGCTGTATTGAAAGGCTTCAGAATTAATGCAGTGATTTACTTGAGAATATTTGGTATGCTTCTCTCTGTGTATAGTCTGATCCATGATGTAATTTTGTGAAATATCTATTCACTAAAACAGAATTTTCTGTTTCAAGGAGAATTTCATGACTGTATTGATCATAAAGCTCTTACACGACACAGCTCAAAGATCCAGACAGGAGTGACACTGAAGAGTTAGCAGAATGTTTGATCTTGAAGATTTCCAAAATGTCATAGTATGGTGGTAACTATTGCACAAATCCTCCATGTATTTATCTTCAACAGACCCTGCATTCCTACCACAGATAATCAGCCATTGGATGTGACCTCTGAGCTGACAAGTCACTGGCAGTCTGATATAAATTCAGATGACAATTCCTTTTAGGGACAGCGACTATAGTCGGGTTGTTGAGCAAACAAGGAATGTAATGCTATACTTAGTCGGATAATGAGGTGATATTATTGATGGATTTAGACACAAGAGTGATGATGATGATACAATTGTGGAGCAAAGTCTTGCAAATGTCACTTTAACAGAAAAAAAACACATCAATTTCACAAGTATTTTTGTCCAAGGGTTGTAGAACCTTTTCACGGTGTAATGTGTGAAGTCCACGTAAATTCCCATGTGAGAACCATGTTATTATATGTTGCAACATGTGGTAAACATGAGTCATGCATGGGATCACATGTCCCATAAAGAAATGGGGAACTCTTGTTTTTTTTCTGTAAGGGCAAGACTTCTTTTTATTAATTTTCCTGAACAGCATACGTGTGCTCCATATTTGCATTACTGGCCTATTCAGTGGAGGTTAAGCATCAATCGCATGCTTGGGCACATGAGAACCCGGTACCAGCTGGTTACAGTTTGTGTTCCTGGTTGGCAGATGTACAGAAAAAAATAAACAAAAAAATGTCAGCTGCTTGTGTGTCTGAAATAACAAACAATAACAAACATGAATAGCATAAGCTAATATCTCACACTAATATTTATTTAGATTTTATTCATAACTAGTTTCTTCTGTAACTATAAAAACACCTTACAAACACATAAACATGACACGATATAACAACATAAAACAAACTACCAACACAGAAAATAAATGCATGATGACTGAAATGTCTCCATGTGGATTGGGGGGGGACAAAACTGAAATCCTGGTGGGTCAAACCACATTCATGCAACATGGTTAGTGCCCGGGTTAACAACTCTCCTTCCTAAAAAGGTGCCAGATCTTAAGAAAAGAGTATACTGAATTTCTTTAAAGTATTGACAAGAAACAATGGCATCAGCCACAGTCGCTGATTAACATTAAATCTGTGAAAGTTGAAATTCAACTTTTGGTTGTTGCTTGATAAATCTGCTCCCTGCAGGTCTGCGCTCATCCAAAGATCTTTGGTGTGGGACAAGAGACATGAATTTGTAAACCCAGTATGCCAGTGAGTGGACTGTGTGATGGTCTAGGTTAAGACTGCCTGTGTTTAACTTCTCATATCAACATTTTCAGCTTATAAAGCAGAGAAGAAAGGCTGCACCTGTTATTTAAGTGTCTGATATTTAGTCAATGTTTCATATCTGATTTCCAGGTTGTGGCTAAAGGTCACCAACACTCCTTAGAGGACCACTCTAAGATTCCAGTCTCAGACTGCAGCTCACCTAAACGCCCTTTTCCCAAGATGATTATGATTTTTTTTTCCCCAAGATGATTATGATTTTGCTTTTTAAAATTGTAGTAATTTAAAACATTAGTAACAGACAGTCAGGGATTCAAATACATTTGAGGATTGTAGGAGATTTTACTTTGTGTGCTCGTCTGTGTGAACTTTTCTTTGAGTGCTCACCTATATATGCTTTTCTTGATATATACTTACCTATATCTCAATAATCCAGTTTTGATTGAATATTAATATTTGAATGCTAGTTAGTAGGAGTATTACTTTGTAGTGTAGTTCACGGTATAAAGTGCTGGGTTGTGTGAGATGTCAGTGGGTCACTCAAACTGACAAGACCCTTTGTGTCACTTCATAAGAAAACAGAATATGATGATCAGAAGCGTGCACTTTCGATTATAGTGAATATGGTTCATGAAAGATATGTTTTGTAATGCATAGGGTTTATGACAAACGTGTTGGGTTGATAGGAGCCATGATGGCCGTGTGTCGGCATGCGACCTCCGGGTAACTCATCAATGGAAACAGTGAGATCCGAATGGTTTATAAAGACAGTGCCTGATCATTTCACTTGAGTTGCTCTCATGAGATCACTCGGTTTGTTGAGACCCTTGATTTTCAATAAACCTACATTGCATCAGACTCCGAAGACTCTGTTTGATTATGACGACTGCAAGTGGTGTGAAGGGACCGGGCCAGTTGGGCCCCGGCGAGGAATTTCCACCACAGGATACAGTACCTATTTCAGATATAAATAAAATCCGCTCAAACCTGCATGTTCATTAATATTCACACATTCGTCGAGCATGAGACACACTGCACAGAAAACAGAAACCTGTTCATTAAAACTTTACTCCATTGTGCCACTAAATCCACTTTACCTGACATAACAAACACTGACTCACTGCGGTTAATCACCATCCTGTCAAACCCTCAAAGACAGTGTTTTCACACTGAAAGTTTGATTTCATGGGCACAGAAGCACATAATATCTGTTTGCAGCATCAACTTCCACAAGCTAGATGAATGAATAGATTTGTGGTCAGATGCCCTCTATTTGATTAGTTGATTTAGATTTGCCATAACTGAATACATGTTGGAGTACCTTTGCTAGATCTCCAGCTGCCAGGAGAAATAGTTTCAGATATATTGTATACTATGTTTGATGTTGGAATGCATAAATTTTTCTCCACGATAGAACTTCTGAAAAATTTCCTGCAGCTATGACTGAGAACAGATGCAACATTTCATTCAAACAGATCAATATTTTTACAGATTGGCAGCCAAATGCACATTGTTTAATTTCTGAAGTTAGCAGTCATCATCATAAGATACTGTTGGAGTTATGGCCAAAGCACATATAATCCAAGTTAGTCGATACGGTGGATCAGGGTTTCTGTTTGGCCTTTTTTTTTTTTCCTTTTTCTGTTTGGCCTTTTGACGGCACTTGATTGATTGGCCCAGTCTTGCCATTTGCCAAAATGGATGACGAGCAAAAAAATCTGCAGTCAGTGGTATAAGTTGCCTTTGAGAAGCTGACCTTCAAGGCTGTGAAATTGCCAGGGGCCAGACAGCTTTGACTCCGGAGGATTGCCACAGCATTTTACCCCAAGCAAAATGCACACCTGCCTTCGCTTGATAGAAATTACAGTTTGTTTGCAACATGTCCATCTTCTGAATGAAGAAAACGAGCAAGAATTTGTGGTCGACTGAAATTGTTTTTTTAAAATTTTGGGCAAGGACACGAGGTATTTGCAATTTTTGTTTAGTTTTATATTGCAGTGGTGAAAGGTTGTTGGATGTTTTTTGTGTTTGTGAAGGTCGAGTATCCATGTTGTCCAGCTGCATGCCACTGTATAGAGACAGGCCGATGCATTGTTAGTCTTTTCATTGACTGTCTATAACAATCTTCAGTTTCAGATAATCCAACAGTCTTTCCTTTATTCTATATCTTGGAAAATGTTTCCATCCTAGAGTATGTTTGCACTAAACAAACAATAATGATGCACACTCAGTCAGCCTCGAGGCTGATGCAACTGTGAGGCCATCAATAGTGTGAACCATGAGTTCTGCCTCACCTGATATTTTATTCAAACATTCTATTCTATTCATGTGTTTCATGGTTAGACTTTAGGGCAAACATAAAGAATAATTGGTCCTCCTGGGACATGCGACAGCACGTCTGGCAGTAAGTAACTCACCTTTCTCACAGATCCAAGGTGCATCACGGCTGGGAATATCTCCCACAATGCATCGGCTGTGTTGTGCTAGCAGCTGTGATATAACCGCCCTTTTTCTGTAAGCAGCCGCAGAAGAAGTGAAAAGATCAATTCCAGGCCTATACTCTCTTTCTGTTGTACACTAAGATGCCCGCTGTAGCACAAAAATAGAAGCACACAGAGAGGAAGATTCTGTCTTAACAACAACAATTTTGGGATTTCACATGAAGAAAAAGTGGCAGTGGTGGTATTTGAGATTAAATCTATTGATGGAGTAAAACATCTTAGATGTTGGTTATTTTTCTTCTCACCTTAAAATTCAATATACTTTGAATCCCCAGGGAATATCAAACACATTATGATATTTAATCATTTCAGGAATAAGATATTGAGGGGTTTTTTTGCTTCATGGTTTGCCCCTGTAATTGTCTCACTAAGGGTTTTTAGCTTCATTGACATTTTCTTTCAAGGTGCACCAATGTCTTGAGGTTTAATGGCGAATGTCTGTTCGATACTCCAGTAACTGAATCCCGGATTGGCCACATTTTTACCTAAGATCTATTTCTTTTTAGTGAGTCGGAGAGATCTTAATGGATTCATCGGCAATTAAATACAAAGACGACGGTTGTTCCGTAATTGAACCATTAATTACAACTCAGTCCAGTAATAATGTCGGCTCCAATAAAAAAAGAAAGGTTTCAGCTGACAACAGTGCACACTGTTTTCTTTTTTCTTTTTCTAATCAAAGCAGCACTGTTCCTGTTTGTCTAGCCCAGCAAGACAAGCTGGCAAGCCTCCGAACATTTCACAACAGCACTGTAATTTCAATGAATTATCTCTGTGACACCAAAACAATAATTAAACTGGCAGCGATGCCTGCAGGCAGGCAGAGCTGGTGGTAGCCTTTTCACTATTGCCGTTTGACTTCCTATTGACAACTACACCTGTTGGGCTTCATCTCTAAGTGTCATACAGTAGCATCGCTCAGTGAATGTCATGTCAACGCCCATGGTCCGTCTACAAGGGTGGTATTGATTGCTGTGATGGAACATTGTGGAGGAAACCTATTTTGGACCATGACCTAATGTCAGACCAGACCGTGCCCTGGAAGCTTCCACTTTCACTCACAGCTTCTGTCATATATTTGGATAAACTGTTCAGTCTGGTTACCCACTGAGAATGGCAGAGGTGCCCGACTGCTGCAGCTGCCCTTTTCCCTTCCATGAGTGCATTTTTTGCGAGCATGTGATCAGACAGAAGGGGTGCAATCTTTGGAGCATGCTGTGGTGGATGTTTCTACCTCGCTCATCCTTCGGGATTAGTGTTTAAACCATGACCTAGTGGCTCGGGGATGATAAAAACACTGTTTCAATCTCCTTCTCCTCTGACGGCTCGGCAATCCTCAGCCCGGACACAGAAAATGGTGTCCATCCTCAATGACCCCCCTCCATCCCCACCATCTCAAATTAAAGTTCGATGTTTCAGACCTCTAAAGCCACACGTTGGTCTGATTCCCAGGTCTAGCAATAATCTTCATCTGGAAAAAAGAAAAAAAAAAAAAAAAACAGTTTCCTATTTAAATGTATCATTTTAATTCAATAAATGTGACAGTAGCATAATGAAGATTTTAATTTATTTTACACAGGCAAACTCCGGCTTTGACTCCGGTTCTGGTGTCAGACTTGGATATATATACCACAATTAGCATAACAAGCCCCAGCCCTTGTTGAAGCTCTGCTGTCAGTGGCAGCAAAGCGGGTTACAACTCTCCTCAGCTTCTCAGTGCTTTCCTCTCATTCATTTCACGTAAGTATCACAGCTTCTGTCTGTTACTGTGGAATTTGTCTCATTAAATGTGTCATTACGGCGACCAAATTGGTTTCAGGTACAGATCTGTCAATGTGATACTATTGACTTTACATGGCATACAGTAGTAGTACTTGATTAACTTGTCAGGGATTTAAGCACATGGATCTGTATTATATTAGGTTGTTTTGCTGACAGGGAAACCTGATAGCATGGCAAAGTATGTAATATACCCACAAGACAATCCCACGCAGTGTCCCGTTTTGCCTCGCCCAGGCATGACAAGTAAGGGACCTCAGGTTTAGGCATCAACAACCTTGTTTAGGTTCAGAAGAAGATCATGGTTTGAATTAAATGTGATAGGGTCACAATTTGGATGGGGTAAAGCAGCAAAAGTATTTGGTTAGGGTTCGAATTTTTTAAAGTAATTTGACATGGGTAACATTACATACATCAGTTACGTATGTTATGTAAGACCATAGACTGTATGACAGTGGATGTGGCTTTGGGGTCTGAAAAATGAGGCCGATGCAGAAGTGCGACATAGGCTGCAATTTCTTTGAGTGCTGCTAGAGGTTGGCTCCAAAAAGCCTCTGGCTCCATAGACTCCCATTCAACTTTTCTCATGAAATTCCAAGTCAATACATTTATTCCACTAGTTATTTCAGTTTTGCTAGCTAACGACATTCCTTCTTATAAGTTTGCTCGTGGTGCAGCAGGAAATAATCCTGTCATCAATTACAAAATAAACCTAAAAAAATCAGTGGTTTTGGGGATGATTTTGACTGACAGTCCTGTGGTTCAGTCAGTCAGGTTACGACTATCAGTGGGTGGGATGTATTATTGTTGAGTTTCCAGTCAGATTGAGTCAGATCCCTCGCTCGCTTCTCCCCTTCTTGTCCATATATGCTCACTTCTGGTTCAAAACCGCTCAGAACTAGCAAGATGGCTCTGGCCAAAATCCAAACTTGAGGTTTCATAATAGCCGTTCACAAACCAATGGGTGACATCCCTGTTGGTTGGCGCTTGCGTAAGACAAATGCGTTACGTTATGTACCCAATTTACTTGCATTACTCCAAAGACAATCACGGTTACTTTTGCTTTCTCACAAACTCAAAAACCAGTGGTCCAGGTCAAAGTACCTACCACCTCCAACCACCTAGAGGCAAAATGTGACACTGACACAATACCCTCCAGTGGACTGATGGGTGTATTACATACTTTTGTTGTGATACCAGGTGGGAAACTGACAATTTCAATTACAAGAGCAGCCTCATCATGGGGATATCTCAAGAGACAAACTACCTGATACTACGAGAGGTTAAACATTAAAAAAAAAAAAAAAAATGCAACCTGGCAACCCAGATATCAGTTTAAAGTCATATTACAACCACGACCTTGTAGTGCAAATCTGTGTCCTATGAATCATGCTGACCCTACTAGTTTATAACAGCAAATGCATTTAGAAGAAACACTTTGGTGGGTTGAGGAAATATTGTGGTCTTGGCTGGATACAGATGGCTTGTTGCACAAGATATAATATGGTCACAATTATTAATTGTGCAGTGGATGACCAACAACCATTTAATCAATGATTTCAAATCGGTATACTTTTGACACTAATTGTGAGTAGCTCCAAGTAAACGTGTGCTACAAAATTTTAGCTGTTGGCTATGACACTGGGATGAAAAGCGGTCATTGGAATCCTAAATGAGCTTGATGTCCTCCAGAAATCCATATGAAGCTGCCTAAATAATGTATAAAGTAATCATCATAAAAGCAATTTTAACAGATCCGTGTTACTTTGCATGATGTGTTGTTTTTTACTTGTTTTTCTCAGTTCTCTTTTTATGGGAGTTCTATGACCCTGAGTACTTTTCAGCAGAGACTATTTGTTTTCAGAGAAGCTAAAGACCTTGGAAGACGAAATTAATTCAAAGAGGGGTGAGTGAGGATAATAAAGACGTCTATCTTCGGCACTTACAGTCCTTGCTCACCGGTTTAAACATATATGTCTACAGTCAACATGTCGAGAATTATGTTACTTTGCTGTTTCTCTGCCATTTCTTGAGATGTGTACACTTCAGATGCGCTCCCAAGATTCCGTATCACTGGATTGCTTTCCGAGGGTGCTTGAGGATTTCTGCGCTTCAGCTGCTTAACCTAAAAATATTCTATGTTTTAATTGCTAAGGATTTCATTCAAATCAAGTTGTGTCAAAAATACGCACTCAAGCAGAGCACTGCTCAAGCAAATAGCCCTTTCAAACATTAATTATATGCACACATGATGAGCCTCTGCAATATGACTAATCTGGCCTTGGCTGGCAACCTAAAAGCCAAAGGAGCCCTTAATTGGAGTATTGTGTGGTCTGATCCGAGATTCCATATTGTCCAACAATGACAGCAGTCCTTATGAATGGGAAATCCCGATGAGCAAGACTGTATGTGACCTTTCATATACAGGACGGTATATGTAGGGGAGGTTACCACTGCAAATTGGGACATAGATGTTTTCTTACTTTGCATGGCAGCGTCCACAAATTATTAATGTCAACATGATGAAATGTACATGGGGATGATTGTTCTTTTGGTTTTAAAAGGCATGTTGAGGCTACATGTTTAGCATGCTGTCAATCATTATCATCATTATTATTATTATATAAAAGCCACTTTTTGAAAATGTGCTGCTACTTCCGATGAAGGACATTCTCTTCCCTGCATAAAACCTTGAATCTAGACCCCAGTGTTGCTGTTGCCCCTTGTATAACCTTAGCTGGATGGCCTGTTCAGCCCAGCTGGTGATGGTTCAGAGGCACGCACAGCTGTGCAGGAGTCTGCCTAGAAGGCACTTGTTCAGGGACCTGAATACGATTTGTCCATTGCTCAGTGCTTCCTGCTTCAAGGCTGTTGTCCAGGGCCCCTGAAATGGGGTGCCAAGGCCACAGAGCTTCCTGTCTAAGCTGCTGGTCCTTTCCAAGGCAGTGGAAGGGAATAGGAGAGCTACTGTGTTTATTTTAAACAAGGAGAGAACACTTCAAAGGACCACTGATACCCTCAGCCCCATTTCCACCACTTGTTTACTGTCTTGACAACTAAAAAGAGTTTAGGCCCCGGGAGCAGTGTTCTGTGTGGGTAATTACATTTATCTGGTGAAAACGGTTTCTTCATTTTTTCCCCCCTCAATAATAAAAATGCCATATTGAAGAGATTGCATTCTGATCACCTTCATTTCCTCTGAGGTTTAGTGTCATGCATTGGAAATTAACTGTTTAGGTCTTAAGGGGGCTTTACTATGTGCAGTTTTTGGCAAACATTTGATTAAGCAGCTGCTTAATACAGTATATATATATGTAGGATGATGTTTATAAAATTTAATGCTATAGAATAACTCCAACTTTTCTCAGTTTTGTAATCCGTTAAGCTCTTTGCCAACAGTGGCACCACTCATTAAACATTCACATAGTTTTCCTTTTTTAATGACCCGCATCAAATGGAGAAAATTTTAAGTTTGAAAATGAATAATTGACATCACTTAACAAAAAGGAAAGTACAAAACTCGGTGGAAGTGATTCTTCTGCAGAACAAAAAAGACTTATTTCTGTCCTTTGAAACGAGAAATACTGTCACGTCAGGCAGATTTAAAAAAAAAAAAAAAAGCGTTCATTGAATGCTATCAAAAGTGCTGTCAATACTGCTCACTATATTCTGCAAAGTGGAAAAAATTGCTGTCAGTGTCCAAGAGCCCAGAAAAAAAGAGAATATTCCTCTCATTTTATCCAATCTAAGGAGCACACACTCGGAAGAGGGGAGGGAGACCGGCGAGCAGAGGAAGGGAAGGGAGGAGGACACAGATTCTCTTCTAATGAGTATCTGGTGGGTGTTCTCCTGAAGTCGTGACTTGTTTGTTCTTCTATTATTCCCTGAGTCCTCTATCCCTCCATCCCTCCACGAGTGAGGACCCCAGCTCAGAGAAAAAGATGTCGCTGCAGAGTTAGGCTTGTCATGGACTCCTGTCAAAGACAACTAATTGGATCCAGTCGGATTGACCCCAGATCCTTCCCCTATCTCAACTGTGACCTAATCCCTCCGAGTGGCACCTGCCAACCATTTAAATGCTCTGCTTCCATATTACACTAAAAGTGACTTGTTCAAGTTCTGGATCCCAGTTCAGAACCAACCTCTGTGACGTTGGACAAGGATGTCAGTGCAGTTACGTGCCAGGCAAGTGAAGGATCAAGTGTACTTGAGAATTGCTCCATATCAATATATTCATTATAAAAACAAATTATTAAAACACTTTCCTTTGGATGTTCCAGCAGCTGCCGACTTTCTATAGGAGGTTTGCACTTAATTTTCTCACTTCCTTTTTGATATACAGTCAGCTTGTTATTTTTTCTTTTTGTGGTTCCTCCATTGTGCATTAAATTGAACTCTTTTGAACTCCAGGATATTTTTTCCTGACCCATTTCTCTTCCCACTTATCTGTTCTAGAAAAGCTGAATTCAGGTATCTAAGACAACAAAAAAAAGGGAGTAGAACGCGGTGTGAGCCTATAGCATAATCTCACCTAATTAGCAGGCAGGAGATAAAAGGCTGTCATTCATAATTGAAGCTGGCGGAGGAACCCTGTCATCCCTGAATTTGCAAGTGAGAATGTTGAAGCTGCGCGATTCCTGCCCTGCTTTCATCTGCACTAGCACAGAGAAGAAAATCTAAAGGGCAAGATGTGTCAGTTTTTCAGGCTATGAGTGAAAGGAAATTAAGACATTGTGCTTCATTTAAAATAAATCATCACACTATTCCCAAACATACACCATCTCCCTATCTCTCCTCAAACATAGCTGTTGTTTTTTTGTCTCATTGTTTTGTTGCCGAGGGGCAGTAAACATGAAGAGTCTCCAATGATTTGGTTTGGTGCAGAGCAGGTGAACCTGCTCTGTGGAGTTATGCGGTGTGTCAACACTTTGCAGAAAGATAATCAATATACTGCTCAAACAGAGCTGGTTTCATGCTTCCCACCACTCTACAGTTGTTGCAGCAGTTTTTCAATATTCTTTGTCTGAGTCACGACAAGACTTCTGAGATGCTCTTTCTGCAGCAAAATTAGTTCACTGCACTGGTCCACAACTATGAATAATACGAGGTTAATGTGACAAAGCAGGTTCATTCTCTCCTACTCACCTGCACCTGGTGCTCATCCTGCTGTTTAATGATGATTACCTTTGCCACAAAGGAGGTTATGTTTTTGGTGCGATTTGTTTGTTGGTCAGCAGGACAGCCCAGTATCAAGCCAAGCAGCGTATTACATCCATTAGTCCACTAGAGGGTACTATGTCAATGTCACGTTTTTGTCTCTCATGAAAAACCATGGTCAAGGACGGAGGTCATGTGACAAAGGTCATGTGATGAAGATCATGTGAAAGGAATCATTTGACAACGTGGAGGTAGGTCACGGGTGGTTGGATCTTTGAAACCCAACACTTTCACGCAAGGAGACCAGGATCTACATCTGTGAGAAAACAATGTGAATGTTTTAAATTCATTTATTTCCTAAGCCTAACCATGTAGTTTTTGCGCCGAACCCTAACCATGTAGTTTGTTTTTCATACCGTTAAATACACGTTTTTTGTTTTGTTTAGTTTTTTCCTAAACCTAATCCTGTGGTTTTTCACAATGGTGCGAGGCAAAATGTGACATTGACATACCTGTAGTGTTCAGGATTATGGAAAAACTGCCTGATTTTCATGAAACTTGGTGGACTGGTATAGCATGTACAGAGGAAGAAACCATTACATGGAGCAGATCTGAATCAAGGGGCACATCCACAAATCACTCATTAACATTATGAGATGGTCATTTGGCCTACTACCGAAAATGCCATACATCTTACAATCCAGTAGTGGGCTAGAAATACAATGATTCCATCACAATCCACAATCACAGGTACCAGTAATCCTCTGTGATGCACATGCACTTGCTCAAACCTAAAACAGGAAGTAGTCATTACGGAGCATTCGTGGATGGTAAACAACACTTGTTTCTCAAACTAAGATTTTGGTATGGAAACTTGAATACTCATATATAATCCAATTTATTATACTCTTACTCACATCAAAATGTGAATTGCCTTCAATAAATTCCACTGTATTTTGATATCATTCTTGTAGTTTTGGAAATATATCCAGAAATATATAGTGGCTGAGGTTGATTTGCATATCATTGAAGGGTGGAGTATTGGCCTTGGCAGAGGTCTGCAAGCGTCCTTCTACTTCCATACTAGATTTATTGTGTGAGAAATTCTCAGCTCATCGCCCCCCTCCAGGGAGAGCAAATGACCTACAGTCAGTCATCTACAGAATATTGGCCCCAGTGGAGGGGATGGATGGATGGATGGATGAATGGATGGATGGGTGGATGGATGAATGGATGGATGGATGGATGGATGGGTGGCTGGATGGGTGGCTGGATGGATGGATGGATGGATGGATGGACTTATAAGGCCTACATGCAAACAATGAGACATGACTTACTTACTACAAACAACTATATCCTCGTTCCCCCCCCCATGTTGGCAATTTGACAAATTTAAACTCACTCAGCTATGGCTCTTCATACTAGTTCTCACTTTATTTGATCACCGTAAAATGGCACTCATGTAATGGTATGTATTCCCCATGGATACATTATGGCTTTGTTGTTGAAACAGGTTTTTGATAATGTCTCTTTCTTTAAGCCTGCTGGGGCTCAGCGCAAGAAAATACGCTAAATGGCGGCAGCCGTTCGTTTTGTTTTGTATCATCTCTCAGTACTTGAAGGTTTTCAAGAAGTCTTGTGGGATTATTTGTCATGAAGAAATAACATGGATATTTAAAATTAGTTTTAATGGATGTAAAAAACATAAGCAGGGAATGTAATCAACATTCTTATCCGGCAGCAGATATAGAAATTGTCAATATATGATCCCCCTAAACCTTATCCTGATCAACACTGAGTTAATATAATCAATAGACTTTTCTCATTAATAAAATATAGCCTTTCAGTTTGCTACAAAATCCCTACATAACAACCAAGACATTGTAGACTCATGTGCAATTACAGAAGTTCAATAAATCACTAAATGTCCCATGGCATGGAACTCCAAAGCAAAGACATGTCAAACATAAAAAGAATAACGCAAATACGAAATTCAGAAATATTTTCATACATGCCTAAAGGAATTATCTCAGAGATTCATGTGCTGCTCTTTTCATCCCTTACTAGTAGCGATCAGAAAGAAGTTGGATGAGTTTTATGTTACAATATAACAGTGCAGCTTCACTATAATATTCCAGAGTGAATTTCCAACAGCAGTGTCATGCTGTATAAATGCTGGATGGTAAAGTAAAAGGATGCAGGGGAATCACTGTTTTATGTTGGATTATGAAATAGGCGCATCATATCAATATGATTATAGTGTGTCCATAAAAACAGATTTAGTAGCATAGGCATACACATTCATACATATTACCATCCTTTAATGAACTCCCCAGTCTCTCATTGTTTCTGTTGCTGATTTGCTGTGCTATGGTTCCCTTAACAAGTCTGGGAAGCTTTGAGTCACATAGAACTTGACCTTTTTAAGTTCCCTAACAACCCTGTATTTCCATTTTTCCCACTCCAGTTCACCCTCAGCTGGATAGGTATCAAATGGTGTAAGATCCAAAAAACATTTGGTAACATGCACCTCTGGCCAATGCCTTCATGTGTCTGCAGTGCCAAATGCCTTGTGCTGTTAATATAAGGCTCTCATAGAAATGTCTGGCGAGGGATCTGGTGCTGGCATGCTGGCAGAGTGCAGGCCGGGGTGAAAGACACTGATGCTGGATGTCCTGGCTGTGTATCCTCTCTTGTGTTGCTTTCATCTCAGGATGTAGTCCTTCACAGACGACATCCACAGAGGGAGCGAGAGGGAGAGGCTTAGCTGCTTTTCAGGCAAAGGTGGCATAGACAATTTGATTGGCTTCCATGTTAAGCAGCCACTGCATCAATGTCCCTTGCAAATATTTCACGACACCACCCCTCCTTTGAGAAGTGATTATTAGTTAATAATAAAAATCGTAGTAGTCTGTGTGTCTCGCTATGAAACAGGGTAAACAAAATCACGTGACTGCTTTTTGATTACAACTCATCACTTTTCGGAACTACAAAATACTTTACTGATGGTCGTTATCAAAAAGAAACTGATTGATTCAATGGTAGGACCTAAAGCCACAGCTTACAGGCTGCTGACACGTTGCTGGTGTGGACACACGCAAGCAAGCTGCCGCTGAGCAGCATGTGAAAGGAAACACACACAGTGCAAAGGCAGTGTGTTCCGGTCCTAACGCTTGCACTCAACGCCCAAGCAGAAAGTTATGGTGGACAGTTTGCTTACTTTTGTTGTGAGATCCCAACAGATTTGTCTCATGTGAGCAAGTGGGCAAATCAGCACAGAAGATCTGGCACCTATTTGCTGGCCTGCGCATCACAGCCTTGCTGAGAGCTGTGCGATACCACTTCAAGGAGACACAACTCTGTTTCTCAAGTTCAAGGAGACTGCAGCAGTGTGTAGCCAAAATCTTTCAGAAATACAGTTTCACATCAGTGTGTGCATTTAGTAGCTTTTCTGGAGTGTTATAACCATCTCTGACATGGTTGGAAAAAAGTTGTATTTTATTTATATGACATGGACATTGAATTTATGAGGCATGCACCACACATTTTACATACAAAAAAAACAACGGGTTTATATCTTAAAACGGGGCAATAAAGTTTGTTAAATCTTGAAATAAAAGTCTTAAAATGTATCTCAATGTAGGAATTAACATCTTTAGACAAAGGCATGAAAACCTTGAATCAAGACATGGATTCCTACATTATTAAATTTATGATCTCATGACTATTTCAATTATTTTGCAGGATTAGAATGATTTCACAACATGGCTCATGTGGTCATCTTTGAGGGAATCATGGACAAGTAACATTTTAAAAACACTATCAGCAGCAACACCATACATCAGGGACCATTGTAACTTGGAGCAGTGCTTCTTCCAGGACAATGATTCTTAGGCATGATCATCTTCATTTGGCACCTCATGGAAGACAGTTGGGTACAACACAGGAATTCGTCCGAGCTTGTTTGGGATATGAAATGAACTTGTCTAAAGTACTGAGACAGTTTGTGCAGGGGAGAGGAGGACACAGTTGAAAGGGAACTATCTGCATGTGTAGCAGGGTTGAATGTTTCTCATTCAAGTAAGCAGTCAGGTGCAGTGACTCTGAATGCAGCTTGAGGCCTGACTCCTCCCTCAGCTCTTCACAGGGTATAAAAAACAGCTGTTGTTAGTAGCTCTCTCTCCCCTCCTGTCCGGAGCCTGCTGTGGCTGGTTAGTGTTGCAGGTATGTAGTGGAATCACGCTTCTTCATATTACCATTACCAACTCCATATTATTATATTATTATATTATATTAAGTCTAACATGCCAGTTTCTACCCATGTGACAGTTTTTACCTCACCTTTAGTGTTGGGGAAACCTCATGGTATCTGGTCATCTTTTCCTGTTTGGGCAGCCCCATACCAGAGGTGGTGAGTTTGAACACTATAGGTATTTTAGTTGACAGTAGAGTGGGCCTAGTAAAACTAACCTTTTTTTTTTTTTTTTTTTCTATTTTAGGTTTACCTGCTGCTGTTTTGTTTTTTGTTTTTTTTTGCTATTTGGTTGTTTGTACTATTTTGCTTTTCATTTTGTCCATTTGACTATTTTGTTTCTGTTATTTAACTTATGTTCTTTCAGTTTCCTTAGGTTTTTCCTTTTGATGGTTACAGAAACTGGGTTTTGTATTTGTTTGATTTGAAATATTTTTTTATTTTATTTTACAGTAACTGTGCCAGGTTGTTGCGAGGCTGTGTGTGTGACACCATTTTGTAAGTTGCACCCTTGTCTACTGTGAGGTTTGTTGTGTTGCACCAGAAGGTAAGTTTTTGGTAGCACCATTGGGTACTCCTCAACATAGACTGCCTCTCACAAGTTGGCTCATTTTCCTTTAGTTTTCATTATTTTGGACTGTAGTTTTATGTATTTTCGACTTCCCTTTTAGATTTTAGTTTTGTGTTAAGGCCAAATTTTATATTTGCATAATAAAGATCATTATAATTCTGTTATTGGTTTTGTGATGTTTTTATTTTTTTCCCTTTTGTTAACATTCTTTGCTCCCCAGCAGCTGCAGTCGCTGCCACTTATTTTGTCTCTTCAATAAAATATTTTGGGTTAATTTGGAAATTGTCTGTAACAAGCCTGTGTGCCTAATCAGTAACTCACCAATACCATATTCAAGATTTGTGTAAACTATTTCCTCGGGTGTCAATTCCCCAGGTGGCATTGTCTGCCTAACTCTCAATTTTCTACGTTGCGCCCTTGCCACACATGCATTTTTATTTCACAAAATAACAAGCTGCTCCCAATCAACAGTTTTCACATAATTCTTTTTTTTTTTTTCATGAACTTTGCATTACCTCCAATTTTAACAAAAGGTTTGGCGATGCACGTATTAAATGAATAATCTGTTGGCTGGCTGCTGCTTTGAAATCAACTTCACAAAGACGTTCTTCCTTTTCTACTTTCACCATCTTTCTATTATCTCTTGGGGCACTATGACTTTAACAAAAAATGTGAACCTGCCAATTTAAAGCTATATTGCAGCGTGTTAATTAGCCATGCAGTAAATCCACCATCAAACCCAAGATGCCTAATGCAATCTGCATTACTTGGGCACTGTAAATCCCTGCCATATTTGCATTGTATATGGTAAAAGTGAAAATGGGGGGGGGGGGGGGTTAATAATAAAGTCAAAGGAAAATTAAATGCTTTGATAATACCAGTACCAGCTGTGTACTAATAGTGTTTCAACACACTGAATGCACATACCCCATGAAATGATATGCTAATGAACTGATTGATGCAAGCTATTTTTGAAGAGAAATTGTGACATAACATTAGGTTCAGGCAAACCAACCATAAATGCTGAAAAAGTTCCCAAGAAAAGAAAGAACACCACAGCAGGGAGAAGGTGAGAAATGTATCGTGAACTGAAATAAGTGCGCACAGTAAAGTGCACTTGATTAACTGCATTGTGTTAATCAAGAATTAATCAACGTATTGTCTCTTAATGCTTTTTGACTTCCCCAGCCTGTCTGTGGTAATCAGTCCCAAGCTCAATGGCTCTTGGTGAATACATGCATAATTAAATCAAAAACATACAACTTAAAAAGCACTGAATTATTTTCAGCTGGACACCGACCGGTCAACAGCAGAACGTGGTTGTTGAAGGATATTCTAAACCATGGATCTAGTGAAATACTGAGCATTTATTGGATAAGGACAATGTTGGTGGGGTTTACTCAAAAACCTACAGTATAACTCACTGTCATCCTCGGAATTACATTTCTATACAATTAAATTGCAACAACAAATCCATTTTAAAGGAAACATAATTGTGACTAGTTAATATGTTTATGATGTAATGAGGAAACTGTTATTTTTGTGTTTAGACAGCTTCAAACATTTTAATATGGAGAATATCAGTTATGTTTTCACTGGCGATGTATTTTTTTCCTGCTTAAATATCGATTTATTGCAGTACCATACCCATCATCGGCAGCAGTACCATTCATCTGTTTTTGGATGTCTGAAAAGTCACTTCAGCCATGTAGGCAGCCTTCCAAGGCTCAGTCCATTATAGCCACTGTACCCTTGTGGAGTTCTTGTGGCTTTTATATAGGGGTGTGCAGAAAGCTTTTTAAAAAGCCCTTCAGTGCCGTGCCACTGCTGCTCACTGTGACATGCTCACTCTGAAGCCACTCCATGGAGCTCTGTCTCCTGACTTTCTTGCTTTTAACTCATAGTTACCAAACCCCAGCCAATGGGCTCCCATCCTAAGTGGTTATCCTGAGTCTGTTTGCTCTGATTGCCCTTGAATGGTCCCTGTGGCCAGTAGTGGTGTAATGGCCACCTCCCTGTGGGACAAACAGCCTCTCAGGAAAGGAGGGAGGACAATTACTAATCAATGTGTGCAGCTCCCCGATGGCACCCAAAGGAGTGTTGTTGAGGCTGCGTCACATTTCACTCCACGGCTTTCTGGAGGAATTGGTCTTCCTTGAGAGGTTAAGTGGATAGTTGCCTTATAATGGATTGGCAGTGAGTGACCAAAAAGTATTACCAAGGAGCAAGGAAGCATAGAAATGGGGATAATGGAGGGCAAGGGTTGGCTGTTTTTTTTTTTTTTTTTTGGTTGTCTTAATTTTTTCACACTATTCAAATACTGTACAAACTTTGCAGATTTCTGTGGTATTAATGCATTGCAACTGGATTTTTCTATGATTTTCTGTGATTTTTCTGAGATAAACCTAATTTATCAATGTGTAATTCAAAAACAATTGAGATAAACTATTATTACTATAACTATCAAATGTGTCTCTATTTTCAAATAGCTCATGTTATTGAGAAAAACAAAACCTGCAGCACATACATATTTAAACTAACAGACATTGGGAAATATATCTAAAGAAACAAAGTTGCATTGTTTAGGATAAAGCAGGTATTATAGATAATGGATGGATGGAAGTTGTAAATGAGCTAGAGTGGAAACTATTTAAAATCTTTAAAATAAAAACTCAAATTAAAAATCTCTTATATTTAACTTTGGAGGAACTGAAATCTGGATTCTTCTCTGCTGTGATTTAACTCACTTTAAAAAAAAAAAAACTGCACACCTGTGGCTGTGTTTAGCAGTAAAAAAAAAAATGTTATACAGTGTATATACCTGTTTTTTACTTTTACCTGCAGTGCATGAAGAACAACACTTGACAACCGAGCACATCCCTCTTCAAGACTGAGTGCAAGTGCAATCCATCTACTCTCGCTTTCTGTCAACTCTTTAATTTTGGCTTTATTGCTCCCTGTTGTCAAAAACACAGGGAATGAACAAATGTATTATTGGGGCTATCTACCTTGGTGGGCGAGTGAAGCGTATCGTCTACAGCTGATTACATCATTCTGTTAGTGCACCTGCGTCTGACAGGAGGAGCTCCACATCCTACAATGAAAAGACAAAGTGCTGGAACAATCTGATCTGAATCACTTACGGGAAGCACACTGCTGTCACAATCTAGTGACAACTGCCCTCAGTCAGGCATGTTGGAGCCCGACAGCAGCTGAGACAAACCACGCAGGGGACGGTCAGGATATCCGTCTGTCACTGCGTCTGCCTCCTGAAGTATCATCAGCGATGGTTGTTTTTAGGACATGCAAGATAAAACACTGACCTGTAATGACTTAAAGGAGCAGTGTGTAGAATTTAGAGACATCTTGAGGTGAGGTGGCAGATTGCAACCAACTAAATGCCTCGCCTCGACATGCCCTTTCCAAGCATGGAGAATCTAGGGTGGCCGAGAAACTCGTGAAAAACACAAAATACCCTCTCGAGAGTCAATGTTTGGTTTGTCTGTTCTGGGCTATCATAGAAACATTGCAGTGCATCATAGAGTGGCTCAGTTAAAGAAGACCTGCCCACACTAATGAAATCACACTGATTTGAGGAACTGTAGTCTGAGCCACCACCCTATGACATCCACCAATCCCACCCTCGGACACACACCCTTGACTAAGACTGGCAGTTGTTTACAGCACAAATGAAGCATCAAACTGCATTAACTGTAAACACAAAACTGACATATTATCACCTATAATACAACATAATATAGAACAATAAACAAACCATCCATCCATCTGGTTTCTGGCCACCTAATTAATCTAAATTTAATACTCATTCTCCTTTTAGCTCTGTTTTGGTCTCCACTATATGTGGCTCGTCAGCTGCAAAGTGCTCCACTATATTCTCCAGGCTGCCAACTATGTTTGATGATTGACATTGGACACAAAGCATAAAATGGGAATATCAGTTTATTTTCAATTTTCAATATTTATTGGAAGTGAACCAACATTGTGAGCTAAAAGACAACAAGATGCTCCATAGATCTGAATAGGAGATACTTTTCTGTAGGCTTGTAACTAATATTGACTTGTTTCACATTAGATGAAATATATTTGTTTTTATTTTGATGATAAAAAATCTTTACAATAGAGTTTGCATCAAGGAATGGCATGACTCTCGTGAGTACTGATTAAATAATATGTAGCAAACACAGAAAATTAAGGACTAGTAATATGTTTGTGATGTTCAAGTGGGTCATTTAAAAGTTTTCCTCAGTTTGAAAAACAAAAGTTCCAAAGCCTTCTCAGCAACACCCATAGCACCTGTGCTCTTGTGGGAAATACAGCACATCAAAAACAGTCAAAAAGCAAACAAAGCATATAAATCATTCGCTTTCAGCTGGCACGGTTGGGTGTACTGGACACAAATGCAGCCCACTGCACCTGTCAGCTCCTGTCAGCTAGGCTAGCTACTAGGCAGCCAGGCAGGCCACTTGCCAAGTTGGACGGTCTGCTATACCGGAGCAACATAGAGGCTAGCTGGGTAGCTTCTCTGTTCTTCAGCTGTGGTCACAGGCTTTTATAAATGTGAGAACATTCACCTGTAGTCCCTGTAGTTCTGCCTACTATGGTGTAAGGAATTGTCAGTCTCAGAGGTCAGACACGTGGAAGGAAGATGGAAGTAGTGTAGATTTAAATAAACAGTATGTGACAGCAATAGAGAATACATAACCTACATCTGCAGTACAAATAAGTGATATATGTATATATTGATAGGTAAGTGGTAGATAGCAAACAAAGTCCAACAAAACAATGATGGTGGATTAGCAAAAATGTTAAAAAAAAAATCCTGTCAAATTTTTTTTTTTTATTGTAATTTAGAAAAGATGTAAAATTAAAGCCACATTCATATTAATGGAAATACAGTAAGGTTCATCAAAAATCTCTTAAAACTAAAGTGGCATTTGCCAAAGTTACATTATCAAGAAAAAAAAACATTACAGAGGGAAAGTGCTCAACTCATTTTGACCTTGTAAGTTGGTGTTCATTTATATTAATAATAGCTTTTAAATACACCTTTTCTCCTTGCTCTGCGTACCAATGTCTAAATAATGCAGTGCAGACTTTTCATTTAAGTCTGCTTTTAAACTGCCTTGCCAGACATTATTAATGTAATAATAATAGTAATGCAGAACTGATGTTCTCTCTGGTGTATTGAACCGCTCAGGCAGATTTTAAGTCTGCTTACTGCTTTTACTGGATGGAAAGCAGCACAGTCTGCAGTTGGAAAGAGGAGAGGAGAATACAATTTAAATTGTATTATGGCTAAAATTTGCAAACAATATTATGGGCCTTGGTTGCCGCAGTGCTTTCAGCACACTTTAACACACTTTTAATCATAGTTTAATGTGCTTAATATTGATATGTTTTGAGTCTGAATATATTTTGTCAGGTAGGTGTTGCAGTGCTGTGTAGGTGTTCATTGGATGGGGCACTGGTTGTCAGGCACCATCTGTACAGTTTATTCTAGTTGGGGGGGTAATTTTTAAACACTAATGTTGAGCAGTAGAACACTTAATGAGGCATAAATACCACATTTTATGACTTTGGGGTGGCAATGGACTCTGAGACTGTGAATTGGAGGCCACTCGACTGTTCCTCCTAATTTTTCTCTTTCCTTCAGTAAATATAAATAGGCCTAATGGCAGTCCAATTCTAGGTGCCTCTTTCCAGCAGATGGCGGCTCCGTGTGAGGCTTAACTAATCATAAACATGTAAATAATGCAAGGCACTCTGCCTGAGAGGGCTTGCTGTAGCGGAGGAGAACGAGAAACAGACACAGAGGGGAGACCGGATCAGCTGGCCTTCGAGCTAAAACATTGCACAAGTCCTGAAACCACTCCATGGCAAATTCTTCCATTTAAATGATTTACATATTGATAGAGGTCATTCTCATATTGCCGTAATCAAGACCTCATGTTTGCTTATGCTGTCATGAATATTTACAGATGAATTTTGAGTTGGGTCCAAGGCTGCGATGACACAGTGCAGGAGGCGTCCAGTGGTTTTAATAAGATTCTTTACAGATGAGAGAAAGATGTGAGCAGCATAAAGGACTTTTGTTCTTTTATCCATTTTTGTATGCCCACCTGATGAGTGAAGTAATTTCAAGGTCTGCAGTGAAACAATATGTTCCCCTTGACACAAATCATTATCTTCAGTTGGCCCTTTAAGCTCATTGACTTTTATCCTCACGTTTTTTTGAAGTAATTTGTTCCACTTCAAGTGAGAACCCATTGATAGAAAGCCCTGTAACAGAGAATCATCCAATGATAAAAGAGATATTAGCTCATTTACCAGGAAATGGTCCTGTTAAATAAAGAAGGAGGTTACAGGCCAAGAGTGAATCTGTCTATCAAGTTATCCTTTTATCTATTCCTGGCTTTCTGTTTGCTTATTTGCTTTATTGATGGCCATGCACACATAATGTTGAAATAATCAAAATAAGTAAAAACACTAAAAATATTTACAATTATGAATATTTAAATATCAGAAAAAAATTCTTAGTTTGATCTATTTCTGTCCTTCATTCATCCAGATGTCTCTTAGAGCTGCACTTGGAGTGTACTGTAACTCTAAAATCTGCTTTCAAACAGAGCCCAAAAATCTTTTAATTATGTCTGTAGTTGTCTGAGCCCAACCTGGTGATACAGGTTAATGAAACACAGGGAAGTATGATAAAGAAGGCAGTGACCCCCATAGGTAAACAGCTTTTGAGGAATGATGTTTTGGTTCAAGGACGGCACACTGATGGAGGGCAAATAAGAACTTCTTTGAAATTGAAGCACTCTACTTCCCCGTGATACAAAATAGAATGTCGCTGTCCTTGGCAAAGACCTGTAGGTGAGGCTGATTGAATTGAATTGAATTGAAGACAGACAGACAGACAGACAGACAGACAGATATAAATCAGTACCTCAAAAGTTTTTGGTTTGAGTAAAAATGCTTTTCTACACAATTGTGACGCAATTGTTTGTCGCATGTAATGTTTTTGTCATAAAATTGTAGGAGAAGAAGTGCAAGTTGAAAAAATATATATTTTTATTTTTCACTACTACTGTACCTTAAACTCAAGCATAGCCTACCGCGCATCAATTCTTCTTTTTTTCTATTTTATTTTACTCTAAATAAATATGGGCCCAAAGTTATAAAATAAGTTCCTTAGTCATAAAAGTAGTGTAGATTTACAAAAACAGTGTGTGACAGCAATATATAATACATAACCTACATCTGCTGTAAATATAAGTGATATATGTATATATTGATAGGTAAGTGGTAGATAGCAAACAAAGTCCAACAAAACAAATTTGTAAAATAAAAAAAGATTAAAACAAATTCTCTCTGTCAAAAAAAATTAATTGCAATTTAGAAAAGATGTAAAATCCCATTGACAAATGGGAGAATGAAAGCATCCTTAAAGCTTATGTAATAATTAATGACACAGCAGAGCACCAGATGAAGTCTGTTGTCTAGACTTTTGTCGCCCAGGGACCTTGGCCAGGAAAATAGAGCATGAATGTCTGATAAGACACAACGACATGATTATGGTCTTACGTGGCTGCCATTCTATGCACTTTAAATCAGGGAAACTAGGTCATGTGATCTATTTTGTTTCAACACAAAAGTATGACACTTTTGTCAACAATTCATTGTGTTGATGAAGGAAATTAGTGAATTAGACATTCTGCAATAATAATAGCATAATAATAGCAGGCAGGTGAGGTGTGCCTGATTCCAACTGAGCTCAGTGCTGAAACATTATGCTTCTGATCAACGGTACCAAACTGAAATTTCTTTGTGTCCAAGCGAGCTCCAAGGACAGGTTTTGGGAGCTTTAGAATTCAACAAGCACATACATTCAGTAACTGTTAACAAAACGGGCCCAAAAGTTTCTCTGGTACAGAAACATTAATAATGCATGAAATGTGTAAAATTGTACGAAACCTGTCTAAATCTTGAGTCCAGAAGCAGCCTCCTTGTTTCTCAGATGTCTGGAGTTGCTGACTGCAGCACCATATTACAGCAACACACAGCGTCTGGAGTGTGGGCAGAATATATGGGATGTTGATTTTTTTGGCGGGGCAAAAATCAACACTACGCCAGACAGTGTATGTCTGAACATTTAACCGACTGCGGTCGGCATCAGACATTTGAAACATCAAAGTTTCATGAGATGATGAGACTAGATGAATTTCAAGAATCCACATACCTGCCTGCAGTTGATTAGGAGCCTAGTCGCCCCCTGCTGTGTGCACACAGGCACATCCACATTAAATTCTCCCGTTCTTCTGAACCCATCTGCGACATGTCAATCTTAATACAATTTTTTTTATAGTTGCATGTCCTTAGTGTGCTCGCATTGACTCATCATTTGGGTATGCACACCTCAAGACAGCATCTACAGTCAGGATATGTGTTTTCTGATGCACATCCACATTAAATTCTCCCGTTCTTCTGAACCCGTCTGCGACATGTCAATCTTAATACAAAATGTTATAGTTACATGTCCTTAGTGTGCTCGCATTGACTCATCATTTGGGTATGCACACCTCAAGACAGCATCTACAGTCAGGATATGTGTTTTCTGATGCAACAGTCTAGTGGACCTCTGGCCTTAGGCAGCGCTTTACTTAAAAATGCATATGGCTTATCAGCCTCAAGCAACATGCCTGGGGTTGCAGAGTGCCATCCCTTCTTTGCAAGACAATATAGATTCACTATTTGCAGACATTAAATTCTGATGTTAGAGATCTCTCAAACATTGACATTTACAAAAGAAAGCTCTCCTTAAAGCAGACATATTCAGCCTCCAATGTTGTGTTTTTTGCCCTCCTTAAAGCCTTTTAGTATCAAACAATCACACGTAAGCCACATTGATCAAATGGACTGTGTGATGTAGCCTGCAGCTTACTGGCATTATGTTGCAGTGTTTTAGACAGTTATCTCTTGTTGTCATTTTCTCACAGCCAGTGAGTATTGAGAGCAAAGAAACCAGACGCCACGGTTCACTGTCACTGGTCGATACGATCTACAGAGTACATTGAATGGTGCAGAAACTCAGATCATAACGATCAGGATGTGTAACTCTTCATCGCTGCTGAAGGTGTAGTCAATACACCAATGCTATCTTACTAACACACACACTCACTGCTATAAATCAAACTCAACAAAACTATGACAGCCCTTATTGTGACTCCATTTAAAATTAGAATAGAGGATCTAGTGCATTATTACCTAAATTGTGTAATATAATCCAATGGCTGCAAAATGGCATAACCACTTATGGAATGAAATAAAATACTGGATGGAGGCAGCTGAATATAATATTTCACACAATAAGCATTTCAATTGACTCCAGTGAACATGCTAATAAGTGAGTGAGGCTGCTGCCACCAGGTCAATCAAACGGTGTGTAATAATAAAGATAGGTGAGACTGACATTGAATTAAAGAGCAATATTCCAATGAGAAATGGACCACTTGAAAATCCTGACACATACTTCAACAAAATAAATGCTCCTATCAAAGTAAAGATACACCGAGATTTGAGTCATCTTTTGACCAACAAACAATTAAGTCTGTGCATGCTTTGACAATGTTTAATTAATCAAAGAAAGCTTTTCTAAATTAATGGGACATTTCGGTGCTCAACTCTGAGTCATTCTTTTAAACATTCAAAGTCAATGATGACCGCGACAATAACAAAACAGACAGGAGGAGTTGGAAGGTGGCAGTTTCTGAAAACCCTCAAAAACCTCATTACCTGAGCTATCGTTTCTTCCACATCTTAAAAGCCTTCATTCTTGTGACATTAATAGCAAAAGTATACAAATTAAAAATACAAGCAGGAAGAATCGGGGTCCAAGCAAATTGCAAGCAGTAGAAGACAGGAAGCACATGAACGTAAATCGCATGCACACATTGAAACATGTGGTTCAGTGGTTAGCACTGTCACCTCAGCAAGAACAGTCAGAGTTTGAGCCCTACCTGGGGTTTGTGTAGAGCCTCACCTGGGGCAGATGGATGAAGTTAGGAGATACTTCAAAACTGAAGTAGTTTTTGTTGTCAACCCCTAAAAGTCAAAATGTTGGTGATCAAATTCTGAAAAATATCACATCATTTGGAGAATGTCAGGTGTAGATCCAAATGACTTTTGAATTTTGAGCAAACTTTTAGAGAAAAAGAAAATGTTGTGCATATGTAGCCAGCGACGAAATGTTCCTCCTGAGCTACTGCAGGTTCAGGCAGGCCTTGGCACCTCCTACTTCCTGGTTCACTAATTAGGCAGAGTATAAAAGCTGCACAGAATGAGCTGCTGTCAGCCTGCTTGAGGATCCACAGTGATCTGGTAGGTGTTTTTTAGGTTTTAGTCTTTAAGTAAAGTTATGCTGCTATTGGTTATCTCTTGTTTGTTTGTACCTCAGATCCAGCTCCTCAGGGAGGCCCAAACCAGGTGTGAGCCTGCCCAGATGGAGGAGGCACAACATTCAGGCTAGAATTTAAAGCCACTGCTGTTTTGTTTTTGTTTTGTTTTGTGTTTCTTTATTTCTGTGATGTTGTTTAGTCAGAGGACTTTTGTCGGTGTTCGTTTCCTGTCTTTTAACTAAATTGTGTTTGGTATTTCCCCCCAAGAATATTACTTTCCATAAAATTGCATTTGCGTAAAGTTTGATTATCCTGTTTTCTTTTAGGAGTGCTTGGGGCTGGCAGCAGCGTGGCCGCCCAGACGGTGGTGGGTCTGGTGACTGGGTCTCTCACCTGCTCCTCACATTCTCAGTTGTGTGGTTGATGGTATTTTCTTTTTGTTTTACACATCCTTTCAGTATTTGCATGCTTTTGGTTATAATTTTGTATAGTTTGAGTGTGTGGAGTACAGGAGCTGGTGAGAGTCTGCCCACCCCCTTTTTTTTTTTTTACTGCCTACAGATGCAGCCTAGTCACCAGTAGCACTCCACTTATGTTTTAAAGCACATTGGATTGTGTTTTTATACTTGTAGTGTCTTCAAGAGTTGATTTAATAAATTGATTTTTAGTTTACCGTTATATTAAAAAAAAAAAACATTTAAATAAACATTTGTAATCTTGGGGGAATCCTTTGCCTCAGTCCATTGCTTTCTGTCACTTGTGGATCCGTGGTTGTTCTATCCACATTTTAAGAGGAAATAACCCACCCTGTGGTACCGGTGGTCACGCATGCAGCACACGTTATAGACAGATATTTAATTTAACTACGGGATCACCGTTTGACCAAACTTAACCTCTTTGAAAACATGTGATACCGAGTATCTAAAGAATGTCTGTCATTTTTGTAGCATTTGAATGAATATTTGTGGAGATGTAGATGTTACTTGATTTTGCATGTTTTGAAAAATATAAAGTAATGGTAGGTTTTAGAGAAAATGTAAAACGAGTCACAAAAGTTGACACTATTAAAGCAGAAGGGTAATGGAGCATAGAAGCGGATACATTCAAAGATTTGAATTGTGACAGGATTTTTATTCTAGCCCAAGCCGAGCAATTTGCAGCCGAAAGGCCAAATTCGATGAGTTTTCACCGTATGGGTTTTGCTGCACATTCACTTTTAGCGGAGAAAAATAAGCGGAAGTGGAATAATACTAACGGGAACAAAAACAAGAGGGTTCCGCACAGCTATGCTGCTTGGACCCCTAAAATGTCTGTAATAAGCTAAGCAGTTTAACAGGGTTATGTTGGAATGAAATAAGACTGGTAAGGATGCTGACTTTTTGGCTGGGACATGTAGCTTTACCCTCAGTCTTTGAGAGCTCTCCTCTACAGTAACCCCTTAAACTCCTTAAACCTCAAAGCTATTTTTTTTTTTTTTTATTTACACTTGAAATAAAACTGTTTTCTCCACAACTGTAAAGCCAAAAACAACAACCTTGGGCTCTATGGATATCGGACACTTTTGAGATTTTTTTTTTTGAAATATAATAAATCTCCTTATGCTCTCACCAGGCCAGAGTGAGATCTGCAAAACTCTATCAAAATCTGACAGTTGTTCTTCTGCCAAATCAAAACTGTATATTAGAGCGTAAATAATGATGAGTCAGTCAACACTGATGACTAACCTGTTCTTGATATTTTCAACTGCACCTCTATGGAATTTCACAGAGCACTGCAAATGCTGCATTCATTTTAATAAGTCGCAGTACGTGGTTTCACTGAATGTGCAGCAACCTTCAAAAATAAAGGATATCAAAGGATAGAGCCTGGTCCCTGTAGAGGAGCCTTCGGTTGGGGGGATGTGGGTGGTTCAGACTCATATTGTCATTTTTAAACACAGAAACAAGCTCTAGCAAAAAGCTCTTTTGTCTTCCGCTGTTTAAACTCACACTGTTTGAAAAACAATTTCAACTTTTCAACTCTTTTAGAATCACACAAGTTAGATTTTTCACTTGATTTTCAGAGAATCATGATGTGTGAATTTTTAAAATTTCCTTTTAAATCAGTCAAGGAGAGATGTCATGGTAAAGATATATATGAAAAAAAAAATTTTGCTGGGGAGGTGCAGGAAAGTTTGTTTTCTCTGTCTTGCCTCTCTGTCTTCTTCAGACAGCTGCACACAGATTTTCATCTGCTGGGAAAAAGGTGATTTATTAATCTCTTAGAAACATACTGTGATAATGTTGCGCCATTTTGGAATAAAAGCATTAAAAAATATATACTGTATATATAACTAACATACCTGAAATTTGAAAGCTTAAAACAAGGTCAAGGTGTCTCACTATTCAATTCCCCCGTGCCAAACATGCGACTCTTCACAATAGGCGACTTCAAGGCTTTCTCTTTGAATTCCTCCTCCCACTCACTGCTGAACATCCTGAGCCCCGGAGCCACAGGAAGGAAACAGCACGGAAACATTGTGGATGCAGCAGCAGCAGGTCAGGAGTGCCGTGCAAACCGTGGCCATTCAATTAGCTAATTTGCATGCTGACCATGTCTGACCCTTTCATTACATTTGCATTTCACAGGTGAACATTGCAGCAAACCTCCACCATGACACGTCAATACTTCTTTGTTGCTAAGTGAATAAGCCACCCTTCTGCCCAGTTCAGTAACAGGTGGTCATTGCCATCAGTGCAAAGGCATTAGAGGTGTATGATTAGCCTCTTTAAGTGTGCTGAAAGAAACAGTGTGATACAACAAAGGATGCTGTGTATTGACTCTGGAATAACCTCAACGACAGTTTTACAAACTGAACTAAAATGTGCAACATTTGTCTTTAGTAAATACAAATTCTATCTAATACATAAATCCACTCACACCCCACGTGAGAATAATTAGTAGAGATCACATATACACTTTGATTAATAAAAAATGCAATTAAACCACCAATTACTACAATAATATTGGGACGTTTGGTGTTAATGGGTCTTTAATAGAGTAATTGCAACATTGAGCTCGACACAGTTACATACTGTAGCTCCAAGATAATTATCTCAGTCTCATTATCCAACCTGTTTATGATTCTCCTCAGGTCTTTTGTGTTTTGGACCCCTAATGCAGTTATGATGTATGCATCCAGTGAACTGCCATGTAATAACAGAGAGCAAAGTAGTGCCACTGTAACTCCATACCATTGTAAACTAAATGTCAACTAGCTGAGACCCATTAAAGGGAATCCCAAATCCTATTTAAAATTCATCTTCAATTTCTTTGAGAAGGAAAATGAATCTGAGCCTCAGTAATATGGACATGGGGCAGATGACTTAAAGACATCCTGGCAAAGTGTTTCATATATTACCATATTAAGAGGATTATCAGCACAGAGAAGATAAACAAGACAAGGCTAGAGGGATGTGTTGAGACTATCTGCAGCAACAGGAAATATATCCAACGCATGTACTCTGGCACCTGTCTTTTAAAAGCATATTTTCACCTTGGTTATGAAATCGTCCTTTCATTTTTAATTGAAATGCATGGGCTAGGATCTAAAAGGGTAATTGCACTGCGTAGGGATGTTGTCCTGGTTGTAAAATGTAATCCCCTCACTTCCTTTAATCTATGGAGAGAACGTGGCCTTCCTTGTTGACGTGCACTCGAATAATGCACAGTAAGACTGGCCCCACACACACAGCGTACAAACCGTATAGATTTTTGAGGCTCACAAGTTAACTTGTTTGCTAAGTCAGGAAGATGTGGCCAGTGAGCGTTGTGGGAGATAATCGCCCTCGCCATCCAACCCGACCCCTTCATGTTATACGTGAAATCTCCGTGCACAGATTCAGTTTCTGTAAGCATGCAGGTTTCTCCCATGTCAGCACATCAGATCATTTCTAAATTCACACCACATACTCCGGGATTTTCACTCAGGATTTCAATTTCTGAAAGGTGCTTTCTGTTGAGACAACACAGGATGTACTGGAATCATCCAGCTCTTTTGACCCTGTTTGAAGCCTATAGGTCTTTTTTATTACCAGCGAGGAATTGCTTGAACTTTTGTTGAGGAAGGTCAGTACTTTTGCATCATAACAGCACATCGGTGCTCACAGAAAATACCAATGTTTTCCATTTTCCTCAGAATAAAATCACTGTCATGGCAACCATGTCATCCACCATAAAGATGAGATTTAATCTGGGGTGAATCATCCAATAATAGCTGCAGTTAAATTACGTGATATCGAAATGCTACTACAGAGTATAACCTTTCAAAGACTGAAATTTTGAAGTGTAAGTTGACTTCCTTCATCGCACCAATAAGTAGAATATACATTACTAGCATTAGATGCGTAGCCTCTTACATCATTTCCAAGAGGCCACTGTACTGCTATATTGATGTTTTGACCAAGCGGCAACCAAACATGACAACAACATTTGGTTTGTGAACTGCCGATCTGAAGCCTCGAGTTTGGATTTTGGCTGCCGCCATCTTTCTACTTTGAAGCCAGAAGTGACCATATTTGGATGAGCTGGGATGAGGCATGTGATGGATCTAACTCCATCTGATTGGGAACTCGAGGACACGATACCCGGCCTACCAATAGCAGACTGCGCCACAGGACTGTCAATCAAACAGACACGCCCCCAAAGATACTGCTTTTTGAGGCCTACTATCTAATTGTTGATGGAATTAGTTTCAGATTGACAACCAGAAAACTAATAAGAGGGAGCAACTTTAATGAGTGACATTATTATGACTTGAGGAAAAAACTGGATTGACGTTGTATTTCAAGAGAAAAGTTGAATGGGAGTCAGAGCTCCATTGTCCTCACTTTGTTAGATTGCAAGCTTTTACTTACAGTCTATGGTTCTGACACAAAGGATGCAGAATTAAACTCTGGCTCAATTATTGCTGCACAACTCACGTCATTTGCCATTCAAATACATACATGCACACAATAATATATTAAAACATGTGCAGCAACATTTTACCACTAATCATTGAGGCAGAGGTGTAAAACTGTGAAATCCTGTGAATTTGATGATGACATTTCAGCCATAGAAAAATGATGGATAATACAGCAGTTTCACCGTTGATATCTTCAAACTGTATGCCTCCAGGACAGCGTCTTCATGAGAGAAAAATGTTTTCTGTGCATGATTTCTCTGACGATTCAACATTACTGATGATCTCTGAATGTGTGCATAGGTTGTGCCAGAATCTATTAGCCATCGATGTTTGGTCAAAATCAGAACAGTGTTGCATAAGATATTACCACAGTGTAACAGCATGTATGACAGACAGAAAGAGAAACATCACAGTTCCAACTCTTGTGTCATCTTGTGGTAACTCAATATGTAAATTTGATAGAAAGTGATGCTCAATCATACCAGACAATTTCATTTTGAAATCTATCAAACTGTAAACCTGTAGTCAGTAAAACATCTTAATATAGTCAGTCTTGCAGCCCATTGCTTTAGTTAAACTCGTTTCCTCTCTGTGGAATTAATCAATAACCAAAGTTAGACAGCAGGGTAAAGTGCACAGCCAATAGTCGCAGCGTGCACAACCTCTCTCACCTTTCTGCCTCTTGGATGCTTTGCGACAGCCATAAAGACGTCTGTAAAACAACTGCCAGTCTCCGTGACCTCCTGCCAGAGACAGTTCACAGGGCTAACTCCCTCACCCAGTGGGCATGGCTATTTTATCTCCACGGGCAACCTTGAGAAATGAATATCAAAACTGAAAGAGTGAGGACAAGTAGAGAAGAGGTGGAGAGACCGAAAGAAAGAGAGCGAGAGCAGAGTGAAATGGGGAGTGAGAGAACATAGGAAAGAAAATGACTTGGCAGTCACCCAAGTGGATCATTACCTTCTGCTCCACAAATGTGATGTAGTGGAGAAGGTGAAACTGATAGTTTGGAAATGAGCGGAGCTCGCTGGACTGATACTTAATCATTACCAGCACTGCACCATGGCAGATAGCAGCTCCGGGCTTCAAGGTGTTCTCCCCTGATGTTCACTGGAACAGATCGACAAGCTTGTTCTCCGCCTCCAAAGGGAGGAGTGTGGCATGAAGCGATTAAAAACACACTGCCCACTTTGTAACTGTCCGCTAAGCGCTTCGGCCCGGCAGGAAAATGTTTGCTCTGTTTCTCAGCTTTAGTTTGATTTATTGGCACTGCAGTGTAAACACCACATGTGGATGTTCCTCTCACATTTGTGTCCAATTTCTTACAATTCTAGTGACTTATAGTTACATGCTAGTTACATTATCAACTTTCAATGAGCTATGAACCTTCAGGCAAATTCATCTACAGTATCTGTATAACAGTTTAGTTCCACATTGGTAGCAAACACCAGATTAATCAAAAAGTCAGAAATAGTGTTACAATAAAAAAGTAGCCTGGATGTACTGCTAACCTAATAAAGAGCTTACTCTCAATGAGGGTTGGACGTTGGGTAGAAGTGCATCTTCGTGCATTGAAATAAAGTACAATGAGCTGGTGCAAGTCAATGCCGAAAATATGTGTCACTCAGAACCACTATCATTCAAAACAGGTTAGTACAACTGACTAATAAGGATGATTTAACACTGAAATAACTATATAAACCACACATTGGCAAAATATGGATCACCTCAGTCTGACCCATAACATCCTAAAAAAAAAAAAAACTCGAGTCTCTACTGCTCTTCAACTTGACTCCAACAGATGCTGCATTGATGCAGGCAGTGCCAGTTTACACCAAAGCAAAATGAGACAGTGTAACATTTCCATAGTAACAACTCTTCAGGCTTTTTTGTCATTGGAAATAATTTGTGGCATCTTAAAACATGAATGAGGACACTGATAGTGAGTTAGTTTTAACACCTGGGTCATACAGATTGTTCCTAAAATAAATTGATGAGTTGAGCTTCTCTGACTTGTTTGTCAAGTCGTAAGTGAGCAGTTTTACAATGTAAGGCATGTTACCTATTTCAGCAGCCAATCAGCTCGTAGCAAATTCAGCTGGTCACAGTTACAAACTAGCAGCTGATTGAAATAGCAGTTTTGAGGTCTGACAAGTGAGTAGTGACGTGATTTTTGTTCACCCTGGTTCATAGCAAGACACACAGACACTGACTCTGAGACAGAGGAGCGATACAGAGAGGGAGAGCGAGAGAGCGAGAGAGAGAGTAAACACCGCCCTTCACCTGGTAAAGTGTCACCTTGGTATGTTTAGAGCTTACACTGGGTTTCTGCGATGATCATACAGTAAAAATGCGTTCAGATTGTTTCCCTGTATATTGTAGCTAGGAACCGCTTGCGGCACGCATGAAAAATAAGCGTCGGTTTTATGTTACACATGACGCACCGCACACGCAAACCAGGAGATTCAAGTGAGACGTGCGTCTCCCGCTGGCAGTGTGTCGGCTGTAAACCTTTAATATGGACGCTGAAATGAAATGATGCCACGCAGCAACAGGTAACGCAAACGCCACACAGGCAGTGTGTTTCATGTCTAAAACAGCTTCGTCTCGTCATGAATCTCTGGTCTGAACTGGGCTTAATTGTAAATACATAATGTAATGTGTTTAATAAGTGACCTATGCAGTGGTGACTATTAGACAATTGTCATAATGTAGGCTAATTTGAAAGTTGATACTGCGTTTAACTGGGTTGTTTCATGAAAGTAATATTTTCATTGTAACCTCAGAGTCAACAGTTTGGCACACAGCTACATGAAAGTTAATGTTTTCCAAAATATTGTTTTCTTTTTTAAAACGATGACTCCGACCTTCTGGGCTGACAAGTAACCTCTTACAAAGCAATGTGTCCAACAAATCCATGTTGTTTAACAGAATTCTGCACTATGAGTTCCACCTTTCAGTTCTATTGTTCAATGTTTGTCCATTTACTTACTTTATCCTAGTCAGGACGGCCCTCTGAAAAACCATGTTGCCCACCATTTATTTAAACATCTCATCCTTCCAGTCAAATCTGAGATACATTTGTAATCAAGGATATTTTACTCACAAAGCCACTTTAGTTTTTCTGTGATTCAACTGCAAGAAGAAGACTCCATCAAGATGTTTTTGAATTCTACATTCTTGGATTACCTTCCCGAGGAGATGTCAATGATAAAATGAGAACGGACACCAGCGCAGGTCCCAGCGAGGAGAAACAGATACCACTGGACTGCACCATAATGGGTTTCTCAAAGAGGGTCTTGGCTCAATGTGAATAATAGTCAAATAGCAGCATTAGACTCGCTCATCCTGCTGGACACTTTGAAACCGAAGCTCAGGTCAATGAATGGATCACACCCATTAAAAACAAATTTAGACTTCTGAGAAATGGTCCATGTAATTCTTTCATACTAAAGCATACGCTTACTGTGTTGAAATCTAAATACAGCTTCTGACATTCAAATGCCACCTTTTTAGTGTTTTCTTTTTCATTCCAGGGAACAAACATGTTAGAAAGCTTCTATAAAAAGCTTTAACATTTGTATGTTCATGTGCGACCCACTGAGAACCGGCTATTTTGCTGATCACGTTGTACATGCGCTATCGTTCACATCTTACAGGTGCAGTTTTGCATTTTAAAATACTTAAGGCATATTCTTTACATCATGACATTTTATGACATTTAAGAAAATGCACTTACGTATTCACAATCATTTATGCCGTGTACTATTTTGTCATGTTCAGACTACAGCATTTACAGCAGCGGTCTCCAACTCGTAGCTCGTGAGCTACCAGTATACCACCCGTTTCTGAGTAAATGGGAGAAGGTTAGAACAATATACAGTTTCCCATACATACACTTACTTAGCAGGCTGCCGAGGTATTTTGATGGGTGCCAAAGTGTATTTGGCAAACAAATTCAGCATTTGTGTCTCATTTATGTTTTAACCTGTCCGGCAGAACGATGCGATCAACATGAACGTGGACAATCTCCCCTCGCTCCCTTCACAATTTCACTACAGATATAAGCCTGTGCATTTTGTATTTATGTCTTTATTACCTCTGCACCATGTCAGTGCAGCAGAGGTTGAGCTCCGTTCTGAGTTAGACACACAGAGATCAGAGGACAGAATCTGCAACCCGCAACGCCTTCAAAACACAACAGAGGCCGTCTCACTGAGTTGGAAAGAAACGGGTGCTCATAAATGAGGTAAATAACATAAATACAATGGTTTTAGCTGGACAGCAGCAGCAGAGCCAGAGCTATAAAGTGTGTCTGTCACTGAGTGAGTCAGTGAGTGAGTGAGAGATCAAAGGTGCACCACAGTTCGGGTGAATGCCACAACTTTTCAAATTAAAAGCCCTCCAGGTTCACATATGGTCCGGCCCTATAGGTTTTGACCTAGACATGTTAATTCAGGAGGGGCAAGAGTTCCCAATCACAGAGGAAACACTGGATATTGCTGGACAAATCTTACATTAGACTTCTCCATTTGTATATCCATTTGTTATTGTTCACATAAAAGAAGCTATTCAGCTGGTTTGGGTGTTGCTCAGCTATGTGAATAAATGTTACTAAACACGAGTAGCTCTCGGACACTTTCATTTTGTGAAAAAAGCCTGGATACCTTTGATTTACAGTTTGTTAATTGGGTGATGCAGAGTCCATGTTTAAGCTACAAGAGCTCTGTCAAGTCCATACTAAATAATATTATGTACATACGACATATAGATCAATACACTTGAATCAATGACAGAATTAACATGGATCAAATGGCCATCTACTTGTAAAACATGTTGAAGGAATGTCTGAGAAGAAATAGAATAAATGGTGTAAAATGTGTTCATGCATCGGCACCCACACAAAGACAGTAATGGTAGAGTCATGTGTAATTTCTAAAAAATATAATTTCTCTCTAACACCTCAATATATCTGAATTTATTTAGGAGATTTGTCTACGTTTTCCAATTAAATTAACTTCAAGAGTTGATGTCTTCTGCACCTGCTAACCTTTCAGTTTTGCAGTGGTGAGCACTCGACAGAAGCACTCAGTTCTTATATTCAACATAATAGCTGGACTATATCAACATACAGTGTGATTTAGATAATTGAATGCAAGCGGTGATGCCGTATGCTTCATATTGCCGATGACTGCATGCACCACTGAGAGAACAAAGGGGCCCCAGAAAGCATATTTCCTGAGTCCTTGGCCTTTGATTGTCAAAGAGGATGATGGCTCTCTATTTCTGTAGAATTCCTTTCATCTAACCTAATCGATGTGATTTCTCTAATGATGACAAGAATGATGACCAAGGCTATCTTAATGGATGCACGGGCACCCTCACAAACACTGATCAATACCTACAGACAGTTCAGAGAATGACTTTCCCCAAGGCATTGTCATTCCTCCTGCTTTACTTGTGCCTTTAGTTACGTTAAAGTGTTGTTGTTTTTTCTGCAGAAGTCCTACGCAGCTCCAAAGTTGGAGACTATTTTGTGGCTCCCTTACTTTGACTGTGGAGTGAAGTTAAACAGCACACAAGAACAATATCGCTGTCTTAAAAGTCAACTTCTGCTGACAGTCAGCTAAAATATTACTGCAGAGAATCGTGAAGCTCAATACACAGCAACTTGAGAAATGGCAGGATTTAAAAAACAAAAGCACAACGGTGACACGGGTTGTTATAATCTGCCAGCACTTTTCTCTCGTTTGCTAAAAAGCAAGAGAGGAAAAGGGCACTTTGCACTCACTCACAGCATTTTATGGCACTCAGTGGCATTTTTTTCACCACCCATTTTCTCCTTTTACATGTCTATGGTTTCAAATGCTGTTTGAAAGCAACATGGCACACGGTAATCTGAGTCAGGACTAAATCATAGGCTATCCAGAGAGCCATATGTGACATCGCCATTAGATTGTCAAAGCGGAATGGAAAAATGAAGAGAATTTAAATGTATTTCAAAAGAAGCATTACCAATTTTGATTCTTCTGAACTTCTTTTTTTTTTTTCATCTTTTATGTCATTGTGACCACGTAAAAATATCAGAGTAACTGACAGGTTAAAGTTGATCAAGTTTATTTTTTTTTAGAAGAAAAGTATGCAGATAAAATTGTTTATTGAATTTCTGTTGTATAAATCAGTAGCAGCAACATGTGTGATGTGTACGTTTCCTTTAAAAGATTTTGAGTGTTTTCAAATCTGAATCTATCATCAGAAAACATAGAATGAGCACAAAGCGTTCTAGATAAACTTTGTAAAGTAGCACGTAAAAAACATAGTTAACACAGTTTGTATAGCACCTTTCAAACATAGACGCAGGTCAGTTTTCTTACATTCAGCAAAACAAAAATGAAAACTACAGTGGACATTTAACCCAAATCATGTACCTAGTTCCCCCCAACCCATCTATTTTTTCATGCTGTGTGTCATTCCATCAGTGCTTTTTGTGGGGCTACTCTGCTCCACTGACTGATGGAACTAATGTATGATGTTAACGTTGTTCAAGTTTTTGAAGGGCATTGAACTGTAAATAACAATAACAGACAGCATCACTCTGATAAATGGCTTCGCCCTACAGCTTCAGTCTTCGATCTGATTATAATCTGGAACATTTATTTAATTAAGGTTTGCTCAGCCACTCTGAACAGTGGACCAATCAGTGAGGGTAGGTAAGTACAATGATTTTGAAGTAGCTACAACAATGGCAGCTGGTAGAGTTTCAGTAGTGGTCGATGGCAGTTAGTTAAAGGCTGCTCCAATAGTTTCAAAATAAACTCAAGGTCCGTGCCCATCAGGAGGCAACAACTGAAAACAATTTTCAGTTGAGTGCGGTCAGACCCATTTATTCAAGCAGTGGATTTGGTTCTTGTAACACCAGGCTAATAATAAGCAGCAGAAATCTGATGAATGAAAATGAATGATATTTCCTAACCACTGCTAAAATTGCCTCGTGCAGTTATTCACTGCTCTGAAGTCAAGCATTAATGTTGCAAAAAAAACACTGACCACGGAGTCTGCTTTTTAGGGAGCGCTGCTGATTTAATTGTCACATTAAATACAAGCCAGACTGAATAAACACCTGCAGCTGGTCTGCAGGGAAAAAATTAAACATGTGTACCTGAGACTGACAGCTGCCAGAGTCAAACCTAGACAATTTCCTTACGTCACTCAGCTGGCTTAAAAAAGACAAGGAAACAATACCTTGGTAATCGTTTCTTCAGCTGTTATTCATGTAAATGTCTGGGTCGACAAAATCCAATTTAAAACATACAGACGTGAAGGGTCTCTGTGTCCAGCAGGGAGGGAGAATCCACTATATTGGGTTCATGCTCAGAATCTGCCCTCAAAGCATCAGTGTTTTATATCAAAAGGCAACTTGTACGAAAAAAAGAAAAAAAACACGATGCTTTATCGACTATGAATAGACATTTACTCTGCATCTGTTGAGTGCTGGCATGCTATTTTGCAGTTGAGTCACACAATCCCGAGTCTCCTAGAATTTAATTTGTAAAGCAGCATTGCAGTACATCAGACTTCATTTAAACAGCATGACACTGAAATAACACATTCAATCATTCTTTGACTCCTTGTAAGTCTATGGATGCAGATCATTGTATGCTGTTATCTTTGCCCCAATTATATTTTGTGTTTCAGCCGTTCATACTTAAATAACATTTGAAGAATATTGTGTTCAGCAAATGAGTGTAAAATTCTTCTCCACTTGAAATGAAATAAAACTGGCTCAATTAATCTCCACAGCAGCACATGCATGAAGACATCTGATGAGTTGCGTGAAGTTCTTGAGAGATTATATTGATGGATAAGGATGGATATGAGGCTCTGTAATGAAACAGAGGTGTATTTTAATTGGTTCAGTGATATTTGTCCATCTGCCGGTTAAAAATAACCAATATTGCTTCCCCAGAATCCATCCTCTTCATCAGTTAAATTGCGAAGTTTGTCAAGGTGTAAGCAATACATCTACGACAGAGAGTATTATTCAGCTGTTTTAAAGTTATTGTTCACACTGACCACACTTGGTTAAGGTTTTGGGAAAGATTGTGATCTAATAGAAAAATCCACCATAACATGATGCACAACACATTTATTTAGATTGATTCCCAAATATAATTTTTTCCCAACCTTACCCAAAGTGCTTTTGTGCCGAAGCCTAAAAACAGATAGGAGCCTGGATGCGACCCCCTCAATCCCTGATGTGAAAGTCGTGGGCTTTTTATGCCCACAATCCACCCCAATCACCTCCTGCTGACTCTGCTGCCGTTCAGAAATGTGGCCTTTCGTTCATTTAAAAAGGAGAAGAAAAAAAAAAAAAAGTTTTCTTTGGACACAATTTGGCCAGTAATTATGTTGCACCAATCAAATCGCAATGCAATTTAGTTGTAAAGAAAAGTAATTTCTAAGAGACAGAGTTGAAATGGAGTACAATGGAATTGTAAGTGCAGCTGCATGGCAGAAGAGTGGATCCATTAGTGTCAGGCTTAGAATATGTAATTTACACATCTTACTAAATTTTGTACAGTAGCACTTAACATTTTCCTTTTCAGACTCAATTATGATAATTACCAAACAAAAGAATACATAAATACATTACATATTTTTTGGAAAAGCAAAACTCACTGTTCTGTTTGATATTGTAAAACGTAAATATATATATATTTTCACTGTTTGGTGACTTCGTCTACAACAGGAAGAAGTCGAATGGATATAAATGTGAACTATTTCTCCCTTGGAGTCTTCGGTATCTTCATCACTAATAGATACCATGACAAGGTTGTAGCAGAATTAACTGCTTCAATTAAAACTCCTTCTTCACCTTTATAGCATATTTTGGACTTTATAAATGTGTTTATATGTTTGGTTGTTAGAGGTTTCAACAACATGTGGTGGTCTTCAGAATCGTCATGTTTGATGATTGCAGCAAGCAAGGTGACTCGAGGTCACAGGTGCAAACTACAAAACTCTTCATTCTATTCAAACGCTGATGTTTACTTTGCAGATTTGTTTGCATGCCAGATGCATTTTAGGCTGACCAGAGATATCAGAGTGCCAGCTTAGTGCATCACAGGAGCTGAGATAAACCTAAAAGAGAAAATTGCTTGGCAGGTTTTTTGTTGTTGTTTTTTTTTACAAGGACACACTGCTCAAATGCAAAGATGTAGTGATGCATATACACAGGTATATGGTGTGTGCACACGTCTGGGCAGGGGATTTACTGTATAGTTAAAAAAAAAAAAAAACAGCCATAGATACATATCAGTGCTCATCTCGCAGACTAAAGCCACAGTCAATCTTTCATGTAAATCTGTGTTCACTGTGGACAGTGACTTTTGTTGTGTGACTTTAAGGTAGCACCTCTTCCCTGGCAAAATAAGTACCCAGGTTGTGCATTGAAAATGTCAGCAAAATGTACTTAAAACATCTCTTCAATCAGAAAAGTGCTTCAGTTTGCTTGAATGACGATATGACCGAATACAGTAGCTACTTTTGACTATTTTCTTACCATCTTTCGGCAATGTGACTTAAGTAGTGGTGTAAAACGTGCAATTTTTACTTATGAGCTGTAATACTCACCAATATACCTACTCATCACTGTCCAATGTCATTGGTATATGAGAAATTATAAGACTGACCGTGTCTGAAAAATGGATACACTAATGTTTACGTCTTAGGTATCATTCATCTGTTCCACATCACTGCAAAGATCCACATGCCATTTTTTTCCCCTAAAAAGGTTCAAATTAGAAGGAAATAAAGAGTTTCTTGATCACATGTACATCATACAAAAAAAAAATCAGTCTTAGAAATGGGGCACAAAAAGTAGATTCTAAATACAAATTTGGGGCAAAAAAGGGTATGATTCTTTTGCAAACCATCCACCAATAACAAAAAAACAAAAACAAAAAAAACCTACTCTGCATTTTGAACATGTCAGGATCTCTACCTGTCTGTTTGTCCTTCCCTCTGTTTCCCCCGATCACCCTTTTCCTCATGTTTCCTGTCTTGTCCCCTGTTTGTTTTTTGTCTGTCATGTGTTCTATATTCTGGTGTCTGCAGTGTGCGGATTGATTCCACTGCAGCCTTCAGTCACCTCCGACTACACTTCATTCAGCTGGCACAGCTCGTCCTCATTCCAGTAATCACCACCTGGCAGTATATCAACCCCGGTCCTGCACTCCACCTGCGTCAGTCTGTCCGATCATCTCACCTGTCCCTGCCTGTCCCTGCCTGTCCTGCTTCGTGTCAATCCATGGAGATCACCTGCACTAAGAAGCCATCCTGTGTCATTCCTCGGAGATCACCAGTTGAAGTGTCTTGGCAATCCTGTGTCGGTCCACGGAAAACCACAGTTTGGACTGTTTCTGGGTTTATGCACGTTCAGTTTTATTTTCCTCCTGTTGTTTTGGAAAATAAAACTTCCTGTTTTCAAGTTACCTGATGTGTGTCTGCGTTTATCAACACCACCACATAACACAACAGTTCTCATTAAATCCAGATATATAGTCATTAACTTGATTGTTAACATACATGTATTTTGTGTAAACATAAACTACAGACTATTATTGTAAACTGTAAGAAATGATTGTCATCAGTTGTTCCTGTAGTCACACAATATTCAATATTATTATATAATAGCACAAAAACAACAATGGTTGCAAATAGTGTTAATCAAAAAAGTAACTGTTGTTTTAATTGTTTTTCACAAGAAAAGGAAATGTATCACGTGTCATACATTAACTATGTATTAACTACTCATTTGCATAAATCATCTTGACAAATTACCAAATGAACTCCCAGCCTCCAGGTCATGTGGCCTCAGGTGGCAAATATTTAAAAAAAATTGTTGCGTGGCATCACAGTGAGGATTCAAGAATTACATCCAGGGGTCAAAGGAGAATTAAGCTTAAGGCAGCGATATAAAATCATGTTGACATTTTTGCAGCTTAATATCACATGGAGAGGGTGGGGCTAGAACTTGAGCGAGGATCCCTGGGGGTTTATCTAGCATGCTGTTTGTATCCTGGAAGCCGCTCCAAAAACTGTGACATAGGCAGCGCTGTAAATAAATAATTTGCTTGTTCTGAACATGTACTGTACAGCAGAATGGAACACAAGGACAGTTTGGGCAACTCGGGAGGTTGACCTTAGCGTGCGGCTCTGAAAGGTAGCTCAGGTTTAAAGGTTACGCAATGTGGCAAATACGTAGAGATGAAAGATAGGTCTGTATGTTGAGATATGTGAAGGTCCACTGACATTATGTTCCTTTTTCATTTTCTTATAATAAAATGCTTCTAAATGTAGCATAGCGCCACCTTCATCGGACTATGCCGATCCCGAGTGGTACGCGCTTGTATTACACTGACACATGCTGGACACGTATGCTGCTTGATGAAGAGTGGCGCAGTATGTCGGTATAATATGTCGGAGTTAGGAAACGGTAGGTACCAGTGGAATACGGGCAATATGCCACTAAGGATCAGCATGTGCAAACCACAGTTGTCACTTTGTCAAATCCAACTGCCTGAGTCGCAGAAAACAGGTCACACTGGATTTCATCTACAAAGTGTTCCACATGAGTAGCAAACCTTAGCCAACATATTAAAGTTTCTAACAAAGTGTGTGTGCCGTTAGCCCACAGGTCATCCAGGTCATTACTTTAAAACTAGATAGACTACATGATATTGACAACATAAAACACAGTAGTGAAAATGTTGCTATGCTTCTGTAACCCACACAGGGTTAACAAAATACTCAAAATGATATGGACTAGTGTCCGGATTCGTAAGGGAGATCACATACACAATAAACAACTGGAGCCAAGAAATAAAAACATAAAACTATTTATACTCCCATTCTAGGTTTTCAACATATGCAATACTTAGTGCATTCAAAGTAACAATAACAGCTTAACAGCTCGAAAACATAACACTCATGAACTTGTTATCAATACCACTGGTGATGAAAGGAAATTGTCTCTTCAGTGAAAACAGCTCAGAGTTCTTTGGATCCAAATGTTTAAGATAATTCAGTGTGGAGGTCGTAACAGTTTTCAGTCAGATCGGTCCAGTCAAGTCAGTTTAGTTCAAAAGAGCTCTTTGGTTCAACAAAAAATAGTGCGAGATGTCGGTCTTTGACTGTCCTCTCACACTGGTGCACTCGGATGAAGGGATGAAGGAATGAAGGGACGGAGGACCGGACGGTCTCCTCCGTGGAACAACAGGTGATCGTGGTCCAACTCCTCAGGGTGAAAGGAGGCTCGTCATCTCCTTCGTCAAGGAGAATCCAAATCCAAAATCTACAGGGTTGTCCAGGTAACTCTAAAACCTAACCTGTATAAAAACAAGGCTGTTACTCTGAGATCACTAAATTAATTTCTCTAAGGTCTTACTGAAAATCACATCTACATGTTCATTATACTACTGTGACACAGCAGCACTTAAATAGATTAATTGGGTTCACTGCACAGTATTTCTTATGTAATAACATTTCTCTTTTCATCATGAATTATTATTTTTTTAAACATTTACTATGAAATTCATGTGTTTACTTTTGAAACCATCTGCTGAACATAAATAAGCATATTACATGCTCACATTCTTTCATGTAAGATCATAGTTTAAATGCACATGTTCAGTAGTTTTAAACAGACATTACATTTTATCATCAGCAGAGGAGACATAACAGGACAGCATGGCTGCAATATCAATAGTAAACACAAATTTAAACAAAAACTTATAATATCTAACATCAGAGTGACAATTGAGCTATGAATCATACTTTTTTCCCACCAGGTTACCAATGCAGAATGGTGCTGAATTAACTACAGCTTCATGCTCTGACTAACACAACCGTAAATACAACACCAAGTTCACATATTATCAAGGAGAGCACAAGCTTTCGGAGCTGCCTCGAGCCGACGGACAACACGAGCTTCTAGGTAGGTAGGTAGGTAGGTAGGTAGTTGCTTTATTAACCAAGGGGAACTTTTTTTTTCGCTACAGCAGCATACAGGAAGCAATAAGATAATAATAGAATACTAAAAAGCAATAAAATAGCAGTAAAAAAATATTAAATATAAAATGCACAGTATATACAGTATATACAGTACAGTATATATCTATATATATTATATACAAACAACCAAGAAACACAGACAACGGTGTTATTGTTGTGTGATGGATTTTGCCAGAGGTGAGTTATTGTACAGTCTTATTGCGGTCGGCAGGAATGATCTCCTGTATCTGTCCTTGTGACATCGGAGCTGGAGGAATCTTTTGGTGAAAGTGCTCCTCTGTCCCTGCAGCAGGTGGTGGAGAGGGTGGTCAGTATTATCCAATATGGATAATAGTTTGTTCAGCGTCCTCCTCTCCACCACCTTTTCCAGGCTGTCCAGTTTGCAGCCGATGATGGAGCCGGCCTTCTTAACCAATTTGTTAAGTCTGTTGGTGTCTCCGGCTCCAATGCTGCTCCCCCAGCAGACCACAGCGAAGTACAATGCACTGGCCACAACAGACTGGTAGAACATCTCCAACATCTTGCTGCACACATTGAAGGATCGAAGTTTCCTCAAGAAAAAGAGTCGACTCATCCCCTTCTTGTAGACAGCATTGATGTTGGTCTTCCAGTTCAGTCTGTTGTCGATGGACACACCCAGGTACTTGTACTCCTCCACCATGTCCACCTCCTCTCCCAGAACTCTCAGCGGTTGTGGAGCCGTCGCCTTCCTCCTGAAGTCGACCACCATCTCTCTAGTCTTGGCCATGTTCAGGAGCAGGTGATTTCTTCCCGCCCACTCCACAAAGTCCTCCACTACTGCCCTGTACTCGTCCTCCCGTCCATCCCTTATACACCTGACCACTGCAGAGTCATCAGAGAACTTCTGCAGATGGCAGGACTCTGAGTTGTACTGGAAGTCAGTTGTGTATAAGGTGAACAGGAAGGAGACAGAACAGTTCCCTGAGGAGCTCCAGTACCACTGACCACCGTATCAGACAACACACTGCCCAGACGGACAAACTGTGGTCTGCCTGTCAGGTAGTCAGTGATCCAGGAGACGGTGGACACGTCCACCCCCACCACCCGCAGCTTCTCACTCAGCAGCAGTGGTTGGATGGTGTTGAATGCACTGGAGAAATCAAAGAAAGTGATTCTCACAGAGTCACCGGTTCCACCCAGGAGCTCATTGCAGCAGGTAGATGATGGCATCGTCCACACCCACATGAGGCTGGTACGCAAATTGCAGAGGGTCCAGTGAAGATTTCACCAGCGGCCTGAGGTGGGCCAAGACCAGCCTCTCCAGCACCTTCATCACATGAGATGTGAGGGCAACCGGTCGGTAGTCGTTGAGGCCAGATGGAATCGTCTTCTTAGGGACTGGAACCAGGCAGGACGTCTTCCACAGCACTGGGACTTCCTCCTGCTTCAGGCTCAGGTTGAAGAGGTGTTGTAGGACCTCAGCCAGCTGGACGGCGCAGGTCTTCAGGACCCTGGGGCTGATGCCGTCAGGTCCTGCAGCCTTGCGCTGGTGGAGTCTCTCTAGCTGTCTCCTAACCTGGCCAGTCGTCACAGAGAGGGGGGTGGGGGGCCAAGGTGTCGATGGAGGAAGAGCCCTTTGAGATTGAGGGCTCTATGCAGTTCACCAGGGGGGACAGAGGGGGGTAGCATGGGGGGGAAGCAGCAGAGGTGTTTGGGAGGTGTAAGGTGTGGAGGAGACAGATGAGGGTGGTGAACTAAACCTGTTGAAACAGTTTAGCTCATTGGACCTCTCCAGGTTCCCCCTGGTTGTCTCTCTCTCCCCTTGAACCCAGTAATCTCCTTCATACCGGTCCACACCTCCCTCACGTTGTTCTGCTGGAGTTTGGCCTCCAGCTTCCTCCTGTAGGAGTCCTTGCACTCTCTCATCTTCTCCTTCAGGTGGCGCTGCACTTTCCTGAGCTCCTCCCTGTCCCCAGACCTGAAGGCTGCTTTCTTCTTATTAAGAAGAACTTTCAGGTCACTGGTGATCCACGGCTTATTGTTGGGGAAGCAGTGTCCAGTCTGGGATGGTACGGTGGTGTGTTCACAGAATTTGATGTATTCTGTGATACAGTCCGTCATGCTGTTGATGTCCTCCCCATGTGGTCCACACAGCACATCCCAGTCCGTGGACTCAAAGCAGTCCTGCAGGGTGTCTTTAGCCTCCTGTGTCCACCTCCTCACAGTCCTGGTGGTTACAGGCTGCCTCTGTACCAGAGGAACATACCTGGGAGTCAGCAGGACCAGGTTGTGGTCTGATCTACCAAGGGGGGGGAAAGGCAGTAGCACTGTATGCATCCATGGCATTAGCATACAGTAGGTCCAGAGTTTTATTGTTCCGGGTGGGGCAGTTCACATACTGGTGCAAAGTTGGCAGTACTTTATCCAGACTGGTTAAAGTCTCCAGTGCCAAAAATGCACCGGGATGCTGTGTCTGCAGTTTAGACACAGTGGAGTAGATGGTGTCCACTGCTGCCTCTACGTCAGCTGATGGAGGAACGTACACAGCGATAACAATGGCGGACGTGAACTCCCTCGGCAAATAATACGGGCGCATCCCCACGGCTAGCAGTTCAATGTCCGGGCTACAGAAACGTTCCTTCACACACACGTGGTCGGGATTGCACCACCTCTCGTTCACATAGACTGCAATCCCTCCACCTTTCTTCTTACCGCTCCGAACAACGTCTCTGTCCGCCCGAACAGTCCTGAAGCCGGGTACGGCCGCGCTGTGGTCCGGGAGATGTGAGTGCAGCCATGTCTCGGTGAAACACATGATGCTGCACTCCCGGTATTCCCGCTGGGTCTTTACCAGCGCGCCGAGCTCGTCCGTCTTGTTAACCAACGACCTCACGTTCCCCATTAAGATCGCCGGTACGGACGGTTTGAATTTCCTCCTCTTCGCCTTCAGCTTAGCTCCAGCTCTGCAACCCCGACGTCTTTTCCGAAGTTCGTCCGGGATTTCAGGCCTCGCTCCGGGCAGCAGCAGTAGAGGCCTACTCAGCGCGATCAGCTGATCACGAGAGTAAACAATGCCCCCAATCTGCTGTGCGTAACTCTCCGTTACAAAGAAGGAAAAAAGTAGAAGAAGAGCCACCAGAAAAGTGGAAAAGTTACGGTCCATTGTCTGACCGTCACTTAACACACGTGGAGAAAAAAACAAAACAACAACTCCGAAGAGAGGAGAAAGAAAGAAAAATACTTAAAACAAAACACACTCAGGGGGAGCTGCTGTAACAGGCTGCCACTAGCATGGCGCCATCGTTTATGCTAAGGATTCTTGAAGGCAGAGAGACGAACTAGTAGATCCCGTGTCCCATACACTGCTCATCTCCAGGATTGGCTGTTTATTTGGCGAGAGAACATGCCATTTACTTTACACGCACAAATACACACAAACCAGAGGGAATTACAATAACACCCAACTCATGTCACTTATGGTGCCGAATACGAACATTGACACGTTAACTCTGGGCATTCTGGGAAAAAACATGAACTATTCCAACAGCTACACCGCCCCCCCCTAGGTGGTTTGCTGTCCCCAGCAACCTATGTGTCCATAACAAAGTCTCTCAGGTGTTGGGGAAGCCGTCGCGGTCGCTCAGCTGGTTTTGGAGTATCCTCGGTGGGTCTTGGAAGTGGACTGGGGACCCGAGGCTGATCCTCCGGCTCTGATCCCCCCCCAGATGGGGCCATGGGTTGGCAGGGGGCAAGCCGGTCACGATGGAGCACCACCACCCGATTTATTTTTACCAGCCGCACCCTGTACAAGACATCCGACAGTTTCTCTAGCACCGTGCAGGGTCCAACCCACTGGCTCATGAGTTTGGGGGAATGGCCATTCTTCCTTTAAGGGCTGTAGACCCACGCCTGTGTCCCGGGGTCAAAGTCCTCTCCCTTGCAGCGAGAGTCCTACGCCCGCTTCTGTCGTGACCCAGCATCTGAGAGGGCCTCTCTGGTCAGCTCACGGAGTTGCTCAGGTCGCTGAGGTCGTAAAGGTAGGCTAGACCGGCCTCACCCCCAACCTCGGGCTTCGGGGGTGGCCCAAAGACTACAAATCTACAGGAGTATGGAGCTCGTGTCCAAACATGAGAGCTGCTGGGGTGCACTTGGTGGATTCCTGGACTGCTGTCCGGTATGCCCACAGGATTATCGGCAGGTGTTGATCCCAATCTCGCTGCTTTTGGCTGGTTAGGATAGAAAGTTGGGTGGCCAGGGTGCAGTTGAAATGTTCAACGAGTCCGTCGCTCTGGGGATGCATTGATGTACTCCGGGTTTATTTTTATGCCCAGCCGACGACAGACCTCAGCGAACGCTCGAGCCTCGAAGTTCCGTCCCTGGTCACTGCGACAGAACATCTCGTTGACCAGGTGCTCAGCGATGGTAGCAGGACTCTGGTCAGGAACCGCATACGCTTCAGGCCACTTGGTGAAGTAGTCCATGGCTACCAGAATGTAGCGGTTTCCTCGGTTGGTTGTTGGAAAGGGTTCTAGGATGTCTACGCCCACACGCTCCATTGGAGCCCCCACCTGGTACTGCTGCAGTGGGGCATGTGAGCATCTAGTCGGCCCTTTCTGGGCGGTGAAGGAGTGACATCGATGAACGTGAAACTCGACGTCCGTGCGACACCCTGGCGAGTAGAACCGAGACCGAAGTCATTTTAAGGTTTTGGTAACCTCAAAGTGGCCTGCCCCCACTGAGCCGCAAACAAGCTTGAGGACTTTGAGGCGTAGTTTGAGGGGCACCAAGAGCTGGAAGATGTCGTGATGGCCCCCGGGGGCCTGCCAGCGCCGATAAAGGAGGCCGTCCCGGTCAACAAGGCTTGACCACTGGGCATAGAGGGCCTTGGTCTCAGGGTCCAGTACAGATACTGCTCGCCATGTTGGTCGTTGGCGAGCTCTCACCCAATCCTGGACACGAGACAGGACAGGGTCTTGGCTCTGGTCTCGTTGTAGCTGTTGACTATCAATGGAGTCTAAACTGTGCGCAGGGCTGCCACCACTGGAGTTGCTGTGTCACGGTCCTCAATGCGCTGGCAGTACCAGCACTCTTCTGCCTTGCAGGGGCATCTTGACAGGGCATCCGCGTTAGTGTGAAGGTGACCAGCCCAGTGGCGTATCGCAAGGTTATAGTCCTGCAGTGTCTCCAGCCACCGAGCCAGCTGCCCCTCTGGTTCCTTGAAATGGAAAAGCCAGGTGAGAGAGGCATGCGCAGGACGAATTTGGCCCCACAGAGGTACGATCGTAGGTGGCGAAGTCCTAGGACGACTGCTAGCAGTTCTCGGCGGGTGACGCAGTAGTTTCTCCCTGCTGAGTCCCACATTGGGCGCCAGTGTGACATGTATCTTGCTGTCACCGTGGGTTCTTCCAGCACGAAAAAACAACGACCAGCCAAAGTACAGCATCCAACGTGTTTTATTCGCACACAACAATATCAGTGCCCTTGTGCTCTCCTACTGGGCATTTGAGGATGTGCTGCTCCTCCTGTCCGCAGCCAGCCTGCTGCTCCGTGTCCCCAGGAGTCCCCGTCCGGCGACCTGCCCGGTGCTTTTATGTGGGGAGAGAGAAAACGTGCAGCTGTGCTAATTAAGCCCCTTCCAGGCACCGTTCCCTGAACCACTCCCCTAATCAGTCCCTCCTGCAGCTGAGCCAAACCATGCCCCACTACCACAAACACCTTTCTGTGGAGCTTGTCATCAGAAATGAGCATAATAATCAAGAAATGTGCATTTCGCTATTTTTATTTTGTTATGATTTTTGAGTGGACAGAGAGTGTGTAATTTTGACTGCAATATTTTGACTCATAACTACTGACAGTGGTGGATTTTATAAAGTAACTCCTCCATAATCTCTTTATATATGTATGCACTTGAGGTCAATTTATCATACATTTTTCTAAAGCGTATTTAATGTCCATTTGTTTACGTACTGTGATTAAACTTAGTTAGACTTGATTGCCACATTAACATATCTTATCTCTAATTTTACAGCAGTCTCCGTGCATTGCCTGGTTTCTAATAGCTCTGTTGCGTTTGTATTGTTCCACTGCTGTCTGAACAACATTAGAAGTCTTGGGACGAAGCGTCGATGGACAGCTTGCGATGGTTTCTCTGCATGCAGCTTGAATAATTGATGCCTTGATTGCCTGGGTGTTCATGGACACAAAAAGGCTTTTCCTATTCTCTGTGTAACACACTGCTTGAATCTTAAATAGTCTTCCCCAGTGGCACAATGCACAGGGAAAGCAAGTTATGTAGCTCACAGACAATACAGTACAGCCAGTGTCCTTCATTGTCTGATTACCTTAAGCTGCTGTTATTAGACATAACAATGTGATAAATGTATTGTATTCAGTATAGATTGGAATACATCATAATCACTACTCAACCTTGGCTGCATTATGTTCAACATGTTTTTTTAAAATCACAATAGCAATTTTTGCAGCTGTATCTGCTTTCCAAGCAAAAGATACTCTTTACACTTAACTGCCTCTTGGGAGGAAATATTTTTGCTCTACTTGAGATGCATGTCATAAACTGTGCACCTTATCTGTGGTGACCTTGCAGAATCTCACGCTCCAAGGAAGCATTAACTGGCTGTGTTTGCCTCTGCTGCTCTGTAGTTATTTATTCATGTTCGCACTCTGCTGGTGCATAAAACCCATAATTAAAGGGGATTTGTGTACAAAGAGTGGCAATGTGCTGGAGGCTCTTAATGGAGAGATTGCTGGTGAAGAGTTCCAGGCTGCATGAGGCTCTTCAGTGCACACAGTGACAGCAAATGCTTTATGTGACCAACAGCTCCGGCGTGATAACAATCTTAGCACTCGTGTCGTGGCGTAATAGACTGATATGTCTCTGTGAGATATGAACATGCTAGAAGCCTCATTGACTGACTATTAAACAATTAAACTGTCAATCATCTGTCCTTAAAGGCCAATTACCTTGTCCGATATTACATAGTCCATTGACATGTAATGGCTTGCCTTTCAAGCTCCTCCATGGTTCAGATAATTCAGCATTATGCTATACGCACCGCTGATGTGATTGCTTTCTGATCTTATGTATTTCACCATGGAAAAAAGAAAAGTACAGATGTACAGTACATGTGGTTTGATAACTTGTGCATTTTACTGATGGAGACTACAAGTCCTCCAGACAAGATTTCGTTTTTTCCACTCTCCCAGAAGCAGATTTTTTTTTCTTTAATATTTTGTTATGGATTGCATTATGCATATTCTGTGGAAATGCTGGCCGTTTGTCTCCCAGATGTACATTTTTAATTATGTTAATATGCTATATGCTAAACAAAGTCATTTTAAGTAGACAGTTAAAATCTTTTAAATTATAGCTGTTGGTGAAGGACATAGTTCATGCTATGAGGCTTATGCTTGAGGTGTGATTCACAATCAAAACTTTTTGGGCTACAATAAAGAAACTGGTTTCAAAACTAATACAACTGAAATGGATCATTTCTTTGCAACCCAGATAGTTGTTTTTTTTACTTAATATATTTTGACTTGCAAACTTGAATTTTTGATTGCAGTGCGAGAAATCTTCTCTCAGAATGTTATTATATAATTGCATTAAAAAAAGGCACAAAACTAACTTCATACCTTTTCTACTGTATGTCTGGTCATTTCCACAAGTGGACTCCGTTCCCAACACATTTCAAGAGGAATTAAAGCAAACAGGATAAACCTGCCCACATTGAGTGACACTTCAAATGGTCTGAATAATTCTGTGAAAGTAGAGATTTCAATTTAAACATTTTTATAAATTTGCAAACATTTCTGAAAACAAGTTCCACTGTATTGATTGATGTTGAAAACATGCCCGTTTTATACATTTGTCCATCCATGTTGTTGAGTTCCCAGCTGAAATATTTAGAGAGCTCTAAGGCAAGTACCAAAGTGGTCAAATATCAAGTCATTTCTGTGACTTAAATGTGTTTTCAGCCAACTCGCAAGCCCACAATTATGTGCAAAGACACTTGGGTTGTTTGACAGAATTCTGAAAGAATGCAGAAAATCATATCAAGATCTGATATGATGTATAATGGTGCCAGACTGTCTGAAGCTGGCAATTTCCTTCAAATGAAAAGTGTGTTTTCAGGCTCTTAAAAAAAACTGATAAAGGTCATACAGGTGTTTTTGCATGATGTAACTGTATAAGCAATCCTCAGCCACAGACACCAGTGATGGGGAGACAGAAATAAGACCACACACAGGGAGGTTGTAGCCATCTGGGAGGGGAGAGAGGGAGGAAAGTGTGTCTTTGCTCATCATGCCTTGTTTTGGCCGGGGGCAACGGTGCCACTGTGACTCTCAAGTCAGCCAGTCAAGGTTAGATAACCAGGCACACAAACAGATAACTGGTGTACAGAGAAAGCGTGAGAGACGGAAGGAGGAAAAGTGGTAGGTGAGATGAGAGAAGAGGCTTCATCCCAGGATGAGTCACGTCTCCTTCTCATATTGTCTGCTGTACGGAGCGAAAGGCTGCGGGGAATAGCAGAGCTGGTGAGAAGGGAGTTTCCCCGAGCTTGCTGTATGGCTGAGGGCAGATATAGAAAAATACACACAGCCAGCCAGGCACGCAGGCACAAATACATCCAGACTAATGATTTGAAAAGTGTGCAAATTTTGACATATACACTTTCAGGTGCTGAGATTCCTACAATATGTTATCCTCATAATCAGCACACATGTAAATAAGACCCTTAAATATCAGTTTAAACGCAGTAAGATATTTTACTTAGATTACACACAAGCCAAAATCCACAGTCCTTCGTGAGAGCTGGTTCTTCGTTTCCCAAGATGAGTCACAGCAGAAGGTCTTCTTTGGCACTTTCTCCTTTTATTATTTTCTGCATCGCAACCAAACTATCCAGCATCTCATTTCTAAACTTAGAGGAAATGTCTTTAGCATCAACAATTAGCTACTTCAGGCTAATTGAAGTAAATGGCATGCACAAGCTTTCTGGGCAGGTTTACAAAGCTCGCTGGCTCACACACACACTTTCCTCTTCACTCATCCACTCAACTAAAGTATTTGTAACACAAAAATAGAGAGAGATGCGATGACTGCTAGGGTGATATAGCCACCGCACAGAGATGAGTGATCAATGTTTAGAAAGTACACTGCAGATGTTTGACTTGAGGTAGGCTAACACTTTCTGGATGCCAAGGAGCCTTTTGGCTTGCAAAGCTGTTTCCTCCTTTAAATTCCACTCAAACAATATGATCCTCTAAACCACTAAACTGTTGTTCCACATGCCAGGCAGCGTTTATGGCCCCTTTAATGTGCACCATTACATACACTAGGAGGGCATCCTGCATTGGGCTTTGCTTTTGAGAGCCTTTTAAAGAGATTCCTGTACAGATGTCCAAAGTAAAGTTGAATACGTGGCCACACCTCAGTGACCTAGCATCTATGTTGCTGTTGTTGGTTCATGCTTTTGTCCCCATAGGCACATTTCCACTGTATGGCACATTTGTGGATCATAATACTACAGAATAATGTTATGTGTGTGACTGCCTGCCTAAGTGCCTGATTGTGCAGTGTGTGTATTGGTCTGCGGGGGCAAAACCAACAGCATCTGCTGGGAGTTGTGCACCAGATGAGATGTCTGTCTGTGTGTGAGAGGGATGTCTTGTGTGGTTAGACTAATGAGGCTCTGCATAGAGGATGGCTGTTGAGTGACAGAGATGATTTACGCCTGTAGGATGGACAGTCAACTGGGAGGAAACATTCGTCTTACCACTGAGCCGCTGACACAGACACACAGGCGGAGAGTGTACACACATGGCAAACACACACACACACACACACACACACACACACACACACACACACACACACACACACACACACACACACACACACACACACACACACACACACACACACACCAGTAGACAAACATGCATGGTTTTAGTCTTGCGATCAACAGTCCTAAGCTATTACCATAGATCCATATTGTGTTTCTGAAAACATCAACTGACCACTCTTCAGTGGTCGGTTCAGTGTTAAGAGGGGTTTTAACAGTTTTAACATAAATGATGGTCTCTTCTGCATTATCAGTGGGTTTTTTTTAACCCCTCAGCCATTATAACTGGCTGCAGTGATATGAGACCTTTTAGCCTTGAAAGAGAATGCCATTTTTCCGTCATAAAAAAACTATTCTCATCAAATCTGAGAACACAGTGAAAACGCTTAAAAGAAAGTCTAAGTAAACACATGCAGTCAGACCATCCTGGGTCTAAACAAATCAACAGATTAATTATGAGTGATATCTGACTTTCACTTAATCTATAGACCTGCTTTTATTTATTTTGACAACAGCAATCTAAAATCACATTGTAAGGCTGAACATTATTGTTCAAAATACTTGCCTATCTATAACGTGACTCTGCCTGACTATTTCTCACAGCTTCTGTCTTTGCTTTGGTTATAGTGTGGAAACCCTGTTTGGATTCAGGTTTGTTTAGCCACTTTGAGTGGCGGACCAATCAGGGACCAGAAGTGCAAAGTGCAATGATGTTAAAGTAGTTCCAACAATGGTAGCAGTGTCAGAGTTTTGGCACTGAACATATGGTATATGGTGGGCAATGCCGATCGGTTAAATGCTGCTCCAATAGTTTCAAAATCATCCCGAGGTCAATGCCTATTAGGATGCAATCCTCAGTAGTATGGAGTCACATTTCCTGCCACCTGACTAATTAGTAGGTTTTTTTCTGAAAAACATTTACTCTTGGAGCCAGGTTGACAACAGTATAAAAAACAACAAACAAAACAACAAGTACAAACAATTAGCTGAAAGATGCTAAAGTGCTCATTATGTTACTGTGTTGCCAGAGTTGAACAGTAGCTTTGTTCTGTAAAACTGTTATCATAACAGAGAGAAAGGAAGAAGACCCAGAGTCTCATAAACCTGGCTTTTTCGCAATCTGGTCTTCATCCACGTGTCTACAGTATTTCCTCTGTTTACTCAACTGCTCCATCTTTGTTTCTCTGCTTACATATCCACCCTCTCCTGTTTCCTCTCTTTACTTCACCACTGTACCCTCTATTTTTCTGTCTCTCCAAGACAGATGAGGTGAACAAGACGACTCTTCTTTCAGCCCAACACGGCTGCCTATCCACCAAGGGCATAGTTGTGGGTGAATAATGTCTAAACTGAGGAGTAAATATCTTTCCATGACAAGTTGTTTGGATTGGTGCTCATGTGCAATCTGATGCTTTATGTATCACGGCTTAGACTGCCTGGCCGCTAGCCTTGCTGCAGAAGGTTTGCCCTGTCAGTTCCTCTGAAACACAAAGAAGGAAAGCGGGCCTTTCAAGGCAGCCAAAGAAATGCAATGCGGCCAAAAATGTCACTTTTGACTCTGAGTTGTTCTGATGAAGTGCCTCACTGAGGTAATACATCTGATATGGCACAGGTTTTTTTTCTCTTTTAAATGTCCATTTAGCCATGTGGATCAATTTTGGGTTTACATTACTGGGAGATTAAAGGCAGGAGATCGGTATCATGTTAATCCTGCAAAATTACATGCTCCGAATAACCCACCAGATGAGGTCAAAACTTACACCGAACCGATTTGAGATTACTTCAATTAATGTCACACACTGACCTTGCAGGGTACTTCTGCGAAAAGTTGCTTGAGAGTTCATCAGGATTATTAAAATCTGCCTCTTGCCTCATCCCCCGATTCTTACCGTCATAATCCATGCATTGTTTGCCTTGAGATGGTGCAGGGTCTGTATGTATTCATCATTCCCTTCAGCAGTCTCCTATATTTATCTAACACTAAACCAACCACACTGATCAGCAGAGGTAATCAACAGTGAAATCACATCACTCTCCACACTGGAATATGGATAAGCATCCATCCATTGAACTATTTGCCAAAGAGGTTTCAGTTAAGGCATTTGGGAGGGCTCTGCATGACAAGCTCCTCATATCCCTCCTCAATCTCCCATTGTCATAAACATTCAAACATGGGGCTTAGTTTATTGGAGCTCTGTTTAATGGGAGTCATCCAACGTGTAGCCCATTGTGCCTTTATAAAACACAAAGAGTTTTAAGGTGTTAGTGGCAGCCATCAGCCATGGCACTTAATTCCTCCCTCTGGGTGCAGTCTATTGAACTGCAGCAGGCTGTGCAGGAATACACCCACATCTACCAAAACTTTTTCAAGTGCACACAACGATTATCGAACCAACATTTGTGGGTCCATATAAGCAGGGTTTTAACTTGGAGTTTGCAAAGGTGATTGCTGAAGAGTTGGTGGGTGTGCAGCAACATCATTCACTGCGCTCGTGTTTCATAAAGGGAGCCACTTACTGTACATTACTTAAAGACACAGATTCAAATACATTTCATGAGAAACAAAACCTTGAATTGCAGAATTAATTTTAATTTCCCGAAATAATCCACTAATAGGATGAATAAATCACAAGATCAAACAACTTCTTCAGTATTTCTTACATCAACTTTTCTCTTTTATGTTTGAATTCAAAGCTTGCAAGAACTCCCACGTATGTCTGATTCTTAATGTCACTGTCCGCCCTCATAAATAGATGTTCACCTGCATCCGCAACAGTAAATCTAACGCCTCAAGCTGCGGTATCTTTAATGTTGTCTCCTATCGATCCCTAATCAAACCCTTGTATTTTTTTTCTGTCAAGGTGATACCAGACTAGTTAAACATTTTTAATTATTTAAAAGTACATGTACCTAAGAACTGTGCAACATTCACACAAGCCGCCTTTTCTCAATGAAAAATAAGGGTTGGTAAAACTATACTGTTAAAAAAAAAGAAGCATTTTTGCATTTAGAATTAAATACTGCATGTGGCAGATAGAGATTTATAGCAAATCAAATGTTGCTCAGACTGTATTTAAATTGTTAAATGCTGGATTTTGAACAATATTTACAACAGGATTTGTTCCCCAAAAAAACTTTCTACTGAGATGTAACACCACTTGATCCATGTGGAAGCCCAGTAACTCCAATACAATGATATGCATTATGTTTATGTGTCAAAGTTCAGATCTGATCTAAGGCAGAGGATATTCGTGATTGTTTTTGTATTACAATAAAAGGAGCTAAATTCAATGTGTTATTAGTCTCATTCATTTCAGAATAGCTCAATATGTGATGTCACATGCTGTTCAAACTAATAATTCATATCATATTGACTCCACTGCTTGTTAACAAATCCTTACAAGAGGCTGCTCCCACTCTCTGAAACAAAATCACTGAGGTGAAACCTTTTAAAGATTTCAGCTTAGTGATAGATTAGAGGGGACTCTTAAAGCTCCCAAACCTTGCAGTCAGTGTCGTGCCCTGCTGAGAAAAATCATACCTCCATTCAAGGTCCAGTTAAAGAGCAGGGGAGGGTTACAGATGGTAATCACCTTAGTAGTGTAGCCTGTCTCAGATTCTCCATCTAATATGCAATGTTGATGACTGATAATATATTATTGATGCTCCATCCTGGCTTATCTTGAAAGGCCAGGTTCGACCAACCCTATCCATCTCATGGATATTTTAGTGCCGTTTCTCCCAGAATATGACCACTGCACTTCCAGAGGTCCAAATGAAGAACAGATAACTATTGTTATGCTGATAGTGGGATTCACTGTGCGGTTCAATGAATCTACAGAATGAAACATTTATGCAGTGTTTAATTCAAATTAGGAAATACAGTTTGAACCTGATTAGCAGCAATTTATTGAGAATTCAGAACAGCAACAACCTCTAAAGATAAATACACTGGCTATAAATACTGAAACCAATTTTGCATGATAATTTAAGTGCCTACTGACTGACAACCTTGCCCATGGACAACAAGGTAAAGTAAGCTTCACTGAACACAGCATCATGATAAAAACCCACTGCCAACACAATCTCAGTGACCCCAGCATCACTCACAACACGGAATAAATAATTCCTCACCTTGAGAAATGTTTGCTTGTCAGTTAGTTTGTCCTCGTTTAAAAACACTACATTGTATTTCATTTATTTCTGCAATGTCCTGAAAGGGCGGCCAGTTTCCATTCAAAAGATAACAAAAACTGAATCCCTTCCACATTAGGCTTTACAGATTTGAATCCAAATTTGAAAATGTATAATTTTTCTGTACAGAATCAAGGGTCTGTATTTTCAAACTTGTCCCTAACATGTCCTGGAAATATTGAATGTCAAAAGTTGCATTTGACATTCAAACACCCCAGTCTTGATTCTGGCAAAAGAAAACTATGTTCATTTGTTTTAACACAGCCTGAAGTCTGCCACACTGAAATATTGCATGGCTGCAAATCACGTATGATCCCGTTGAAGCACATTACAGTTCTGGTGGATCTGAAATAAATTTCAGACGCCAGACATGCTGCTTGGAATACTCTTACCGTTCCTCTCTGCATATACATTTTCTACAACGTTGGAGTTTAGTGCTTTGAGATTTAGCCAGATGCAGTGCATTCAAGATAATCAGGGCAGGGTATGCTGATATACCCCAATCCTTAAACTTTCATTACACCAACAATTCCATAAACTCCATTCTTCTCTGCAGCTTTGATCTATTCTTTTGTCTTGTGGGATGGCTGAGTAGCTTTTTGTTTCATCACCAGACGTGTGTGTCCTTGTGTGCTGATGAAAGTAGCTGATTTTACAGCACGTGAAATGAAAATAAACTAAAAATAAATTGGATGTCTGGAGGCTGTGTCCAAACAGACGAGCACAAAGCACGAAGCACAAAGCGTGAGCGCGCGCGGGAGGAGTGGAGGGTGGGCATGTGTGTGTGTGGGGGGGGATAAGATTCGTCGATTAGTATTCCAAGTTTCGCGGTGTGATCAGTAGCACCTGAGTTACACGTTTTTCTGTCCACTGGTACGTGCGCATCTGCAATTTCACAATGCAATATGTGGTCACGCAGTTTTTGAAAAGAGGGATTGGTGTTGTTGCAGGTACGCATTACTTAATCTGGTGTTTCATGGAGCTTCACAACAAGGGCTGTGTCATTCAAAGAAGTTTGAAACCAGTACCAATACCTTGACTTCAATACTTTGCAATTTTAAAAATCCATTTTAAGAAATAGAAAATGATGGTACGGTTGGAATCCTTACTTTTAATGCAGTTTAGAGGGGGAGAGTGTAACCCAGGTTTTCTGTAGCTACAATTAAAAGATGCCCCCTAAATGTGCCACACTGAAGTTAATTGCTAGATTTACAGATTTTCACAGATCGGTATCATTAGAAATTTGTTTTTGATTTGTTTGACAAGTATGTAAGATTTACCTGAGTTGAAAAAAAAAACGATTACATCTATGTGGGTGGGCTGTTCAAGTAGAGGCTGTAAATTCTGGCTCACTGTCCATGAGGAGATTTACTGTAAGGTAACACAAATTATGGTATTTGGTACTAAATAACAAGGCATTTTTCGATAGTAGAAAATACTGAAACATTTCGGCCATTAAAGCCATTCAAGTGTTGAAGTTTGGTACCCAGCCCTATGCACAACTTAACAAGCCTGTAATTGTGCTCATTTGTTTATTCAGGGAAGATCCTGCAATAGCTGTCCAGAGATCTAGAATGAGCCACCACCAATAAATGACTCTACCCATTTGGTATTGTTTCTTGTTTGTTGCATGCATAACCCTCAATCTGTCATTTAAGCACAGCCACAGCCAGTTCTTTATAAGACTTAGACTCCCATATTTTGCACGAGTTTGTTTTTGTTCTTTAGGCAAAATCCAATAAAAGAGGATTCAGTAATGAAATAGAGAGAATTTATTTCACCCAGTTGAGTGCTAAAACGCCTCTTCACTTGTAGAATTGAGATTTTTCACTTTCAAGTAAGGGATGCCACTAGGCCTTACTTGTAATGAGTTTTGAGAAACAGGAAGAGAGAAACGTTGGGTTTCCTCCTATTAAACCAAGTTTATTGATAATTTAACCGTTTTATGCCACTAATGTAAGACACACATTGCATCCTGTGTTCTCAAGCTCAAAAGCTTCTGAGGCAAACCTCCATCAACAATCCTCTTCTGCCATTTACCGCTGCTGTCTCCACAACATCCTCCCCTTATCAACTTCCTTGACTGCTCACTGACCCAGTCATTTCTTGTCCTTAACTGTAGCATACTAATTGTCTGCCTTATTTATTATACATAATACAGACAAAGTAACCGTTTGGCAATCCATCAAATAAGTATGCTGCTCCACTTTGTCAAATCTACCCTCAACAGCACCCCTTGAACTAGCTGTTTACCTTTTCCGTGTCAAACGGGGCTCATGTAACTCTTCTAACAAAACAAAATGTTGTCTGTGCCCAAACGACTGATTGCACTTGTTGTTGTTGTTTTATTTTCACTCTCTCCATTTAGATCTAATTCAATTTAACTACACCCTTCTTTGATGCATCATGGCTCTTTTTTTGTGACTGTTGTTGACCTCTTTTTTTTTTTTTCAAGTTTTTACCTCACACCTTATGACGTTATCTTTTTTGCAGCATCACTGGGTGAGTTCTGTTTTTAATGATGGCCCCTAACTATTCCATTGTGCAGAATAGAATTGATAAGGTTCCTGGAGCCACCCCTTCGGCTCAAACCATCACAGCGCTCATCAAGGTAATTTATGAGCGGCAGTGAAAGATTCCTTAAACTGCGCTCGACCTTTGAGGACTACAGATGTGCTTCGTTGCTGCTCCTTGAGTGCGGACACACTCATAAAGCAGTGTCGCCAATTCTTTGTTTCTGATTAATCTCTGTGTATAAAAGACCTATTATCTCTGCACTGCATCCTGACCTGAGCTCTCCATTGACCTTGTAGTTGATTATGTGTCGCATGCTCCAAAAGCCTGCAATAGCAGCGTGAGTAATTGCATGGTGTTCATGTTATTCATCTTGAATAACATTACATCTTTATTAATCAGATATTCACACTGTTTAGCCTGAATATAGCCATGTTTTCACATACATTTCTATTTAAATCATGATTCTGCTGTATTCAGAACCCATTAACGAGCTTAATGGACTCTATTGTTTTCCATTTTCCCTTTGATGCCAAATAACATTTATTTTCTCAGTGCAGTCGCTTCATGTAGTTTAAAGTTACGGAGTACTTTGATTTTTTTTTTAATATGCTCATTTTCTTTCTCACTTAACATTCGATAAGAATATTGATACCACACATATATCCGTCAGGTAAATATGGAGCTACGCTAGCAGTTGGTTGGCTTAGGTTAGCGCAAAGACTGTCAAAAGTTGAACTTCTGCTTGAGTGAAAAAAAAATGGACTAAAAGTATATATATATATATATTAGGTATATATTTGTACCTAACTGTAGCATGCTAATTGTCTGCTTTTTATATATATATATATACTGGGTCAACTCTTGAAAAGCAAAGGGGCTCATACATTGTATTCCTTTAAAGTTGTGCAGCATTTGCTTCTTCAAAAACTTGCAACAGTTGAAACAGCCTTTACTTTGCCTGCATGACATGAGTCTCCAACTGACAGTGCTTGTTGTTTCCAGGGTTCCTGCTTGGAGACTTGCTATTGATTTCCTTCTTGTGCTCCTTCCGCAAGTAATGTACAGCTTTAATCTAATTGGCATGCAGGAACTTTGGGGGACTGATGTCTACTGAGACATGTGTTATGTATTATTTCTACCTTCATACTCTGATTTACATTGACCTGGTGTCAGCTGTCTACAGTGCTGACAAAGCACCTTTGATCACAGGGGAGTAATGCCACAGAGAAGGTCCGAAAAGTGGTTATTAGATCATTCAAATAAGTCAAGAAAGTTACATTTTCCATTGTTTTGCTGCAAGTGTTAAAGGTGCTACGCCTGCCTGCTGATGTAAAAAGTTTTTTTTTTTAAATAATACACAGTGGGGTACAAAACTCTCTGACCACCAGTGAAGATACTGCTATTTTGCATTTGTTTTAAATGTAATACTTCTATTTTCCTTTTCATTACGAACAATGATATCAGCTTCAGAATGGAAGTTGAATGTCTAAAAAAATGTGCACAAAATTTCACAGCATCTGAGGATTTGGCCTGCTTTCCTTTTTTTCTTCCTTCCTTTATACGTCATCCCAGCATGATGTGACAATGTTCCATGGTGTTGCTTGTGATGTTGGGGTTGTTTGAAAAAAAAAAATCATACCTGGATTCATCTGTAAACAGGACTTTTTTCCATCATGCACTGTTATTATGTCAAGTGTTTGGCCTTGTCTCCCCTCCTGAGAAGTGGTTTAGAGACCACTTCTCATCCTCTGAGACCACGACCAGACAGCCTTCTTTTGGCAGGACTTTGTTTGGAGTCTTGTGTCCTTTATTGGGAAAATTCTGCGTCTGTGATGAAACTGTTTTTTTTTTTTCTATCTCTCAGTGAACAGACCTCGATGTATTGATCTTCTAATGGTGTGGTCACTCTCGGTATGCCTAATCGTGCTTTGGATACAACTGATTCAGTGTTTTAGAGGGCCATGCACTGCCTGCTGAAAGCTTGGAATAACAATTTGTCCTAAGACATCATCACTTAGTTCTGATGCCATGTTTCCTACTGTCACAATGTTGCATGGTTAGCAATGTTCTGATGGAAATGTATAACAGCTGAATAATGATTGCAGATACAACCCCTTTCCAAAAAAGTTGGGGAAAAAAAAAGTTTAAAATGTAATTAAAAACAGAATGTAATGATTTACAAATCAGTTAAACCCATATTAAAATGCAAATGGACAAAAGACAACATATCAAATGTTGAAACAGAGACATTTTGTTGGTGTGAAAAATATATGCTTATTTTGAATTTGATGCCAGCAACATGTCTCGAAAAAAATTGCGACAGGGGCATGTTTACGTTACCTCTCCTTTTAACAACACTTTGTAAATGTTTTGGGAATGGAGGAGACCAGTTGCTGAACATTTTAAAAGTGAAATGTCCCATTCTTGCTTGACATAGGGTTCCAGCTGTTCAGGGTCTCCTTTGTCATATTTTTAATTTCATAATGTGACAAATTTGTTCAATGGGAAACAGGTCTGGACTGCAGGCAGGCCAGTTTAGCACCCAGACTCCTCTACTATGGAGCCATGCTGTTGTAAAACATGCAGAATGTGATTTGGCAATGTTTTGCTGAAATAAGCAAGGCAGTTCAGGACAGGACAGTTCCCTGAAAAAGAAGTTGTCAGGGTAGCAGCATATGTTGCTCAAAACCTTTATAAATCATTCAACATTAATGGTGCCTTCCCAGATGTGCAAGCTACCCGTATGCACTAATGCAGCTCTATACCGTCATGAATGCTGGCTTTTAAGCTGAGCGCTGATAACAAGCTGGGTAGTCCCTCTCCTCTTTAACCTGGAGAATGCAGGGTCCATGAATTCCAAAAAGAGTCTCTAATTTTGATTTGTCGGACAACAGGACAGTTTTCCACTTCGCCTCAGTCCATTTTAAATGAGCTTGGGCCCAGAGAAAGCGGCTGCGCTTCTGGATAATGTCTGTATATGGTTTCTTCTTTGTATGATAGAGGTTTAACCTGCATTTCGTCACCTTCCTAAAATAATGGCCCAAGTCATTTTTTTCAGGTTTTTCAGGAAACATAAAAAAACATAACCAAATGCTGATTATATGATATTTATTAATAATTTCAGTCAAAAAGGTTATGACAACAGATGACTATTGACATACCAACAACAATGTCTGTCAATTATGTAACATAAGAGGAATAAATTACTTAGGCAAATTTTTTTGAACATGCCTTTGTGACTTAAGCAATTTTAAACCTTCAACTCTGTCAACAATAAAGTATAACTAACAAACTAACTCAACATAATGCTGAGGAGGCATGTGCATCTCCTCACTTCTCCCTCCAGCTCTTTTTTGCTGTGTTCTTGACTGATGCCTATTGATGTGGCAAATTGTCAAAGAAGTGATGACACTCGACGGACATGACGCGTTTCATTGACTGGAGGTCCTGGAACTTTCTCTCCTTGATTGGCAGAGCGCATGGAAACATTCTTATCCATGCTATCGGCTCATTTGGCACCTGTACCTTCTGTGGCAGTGCTTCCCACGCAAAGTCCTCCGAGAAGGACAGCTTGAAATGGACCTAGTCCATTGTCCAAACGGACTTCTTAATTTTCTCAGAATCCTTGTCACAGGATTTCTCTTGCCTCGCTTCATCTTTCTGGGTGACATGTGCATCATATTCGGCCTTACTGATATTCCCATGCTTGAATGAAAGACAAACATCACACTGATCTTTTCGCGGAATGAATACGGAATAGTTCTCTTCATGGAACACATCTATGAAATATCATATTCCAACGGCCCTCACTCCAGCAGTTGCAGCTGCCTGTTGATATTCCCTATGTGGTTGGGAGATGGTTGTGCTTGGGTGAAGGAACTTCTTGTCTTTGTAGGTCTTCTGAAATATCCACTGCCGCTGCTCTTCTGTAATGACTTGGCAGTCTCGAGTTGAGACTCGCTGACATAACTTTGAGTTGCAGGGAGGACCCATAGCCTTTGCACTTATTTATTTGCCACCTTTGCTCTTGTATGACATTCTTTGAGACGTTTCTCCTTGGATTCATTTTGCTTCCATGTTCCCGGACTAAGGTGTTTATTTCTTTTCCTTTTGACCGTATTGTTTAAATCAACATCCTCATCCTCATCCTCATCCTGCTGTTCTGGAGTTGTTGCCACCATGGTTAGGCTGTCTTCATTTTCAGGGGCAGAGGACACATCACAGGGTGGGGTATAGTCTGGATCGCTGATGACATCATCATCATCAGATATGTCCTCTTCATGGTGTGGATGTGTCTGCTTGGCATCTTCAACAACATCAACGAGAGTGTTTAAGCTATTGTCTGCTCCATCTGAAACAGTATTGGCCTGGTACATGCTGCTTCATCTCTTCAACAATGGTCCCATTGTCATTTTCAGTGGATGAGGCCTGATCGGTGTCAGAATTGTCAAGTGCATCTCCTACCAAAATTGAAAAACATTTAAGGTGTACGGTCACAAATGTGTCATCAATCTCAAGTGAGATTTCCATTGACTAAAATGCTGACTAAAAAGACTGAATAAAAAAACTAAATAACTATGCAATATTTATTGTATATTAATATAACAAATATGTATTATATATTTAAATATATTTAAATATAAATATACACATATTTATATTATAACAAATAACAAATATTTATTATAGCCTAGCCTATTTTATAGTAAACCTCATCACTTACTAATAGGGGACAAGCCCTGAATCATGGAAATAACTCCAGTGGCTGGGTAGATTTCCATTCTTCTTGATGCAGCCGCCCTCTTGAAAAGCTTGTAAAATTGCCTAAGTCACATTGTCTTTTGACTTCGGCAAAATAAAACAGCCTAAGTCACACTCTTGACAGAGGCCATTATACTACAGGGGTAGAATCACATGATCTGTTCAACTGAGGATGTAGGCAATTTTACCAGAGGTGGCCAGCATCATGAGGAGATGATTTAGGCAACAAAATATTTTTTGTCAAAAAATGACATAGGCCATTATTTTAGGAAGGTGACGATTTGTAGATGCAGCAATGAACTGTGTTCACAGACAATGCTTTTCAAAAGTGTTTCTTAGCCAAGACTATGATTGCCATTACAGAATTGTGTGTTTTTAATGCAGTGCCGCATGAGGGCCTGAAGATCACGATAATTATTTTTTGACTTTGTCCATGCGTACAGATATTTCTCTAGATTCACATAATCTTTCACAATATTATGTACCTTAGATGATAAAATCGCCAAATTCTTTGCAATTTTGCATTGTAGAACTTTACTTTGAAATTTCTGGACTATATGCAGTCATTGACAGTGATGAACCTCTACACATCTTCACTGCTGAGAGACTGTTCTTTTTACATGCAGTCATGTCATTGATCTGTTGACAAGTAACCTAATTAGTTGTGAGATGTTCCACCAGGTGTTTCTTTTAGCATGACACTTTTCCTGACTGTGTCTAAATTTTTTTGAGATATGTTGCTGACAACAAATTCAAAATTAACATATTTTCTAACATAATCTTTTACATATTTTTCATCAAACAATACAATTTCCAAGTTTCAACCTTGCAAATGCTGCAGAATCTGAAATATTTATATATTTTTTTCTGTTTTTAAATGTTTCTAAATCGCAAAACCTTATAATTATTTTTTTGTGGGTTTTTTTGTATGTTGTTGTGTTGGTGCAGGAGAAAACACCCTGTAAAGTTCAACATACCCTGCAGATGGAGTAAGTTGCTGGGCTTTGAAGATAAAAACTCCTCTAAAGCCTGATGCAGAAAATCTCTAACGGCGCTTTACAGTAGTTCATATGGAGCTTGGCAATCCACAGACTGTAGATAAAAAAATAAAAAAAAAATTAAAAAAAAAATCTTAAAACTTGTTTCACAATGTACTTAAGACTCATATTCATCCTGAGGAACCTTTAAACCAAATCAAATGCACTGTATTGTCCAAAGAGAATCAACACATCCCTAGAATAACACAAGAATAAAAATCTGACACTCTGACAGAGCTGACCAAGAAACAGGCCGCCTTTATTATGTATTCAGCCCTGGGACCAAACAAATTGCATCAAATGCCAGGTTCACCCAGGGGCCACTGTCTGCCAGACAGATATTCTTCATCCAAGGCTGGTGTGACAGCAACTATGTCCTGCTTGGCTATTTACATCTTCTTAGCCCTGGTTTTTTTTCCTTTTTTTTTCTTTCAAAAAACACTGTATATAAATGTGGCCCCTTCAAAGGGCAGCATAGCTTCCTATGGTGAGATGCCAGACAAGTTCAGTGCACATTTCCCCCTAAGAATCAAGGCATTTTGATGTAGCCGCCTCCCTCTGGCATTCATAAAAAGTCAAGTTTGATAAAAGGCAAACATCATCCAGATTTGCTCGGGCCTCGCTTCCAGACACCTTCTCAGGCTATCAGTACCATTTTCAATCTCACGCTCTTGCACCCCCTGAAATCCGTTGTGTGTTCCTCAATAAATCGAGAGATGCTGAGATTTCCATTTTGTGTGGCTAAATGCACTCCACAATGCAGCCAAGCCTGTAATCATCCCCCATAGAAACAGTAGATTCACTATATAGCAACATTTTCTTTAACGGCCTGTTGAAGCTCTCTTCAATTGCCTTAAGATGTTCAGCTCAATCAGACCATGATGTGCTGTTTTTCTAACAATGCTGTGAGTCAGCTCCTTACCGTCCATTCAGCCATGTGCTGCGTGCACTGTAGCAGATGCCCATCTGCTTGTGAAATGTTATCACTGGGCCCAGGTCTTCATCACACTGAATGAGGCCAGGAAGATCAATGCACTTACACTGGATCGCTTTACCCTGCCTGTGCATAATGGCCTGATTGGTGGTTTCATAGGGCTCTCAGCCATGGGTGTGTGGTGGGAGAGAGAGTGTGCATGTTTCTGTGTGGGCTGAGGAGACGGACTGCGTGAGTACATGAATGTTTTCATGCATGTGAAGAACCTCAGCGCTTAAAATCAATACCATAAAAAAACAAGGTTAGTGATCTGTAATGCATCACAAGCATTGCAGCATTAAAACCCTCATTAAAGTTTGTTTGGACACATAAATTAAAATAATTAATTCCAAAATTGCTCCTTGTGGTTTGATCATATCCTAATTCTCCCTAAGTCATCAACGCACTACACCTCCTTTAGTCAATTAAAATGCAGACTAATCTTTTAAACCAACATATAGATGCACACCATGGAACCAAAGACACACAAAGGGAATAGGACTCCTCTCAGAGATGGTATTTACTGCGGTACCTGTGCCATATCCCTCTTTAATTAACACCGGGAAGTGGTGCAGAGAGGTGGCAGGGGTGCTGGCAGGTAAGCAGGGGTTTTCAGCAGCCAGCTGATAGCCCTCTGCACATGGGGGTCTGTACAGGCAACAAAAGTACATGCCAAAGGTCTTCTCGACAGCTCAGTGAACCCAGCCTCTCTTCCAGCCCCAGGCCACCACGCTTCTGGGAAGCGCCGGAGGAGCAGAGTAACGTGTCTGGCAGCAGAGCCGCAACGAGCAAATACAGCATTGAGCCTGTTCTCCACCACCCAACATGAGCCAGGAACACGTGAGGATGTGATTCACTGTGAGGGAGGGAGGGCAGGAGCTAGAGAGGGTGATGGAGGAAGAGATAGATAGATAAGTGGCTTAGATAATAAAAGAGGAGCGTTTTTAGAGAAGCGGTGCACCTTTAAGAGAACGTAGCAGGGCATCCTTACAGGAGCAGCTGCTTTTCTTCCGATGCACCACTCTACAAACTTGTCTATGTCTTTAAAGGAATCCTCAGAAAAATCTATAACAAGCTTATTTTTGGTTTTGAAAGGTGGTAAATAGGGGTCTGTATAGTCACAAGAGGATGCCCACCACTGCCATTGTCCCACTACCATATCAACTCCACCACCACCCCCTGCTTGTTAGTGTGATCACTGTCCCTTTGGTGTCTCTGCACATAATATATCTTCTCGCAGCAATTAACTGCTGCAGGGCCAGTGTAGCAACTTAGAGGGATGTCCCCTCAGCTGAGCTGAGACCCAGGGGAGTTGAAGTAGGAGCGAGATGGAAATAAGAATGCAGGAGGAGAGAGCAGTGAGTGGATGGAGAGGGATGAGAGAGAAAGCGGGAATGCAGCGTGCCAAAGCTTCCCACCCACCGCTCGTGTCTGTAATCTCTTGGGAAGGAGCTAGCTATCAGGGAAAGAGTTGTGTTGGGAGGAGTGCTGACAGCTTCGTCTCTTCTGCCCCCTACTGCAGGGGAAGTGTTGATGGAGGAAGATTTCAAAGAGGAGGGAAAAAGAGTGGTGTGGATGTTTAAATGCATTGCCTCTGTCTCTGGATGTAATAGCAGTGTCTGTGCAGCACACTTTGCTTTTGTTATATTAAAGTGTATTCATCTAATCAGTGGAGTAAAAGGACGATTTAACTGCTCCACCGCACAGATTGACCAAAATATTGAATCTACAGCAGCATGTTGAGTTGATGGTCGATACCAGTGACTCAGTGATTACGTTGCCATTTGAGATCTCTTTTTAAAGTGGTCATTGATGGAAGAACAATGAAAATTAAATATGTTGTTTTGCTGCCCCCTTGTTCATTTCAAAGGTCGATGTCAAGCCAAAGAGTCAATGACAGTCCAGTGTTGTTATAATTATAATACTTCAAACACTTGTGTTGCATCGCTCATGTAATTTTCTCCGAAAATTGTAACTTCATGTCTGTTTCCTTCCTTTTTTGTTTTTGTTTATTTGTTTCTTTCTCTGTGCTCTGGCCTATTCTCCTGAGTTTGAAGCAAGTGGAGCTGATTTAGAAAAAGATAAATGTACCATTCAGTATTTAGTAATATTTTAATCAGTTGTTTTGTCAATTAAGTCACACCCACTCTGTCTTAGTAAATCAGGTACATTGATTTAATAAATATCATCTGAATATGTTAATTTATTGCAAATATATATATTTATTTATTTAATCATATTTATCAATGTTTTACATTTGATAAAAAAGAAAATGTATTACATGTTTATTAATTCCGCTCATGGTAATGCACAAAATGAAAACAACTTGTAATTATAGATTCCATGACCAAAAAAGGAGCAGCGGGAAGAAACATTATATATTAACTTTTTTTTATATGTATTTTTTTAATTAGTTTTTTAATATTAACATTGCAGGGATGCTCCAGTGATTTAGTATTGGATTTACACCATGAACATGGGAGACTTGTGAGAAAGAAAGGAATTTACTGTAGACTTAAATCAATCAGAGCTGAAGTCAAAATGAAAGCAGGCCAGTATCCTCACTTTCAGGCTGCCTTGTTTGGTCCAAACCAACACAGCAGCTAGGAAAGGTGCGTATGACCACCATTGGCTCAAAGGACCAAACGTTATTACGACGAAAAGAGGTGGTCTCGGTTACATCGTCTAAAAAACGTCAAGTACAGGGATGGAGGCGTGTCATGCAAAGTTCTTTCATGTACTTACTGTACTTTCAGGTGTAAAAATGCCTTTAGTTCCAGTTACAGATCATGTTCCAAAAATGTTGCATTCTAAAATACACAAACTGAACTTCCTTAGAAACTTAAGCTTTCTTGTAAATACAAATTCCCTCAGTTTGTGCAGGTGTTGTTTTGCATTGTTGTAGTCTTAAAATCCGAGCCCATGCATCCCTGCTGACACCACGGGTTATTTTTTTTCTCAGACTCAGAGCCACAGAAAGCATTTTACAACTCTTAGTGTAAGCTGAATAGCAATGTCACAAAAAATGTCCTAACTCAAGGTTCACTTACCTTTACAGGGTAGATATTTGTAGGGAAACAGACCTTGATGTGAACAAAAAAGTATTTTATTACCTCCTAAGTGCTGTTTAAATAAAATGTACAATCTCTAACTCTGATATTTCCTTAAGAGTGGAGAGCTATTTAAAGAGGTAATAAAATATGAGGCCCTTTGACTATTTTAAAACATAACAGTAAGTACATAATGCAATTGTCCTCAATTTTAAGACCTTATATGTACTTGCAGGTCTTTAAATGCAAAGAAGCACAAACAACTGTTTCACTCTGCTGCTGTGCACTTGGTGGAATTTGCAAATCAATAACACACACTCTAACACAGAGCTTTAAATTTACATCTTGAGTTAATATACAAGTATACACAATTGAATAAAACCAATGTTCATGCTAAAGGAATCACACTCCAGCTTTTACTTTTGAGAAAACTAATGAAGGTGAATGAGATCAGGAGTAATAGCTAACAAAGCTTTGATGTGTTCCAACATGGGCTGATTTCATTAAAGGATTAACAAGTGTGCTGACAAAATTTCAAACTTTCTTGAATATTGCATATTACATGCCATCCTCAAACTTGCACCTCAAAAGGCATTGTTTTTCTGACACATGCTTCTCACCAGCTGTTGTCTCCGTCTCACGGGACACATGTGCTGAAAAATCAAACTCTCATTTGTCTCCTAATTGCTGCGACAAACTGGTCTATATTAATATCTTCATTTATCCTTTAGGTTTCTTTGTGCTGCATATATCCTCCCCGATTCTAGCTATACAGCTGTACATAATGTATGCACAACCATCCAGTACAAGTCGCTGCGGAATACAAGTCTGTAAATTAAAAACAACATAGCAGTGCTGCGCTAATCCACATGGGGTGATTTAACAATAATTCAGTTTGACTTTGAGAAGGTTAAAACGCAACCCTCCCTCCCTCCCCCCTATGCTTCAGCAGTCAATGGCGAACATCCATGATGGGGGACACCAATCCTGCCTTGCAATCCTGCAGAGTATTGGCTGTCAAAAAACAGACATGCAATCAATCATGAGCAAAGTCACAGTCAATGTGAAGGATACCAGTCCTCCTTAGGCCTCGTGTCTGTGACAAGGCAGCCGTTGCATAACGTTTGACATCGCGGTGCTATAGGTTGAGATTAATGGACACTGAGCATATGTACTTTAAAGGGCACTAGATACAAAAAAAGTCTGACCTCCTTTGGGGGAAAACATATTTCAGTGAGAGTGTGTGCAGAAAAAGGGGCCTTGATCAACCCTACCTCTGCGGAGAAGATTAACAGAGCACTGTGGCACAAAATCAAGTGCTGAAGACAGGACGCTCGCCGAGTTCTGCTTAATGGGCTCTGCTCCTTGGCATGTTTTCAGGATCACAGCTCCCGTTTTATCTCTCTTTCTCTGTTATCTCTTGAGAATTTGGCATTGTCCAAAGTATAACATGAAAAATAGCAGCTGCTGCTTGTGGATTCCTTTGTGTATGCTTGTACTTTGCACTGGAGTCCACACAGAAAGTCTTGTGTGGATTCCTTTCGAGTCGTTCTCTTTCTCTCGCAACTTTGACAAACCAATTCTCTTATTTGAAATTCTCTTAAAGTTAGAGAAAAGGATCTGAAGCCTTGATGTTTTAGTCTTTGTAGCAACGCTCAGTTCTCCGACTGAGGCAGCCACTTGATGCTGTTTTGCTTTGGGACATTTCAGCTCTAACGGCTCAGACACAGTAGTTCAGGAACTCAGTGTAGTAAGAAACACCCAAATCACCATCTCAGAACTCCACCGTTTTGTCAGTAAACCTGCCATTTATTATTCCACTGAGTCTATTCACATGTCCAGCCAAAATACATTTAAATGCATCACTCCCCCCATTTAAATCCCATCCAAGCCATGTGCACTGCACGTTTCCTCGTGCATTTTACTGTTTCAAGGGGTTCCAGGACGCCTACGTTTTTTTTTGCTTTGATCCTCAGTGGGACTAGCAATAGATTGCTCTGGATTTAGATGTGATTAGATACTTATAGGATTCATCAAGCTTTTCCAAGCTGCTCTCTACAAACGCAGCCATGGTTCACATCATAGCGCTGTGCTTGCAGCTCTGACAAAGGACATCATGTAATGCACGTCTTTGCCAAATCCATGGACACTGTCAGTTGGCACATCTTGCACACTGAACTGTAATCCCCACCAAAAGCCAGTCAGTATTTTGAGAGGCAACACAGGGAAGTCGTTCACCAAAACATCCTGATTACAGTTTAAGACCAGAGTGATAGGAAAGGCTCAGACAGGCTAAAAAGTGATGACTCACTATTGTAAGTGTAGACGATCTATGATCACCGAAAAAGCATGTTGCAGGTTGACTTTTTCCCTGAATTTATATGACCTAGTATTTCTGAAAAGTTAATACAGGCTTTGAAATGTTTAATGAGGCCTGAAAACAGAAATTCAGATGAGAAGGATTTCTGAGCATCATGCAGGGTCTCATAAGGGTTACGTCTATGCTGTAGCTCACAATAACACATGTTAGTGAGTCTGAGCAGCTGTGATTTCGTGAATTGGTCTTTTCTGCCAGTTTTTTATTGCATTTCAAGATCGATTATGGTGAATTTGTTACCTGGCCGCATTTTGTGCAAGTGACAAGATGAGACTTCACCGCTACATCTGTGACAAAAGATGTGGTTGTATGTCTTATTTCCGACTACAGGATTGTGTCCTGATAGATCTGATAGAGTTCCAGATGGGATGTCGAAATCAGGACCGTGTGAGATGGATAGCTGGTGTGATTCCTTCAGTGAACACAGCTGCTTCAGTTCCACTATCAGCATATTTTACTGGTGCCAACGAGATCAGTGGTCACAGATTGGAGAGAGATCCAGTCTATCTTCTTTTGTAATGTTGGCAAACTTCCAAATTAGCCTGCTCTCTCCCTCTTATCACTCTCAGTCATCCACATGGCACCATAATGTTGAAAGACAAAGTGAGATATGACAGATACCAGCTGGTGTTTGAACACGAGTTCCTGTTATACTCAGTATCAAGTGACCAATGCTAGTTCTGTTATATCCTGATGTGTGATGTGAACATGTTAGCTATCATTTTCTCATGTCACTCAGTCACCAAGAAACCTGCCCAGTTCTGCACTGACACCCTGCAGCTGTGTAATTATGAGGCTATTGTCCATCATATGAGTATGAACCAAGCGCCAATCGACAGTCATTTCACACATTGGTTTGTGAACTGACATTCTGAAGCCCTAAATTTACTGAATTTGTACTCATCTTCCATCTCGTAATGTCACCCCACACCTCAAGAGGTGATAGTGAGTCACTGTACCCCCCAGTCTACCCTCATTCCAACCTGAGAGGAAGAAGAAACAGTTCATTGGCCGAGCGGCAACCAATGGTGACGTCATCCATTTGTTTGTGAACTTTTGTTCTGATGCCTTGAGTTTGGATGTCACCATCCTGCTATTTTGGATGTCACCATCCTGCTATTTTGGATGTCACCATCCTGCTATTTTGGATGTCACCATCCTGCTATTTTGGATGTCACCATCCTGCTACAGTGGAGCCAGAAGTGACCATGTTTGGACAAGCCGGGGAGGAGTGAGCGGTGAATCTGACTCGATCTCTGAGGACACTATGCCCACCCACCTATAGCAGAAACCTGACTGTACCACTGGCCTGTCAACAAAACAGACACCCCCCCCCCCAAACATACTCCTTTTTGAGGCCTAATATCTAATTAATAACAGGATGTTTTTCAGATGGACCACCAGAAAATGATTATGAAGGAGAGACTTTAGTGAATGGCACCATCATGACTTTTGGAGAAAAAATATTTAGTTTGTAACTCATGGCAGAAGTTGAATGGGAATCTATGAAGCTGGAGCCTTTTTGGAGCCAACCCCTTGTGGATCTCGGTGGTATTGCACTAGTCTCCCTTTTCAGTCTACTTTTGGTGTGAATATACATTGTTTTAAGCTCCTTGGTTTACCATCAGCATCCATATTTCCTACTGTTAAACTTGACCTATTGCCTACTATTTCTTTTGTGACATCACAGCCAAGTGGTGTTTTTTTGTAAAGGTGTACAACTCCATTGGAGAAACCACTCTAAATATTACTGCAGTATAAGTTGCTCTTTAAAAATAGCTCCATGTATTATAAACAGTATGCTTTATGTATTTGAGCAACATTTTTTGGAGGGGTTTTTAATATCCCCCTCTTAATCTTGATAAGAAAAAGTAACCCTCTAATTCCAAGTGTGAAGAACATAAAAAATGACTCATATTACTGTTTCAAGCATGATTCATACATATTTTTATACTCTGCTGTTGTTTAATGTCTGGTTAAATTGAGGTAACTTTTTCTAAGCCTGGCACATTGTCACAATACAACAATACCTCCTTACTTCTGAGACACAAACTAATTGCAGATCTACAAGAGGTTTATTGCCAGGAAACATGAACATGGCTCATTCTATGCTCTTAAACAAATGGCAATTACTGTTTCTCCTGTGAGGTCAAGCTCTTCATTGTTGCATGTGACAAAACGGCCCTGTAAGGACCCCATACATTTTAAAGTATTCACTTTTTCTAACTCAAACACCACAAGACAGGAGCATCAGTAGCATTTCTCCGCCACTGTTAATTAACAGCCCAAACTTGTGAATACACAGAGCTTCCCCTAATTGAACTGCCTGCTGCATTGTTCCTGGTTGTTTGTAGGGAATGGATATAATGTTGGCACTCTGCAGTGTAATTACCAGTGTCTGCCCCACTGGTAGAAGGGATCAATCTTGGGTGACACCACCGTTGGATACCTCCTCTTGTATCCTTGAGTACTGGTTCCCCACGGCAGGGAAAGTTTATCATCATGGATAGAGAGCCTCCTCCATGACTACAGGCCGTGCTGCAGCCTGCCGTGTCCATTTGTAACACAACAACAGCTTTTCTGGATCACAGTCATTACTTGTGCCACTCAGACTGCAACAAAAACAGAGTGAATTCCAAATTTATGAACACTGCCCTCCAAACACTATGTCATTTGATGGACTCCTAAACGGTTGATGGAATTCAATTAGGAAAGGAATAGAGTTTTGAAAATGTGGAACTGTGCCCGCCAGTTACTCAAGGGACGTGATTGATGTCTGTGAGTGGCATTTAGCACAGCTGACCCCCATTCAGATTACCATCTCATTAGCATCAATAGACTACACCACACAAAAGAGAGCGGCGCCATTGCCTGAAAACTGTTCCGAGGGAGCAGCCTGAGGGAATTTCTCACGACAAAATACTTTAATTCCATAGTTTTAGTGTGACATTAGACGAGTGGGAGTGCAGCTGCATACAAATCAGATACAAAAATCCGACAGTGTCAAGAATTATGCCTTGAGCTCTAGATTTCCAAGCTAATTTGAAATATGTTTTCGATAGCGGGGCGGCCACGAATGTATTTGTTGTTCTAATTATGACAGCCAGTCCCACATGGGAGGTGGAGGTTGTCTTTGTGGAACATAAGGCCTTTAAATGAAAGTATTCATCTACATAATGTATGAATACAAGTTATTTTTACATCAATTATTGTGTAATGTGCATTAAGTGTTGTTTACATTTTCTACTGAGTGCATGACAGCCACTAATAAAGCCCAGGCTGAGCTGCATGAAAAGGGAACCTTTTGCATTTGGCAGAATATCCACAAACACTGTAGATCTCATTTAATTAATAGCAGCTTCTTTTTTTGGTAAAATAAACATGTTTTGGGATTTTGAGACAATTCACACATGAGAGGGAAAGTTGAAGGCCAGTCTCCACTCATTCTTCTCACATTCTTTTTGGCAAACAGCATGTTATACAAAAAAAGAGTATCTGTCTTGTTTCATTTGAGTAGCTGCTGCAGGCCCAAATATGGCCTACTTTTACCTTTTCCTCTTCCCTCTGGTGGCACAGATGTTATAAGATGAAGTTTAAATATAGTCTGTACAGATGTTTGTGTGTGATGGCGTGCGAGCTAGGTGTGGATTTTGAATCATTTGTGATTCAATCAAGGTGGTAAAATAAATATGGGGATTGAAAAAATGGGTGCAGCAGAGAGAAGATAAAGACAGGATGGGAGACAGATGGAGAAGTGAGAGAAGCAGTAAATGGAGAGGGTAAGCTCGTGTGCATATGAATGTGAGTTTAACAGAGAAATGTGTGTTAAAGAGAAAATTAGAAGACAATAAAGACTTTGAATAAAGGAGGGAGAAACCATACGACTGGGTGGTAAGGAAAGAATGGGAACAGGGTTTGTCTTGATTGTATTCAGCACTGTCTCCGGTCGGTCTCTGATCAATAGCTGCTGTCGCTCACTGCTGGCTCGCACCCCTCCTGCTCACAACCACAAATGTAACCCCAGCTAGCCTTGCCAGGAGCTTTATTATTCATGTGGACCTAATACAAGACCAGAAAATGGGATGAGCACACTGCGAGCTGGACTTGCTGCCATGACTGCCTTGACTGCAAACCACTGCTGGGACAAATACCCTGCAGTGTCTGCATTGTCAAAGAACCACTGCTCCCTGTGTCAAAGAGCTTTGGCAGGATGGAAAAAGAACCGTATTCTAATGCAACAAAAAGGGATGTTTTTTGAGTCCCCCCTGACATTATGTGATAGTGTTATTCTAGCCTCCTCAAAATACACAAAACTAGTGGAGAGGAACTAGGAGTGAGCTGAATATAGTGGAAATTGTAGAGTGTAACATGGATCAACCTCAAAGATGGTGTTAACTTTAAAATCTTCGTGTTATTCAGAGTGCTGGAATGCATCGAAGACCTCTGTGCCTCCCAGCATGAACATGTACACCATGTAAACTTTAATAACAGCGAGCAATGGCTTCCGCAAGTCGATGTTTATTTCTTTTAGGAATCCACTCCTTCATTAAAGGTGAAATTGAACTCTGAAAATGGGACGAAGTTGACCCGAGGCAAATTTATCTCATATGTTGTTATGACACCACAGTGCAAACCCGTTCTCAACCCAGGGCAATGAATGCTGACATTTTGTCAGAGCCCGCTGCTGGTGTTTCACAGACACACACAAGTTGCCTGAGATTTCGGCACCAAAACAACTTGGTTTGGTTTAGAGCATGATCATGGTTTGGGGTAAAATGAGTACATTACATTCTCCAGGTTGAAAGTCTGGTGTTGAATCCATCCAACCACCTGCAAATTTGGTCTTATAAAGACTCTGTCACTCTTTATACTATGTCACCTGTCTTCCTTCTTCGAATCAGGTGGTCACGGCACCGAAGCTAAATGGCACCTTGTGCGTATCTCTGTGACACTAGCAGCTTTGACCTAATGGCATCCTGGGATTGTCTTACGCTCTCGTTTTTCATCTACATAAAAATTCAAATAAATGTTGAATTTTTGAGTACTTTTATCCTAAATACGTTTTTATTTTTTCCAGTTAATTGATTTGACATGTGACACAGCATAATACAAGGAGACGAGGTTATATGCAAAAATAAAAAATGTCAAATCAAAAGTGACTATCTGAGCGACAAAGTACTCTTTGCTGTACATCTGTTTGTTCTTGTTTCATCACAGATGGTAAGGGTTACCCAATGAACCATGGACTGCAGCGATCGGGTTTTTCTCCCTGCTTGTACACTGCTAATTAATTTTAAATTTCTTCCAGCCTTTACTCAGGCAAGAATACATCTGCAGGCTGATCAGGGCAGGTCACATGTGCAATGCTGTTATTGTATTGCAGGCAGGCAGGCACATCCCGGCACCACTTCTTATTCCTTTTGGCTACTTGTGTAATTGCCCTCCCGCATGCTTTTTCTATTAAACATGTGGTTGGTGCGTTGCTCAATGAAAGCCACAGGCCAACTTGTGCATGTACCATTAAATGTGTCATGCCTTGCTGTTTGTTGGATGAGATAGTTCTGTCACTGGCCTCATATTTATCGTGTTTTTCAGATGCCTGCTTGTAATCATGAAAATGACTCCTTTATTGCTTTGCAAAGCTGCCAAAAGTAACTGAACAGGCAATTTATAAACTGTCAGTTTCGTCTCTAAATGCCAAAAAAAAAAATACAAAAAGATTTAATAGTCATCCAAAGTCCCATGAGGAAAGCTCCATGTCTAAGATCTTGGATTTCTGGTACAGAGTTTCTCCAAGGACCAACTCACCAACTTCCCAGGAGCAAACAGGAAATGACAAAAGAGCAGTCTGGAGGAGACAGGAAGGAAACAGCTGTCCAGGGACTGTGAACCCCATTTATAATTTAGGAGAGGTATAATAAGATAAGTTTTCCCTTTTGTCATTTGCTGTAAGCGTGATGAAACCCAGCCCAAACCAAGAGGCTGCCTCCGGTGCAATAATAATGAAGACATACCCCCCCCTCCCCCACCCCCCTCCCATCAGTAGAGAAAGGCTGGTCCTTGATTAAATATTGACTCGCGATTGTCTATGTTCTTGTCTCTATATGATCAATAATTCATAAGAGGTAAAGAGATTGTTGGAACCATTTCAGACGTTATACGATTCGCTCAACACTTGCTTTGTTTGTTCTCATTCACAAAATTGAATGGGGCTGCTGCTCACTGCAAATGATCCCTCCATTGTAGGTTAGCAGCAGTGACACTCTCGCAACACTTTTAATATCATTTCACTTGCATCAGGTGAATTTGTTTAGTGTTCAGTGAGCTGAATCCCTCACAACATGTTCTAGTCTTATTTTCTTAATCTCAGTTTAAGCAGCTCCATTGTGCTCCGTTTGTATACTCCATTATACGCTCTTTTATCATTAAATCAAGATGACAATGGGATATTCCCAACTTGCAGTCAGTTCCCATTAAAATTAAAGTCAATAATGAATCAATGCTGACTAATAATTGATAAATCAATTACCGGCTCAACAGAATGCAGGTTTGAAGCTTCATATTACCAAGGGAAATCCTTGAACTGTGGATGAATGCTTGTTATGTGTGGAATATAAACTGTTATCATCTCAGCTGTGGGCCTATATAAATTTTCAGGTATTGAGCATCCAATGTAAACCTACTTTATTATTTAGTAATGGAAGGTATTTGTATTATTCAGGCCACTGTTTGCCTCACTCGTAGCTCATCTGCAGTTCTGACTCCTGTTGCGTTGCCACAGCAAAAACAAGCAGTGCCATGAATCTTTTATAAGAGTGTGAAAAGGTTGATGAGTACAGTCCCTGAAGCCTGTTTCATAATGCGGTCCCTATAGATTGGGAATAATATCCACGGCATGTCGATGTGTGCTGCCCCTAAACTGCAGAAAAGCCACAGTCAATGATCACTTATGAGGGTAGGGGATGTTGAAGGATGGCGGACCATCGTGTGTTCACCCTTGTTTTCCAAACATAGAAATGAAGCTAAGCCAGCTGTATCCATGGAAGAAATATGTGTTTGATAGAACATTGAAAGCAGGTGAGGAAAGGACAAAGAGGATAATTTTAAAGCGCAACCTGTGAACCCCCTACAACAGCATTCATCCAGAGCATACAGAATTTTCACCTTTTATGATGTCAAATGCGTATCCCTGGAGACCATCCAGGAGGCCTCTGCACAACAGGGCTCCTACACACCAACTGACTATCCTTAACAGAGATACTGACAGCTCGGCTTATTCTTCGCCTTCCCCGGATGTCAGGATTTTTGTCTGGCTGGCCTCTGACACGCACATATTGGATTTTACAACCATGAAAAATGCCTTTGTTTTAGCACTTGGAGATTTTGTGGCAAAGTTGCACCCTGACCTTAAGGGATGAAGCGAAGAGGATCCATTTAGGCATGTTTATTTAAGATAGAAGCTTACCGAACAGGAATAATGACAGCTGGATATAAATACTTGCACTGCTTTAACCAAAAATATGACAAATGTGCTGTATAATGGTCTAAAAACATATCAGATTGCAACGATTAGTGAGTGCATGGGCATAAACATTGCTATGAATCTGTGGCCTATTGTGTTCTGATACTTTTAAATATAATTATTTTGGACTCTGTAATTTTCCTAATGCTTTGACTCAACTGTTGTCCATCACTATATTTCAATAGAATTCATTAGCCTGGATTTTTATTGCATTAGAAATAGCTTCTGCATTACAATATTACATTTCACAATGAATACATGAAATTGGAATCCATTTTAAAAGCAATCATAACACTTAAAATAATTTTTAATTAAATATCCTAATCTATTATATTTTGACCTTTATTTGCATTTTCAGGATTTCTTTGGAAGATTAAACTGTTTATTGTAACACATTATAACACTTTATATACTGCCAAATACTGTATTCAAAGAAACATTCGGTAAACAGTCAATTAAAGGTATGTTTATATTTGAAATGACGAATGAACATACCTTGGCCACTTGCACATATTTCTCTCCCCTTGCATTTTATGTTGTCTATGGGACAGTTACAGTGTGCCTCCAGGAACCTTTTTGGGCTGCTCGAGTGAAAAACTGAGGTGGATGATGCAAGAGGCAGAATTAATGAGTTTGTAGATATGGGGAAGGGAAAGATGGAGCTCAAGAGCGAGGGAAATGATGAATAGGTTCTGGAAGGTCAGTGAGTGTCATCAGGTCCAAAACACATACTCAGCTCCTCCATTGTCTTTACCCATTTACATGTTTAAATCTAAAATCAGTGAGGTGGGGCAGAGAGGAGATGGGCAGGACAGAAACTCAGGATTTGCAATATTGTATGTGAATATTTAAGATGAATATAAACGTGCACGGAGCAAGAGAAGGTCATCATCAGTTCCTGAGTTACAAACGTTTTTGTGAGTACACGCCAATTTCTCCGTAATTATGATTAGAGGGTGCACATAAAATTGTGTGCCAAACTCTGGTAATCACCAACCCTTGAAATGCATCAGAATGTCTATGGCAAGGAAGCAGAGCCAGTTGAGGTGTTATGAGTGATGTCACGTTTCCGAGGAAGGTCACTGTCCAAAACCAAAAAGGATGCATCAGGTCATGCCAGGTGGGTTTTCTTCAACATTCACAGGGTTGTGCACCGTGAATGTCTGCCCAAGGTCAGACTGTCAACAACGAGCTCTACTGTGATGTTCTGACGCGTCTGAGGAAAAAAACATTCTGTGTAAGTGACCTAAACTCACAAAGAGAATGTAGATCTCATCATTCCAGTTCTGAGGTCATTACACTGGCTTCCTGTCGAACAAAGAATCAGCTTTAAAATCCTGCTGTTGGTCTTTAAAGCACTGCATGGTTTAGGGCCAAAATAAATTTCTGACCTGCTGCTACTTTATGAACCATCCAGTGCTCTCAGCTCGTCTGGGACTGGTCTACTTTCTGTTCCCAGAGTCAGAACTAAACATGGAGAAGCAGTGCTCAGTTTTTATGCTCCACATATCTGGAACAAACTCCCGGAAACCTGCAGGTCTGCTGCAACTCTCAGCTCCTCTAAATCAAGACTGAAGACTCTTCTGTTTGCTGTTGACTTTCACTGAACCTGATATGAGGATGTCTTAAACTGCACTGTAACTTGTATCCTATTTTTCTCTTGCTTGATGTTTTAATCACTGTTTTTAATGTTTTAATCACTGTTCTTAATTCATTTTAAATGTCCTTTTCTTTTTCCTTATGTTTTGATGATTTTAATGGTTTTATGTGAAGCACTTTGAATTGCCTTGTTGTTGAAATGTTTTATACAAATAAACTCACCTTGCCTTGCCTGTCTAAACTGTGGCACAATGGCTCTTGGGTTCTCCAGCATGAAAATGTGCCGGCTCACAGCACACGTTTATCGTTCACAACAACACAATCGTTGCTCCCCACCACTCCTACTCACTTGATTTGGATAATTTTTGGATCATTTCTCACCAACTTTGATGTGCACTCTCTGCTCAAGTTTTAGATGCATAAAACATCACTGATGCACCCATACTGGTGCTCACAAAAGCATATGTAGCTCATGATGCTGCGCTCCGTTCGCATGCAATGCAAGCAGTCTTAGACCTTACTGACCCACCCTCGTCTGTAAAGAAACATTTACAGGAAAAACAAATAGTTTAAAACCTTAATATTTAAGGAGCCACTAGCAACTTGTCAGCCCCTGAAACACTTGGTTTGCTCACTTTCAGTGGGTTAACTTCTCACTGATGTTGGAAAGGTTACCCATTTAAAAATGTAGTAAATAATGTAACTATTTAAAATACTTCACCAACGTAATGTTGAGTATAGTCCCTGAAGCCTGTTATTACGTTTCAAACAGTTTTAAAAAAAAAAATGCATGTAAACTAGGCCATGCGAACCTTAGCATTCCTTCACACTGATTACTGTCAAACCTTCATTTAAAACAATATAGCTTGATTTAAGATTGGAGTGTTTTGCTACATTCAGGTTGACTCCATGCTGAGTGATGATAAAACTACCAACAGCCTTGGCATGGTTGTTGGAGCAATGTACATTGATTTGATTGGCAGGTGAGAGGTGTGTAAATTCAAGCAAGAGAACCCATGGAAAGGCAAAAAACGTTATCACATAGTACCTGTCCAGACATAAAATGCATTTATGTGCAGTGAAAAAATAAAAAGCTATGTTATTAATGTTATATTATATGTACAGCATAAGATTTTTACTGAAAATAATATATTCAGATGTAACTCCCTTTGTAATCACCAACATTCTGAGTAGTAACTTTAATTCAATTACATATTATTTAATTTAATTACGTGACACCATTATATGTGACTCATTATTTACCAACACTGCTTCTCACCTTGCTGCAGTGATACAACATGTTCTCCAGGGTGCATCATACAGTGGCTTCACAGTTGGGTGTAGTCAAAAACGCGTTCTAACTACACCTAACCACACTCAGGTTGGAAGGTGAAACAGACTTGAAACCTTCAACCAGAGAAGGCAATACAAGAGTTTTTAATCTGGATGTTTTCTGTAGTTGGCCTATAAATTACATTTTGAGCCCGCGACTTGACTTTGACATGAGCATTTTTTAAAGCAGAAGTACATCTACATGAGTAACATATTCTTTCAGCCCTGAAATGAGCCTTTTATGTTGATGATGCTTTGCTTTCTTTCAAAGACTTAGCTGATTGAATTGTCTTGTGAACACAGGAGGATAATGAAAGCTGTGTAGATACGGGGGCTTTAGTATAGCTTTGACAAAGTCAAACAACAGCTTTCACTTATCACACCATGCAAGATGTCCTCAGTGCCTGAAATCATTAAGTCCCACCATTCATGCTTGAAGTTAATTCTCTCTCAATTTTGCTATATTTGCCAAGCTACGGGGGATTTAGTACATTTTTCAAAAGGCTACCCCTGGGACTCCCATCTGATGAATCTCTAGTCATTGGTCACAACTTCACGCTCAAACTCATTTCCATGCCACTGTGATCAAACTTTATACTTCACTCACACACAATGGGAATTACAGGAGCAGCTCAAAACCCTTAATTCCCCACAAATGACTGTTTGTAAAAGTGAAATATTTTCTATAAAAAAAAAAAAAAAGTAGGCTAATCATATTATTCCAGCTTCTGTGGTAACAACTAAAGAGGAAGCTGGTCAGCCTTATCACTGCAGTCCCCCCCCCCCCCCACCCCACCCCTAATGCGCAGTGGTAGTTTGCAGGAGAGAACCAGGAAATGGATGTGTGGTTTCCCAGGAGCATCACAGCTGTGGACTAATTAGGAAGCATGGCTCAGTATGTCATAAACTGGCCTGGCACTGTTACCTGCTGCGCCCCAGCTTCCCCTGCTGATCTCCTCTGTGAAGAATGTAACCTTCACTTGGTGGAGAGTGCTCACAGGCAACACTCCAAATGCTCAACATCCAACAAACCGTCACTTTCATTTAGCATTTCTGACAACTCATGGTAACTTAAGGTGTGAAAATATTCTGGAAGAAGCTTATATATATATACATATATATATGTATATATATATATATATATATATAGATAGATATTCTAATTAATATATATTGTGCCTGATTGTGGTATGTTTGAATGAATGTAAAAACTAACAACCAGAGGGGAATTTGGAGATCGACCTCTTACTAAAGCAAATAGTCCACTCTTCTATGATATGCAAATCAGAATCTTTTCCAGTTCTCCCCTACTAAACCACAATCCCAGAGGGCTCCACAGTGGCACCGGCCATTAGGGATACTGGGACAAATCTCAGTAGGCCACTCCATTGGTGGGCCAGTGAACCGTCAAAAAACACATAACGCTTTTAAATGCCCTCTCTGTGTGCCTGTCATTCAGGGTGCTGTGGGCAGTCTGATCCCAGTGGATAAATCCAGGGCTGAATTGCTTTCCCAGTACACTTCGTGTGCGCCATAACAACTGTGTTCTCTTTTAAGTTTGAGCAATTATTTGTTAATCCGAGAGAGTTACTGGTATCTGTGAATGTGGAATGCGTTGCAGAGTAATCGTATTACTTGTTTTGTCACTATTGAACTTTAGTACCATCTTCTGGATTATATGTTTATCATTATATGCTATTATATGTTTGGCATTTAGTAGACCAAATGCCCCAACTTGCAAAATTAATATAAGTGAAGACTAATAAATGGATCTGCCCCATGATTTGGATATGCTCTAAAATAATTTAAGGTGTTTTCCTTGGCTGTTGCTACACCCTGACGCCAAGTTCCATGAAAAGGGAGGCAGTGGTTTTTCCGTAATCCTGCTGACAAACAAACAAACGAAACCCAATATAACCTCTTTGGCAGCGGTAATAAGAAAGGTAATATACTGAGCTTCTGGTATTTTCTCATAAGCAATTTTTTGTTGGGTTTCTTTTGTTTGTTTTGAGCAGGTAGTGGTTGTCAGAGCACCTGATCAGAAACTGATTACTGCTCACAATTATTTTTCATGAAGCCGCCTCCCAAAAGTCATATTGGGTTGTGAACAAAATTGATTTCTCAATATGTTACCCCTCACAATGGACAGGCAATATGTTCATATAAAAAGCAATGCTGACTAAGTTCACAAATCTATAGGATCTAAGACTCTTGGCATATTCTGGCATTCAGAACAACTGGCCTCTGTGCAAGTGCATTCACTGGAAATGTCAGGGCACACAAAACATTTCATAAAGACTTATAAACTGCTCTCTGGTCTCTGACTAGTTTTCTTTTGAAGCACCAGCAATGCAAGAATGAAGGTCTTTTCCTGTGAAATGGGAAATGTGACTTTGCCGGATGAATAATTCTGTCATGTGGAGCACCAAGGTTAGTGGTCAACCCACCCAGAAATGACACAGACATTCAGTATATTCCCTAAGGACGTTGAATAAATAAAAGACACTCCTCCAAAATTTTATCTTCTGAGCATCACTCAACCTCTCTGAGGGTGTCTGTAAGAAGTTTGTTTCATCTTTCATTATTTAAAGGTACAATATACTACAAGCTTTTAGTCCCGCCTTGTAATAAGTTAATAATGATAATAGTATAATATGCACCAAGCAGAGTATGAGATAAAAGATATTGATATGCAAATAGTTCACTATATAGCTTGCTTATCTATGTTTGTAGCAATACCATTGTAGCAGGAAATAAGCCGCAGCAAAACCATACATCAAGGCCATTTAGAATTTTGTTTTTGTTTGTGTTGTTATTAGCTGCCCTAAAGATGAATTTGGAATTGTCCAAAACAGGTCCATATGCCTGGGTTTTTTTTCCTGCTTCACACAATTGACTCGTTTTGGTAGATAGCTATCTGATTGATAGCCACATAGCAAAAATATCAATATGTGGCTATTTTTTATTAAGCTGGCCACATATCAATATTTTAACAAACAACTAACTTTGCCAACACATAAAAAACTATCAGTAACAACATTGTATTGGCAAAATGTTATCGCTACATAGCCAACGTTAGCATTAATAATCGTTTACTTCAGCATCACTAGCATCATTACTCGCCAATACCATAGTCTGTATATAAAAGTAAACGTAGCTTCCGTGTCTGAAAAGTGAGGGTAATGCAGGGGTGCCTTGAACTGCAATACCATAAAAGGGCTGCTAGGGGTTGGTTACAAAAAGGCTCTGGGTCCAAAGGCTTCCATTCAACTTTGCTCATGAAATACAAAGTCAGAAAAGTTTTTTTCCACAAGTTATTATGGTGTCCTTAGCTAAATTCACTTCTTATTTGTTTTCTCATGGCTGCCCCTATGCGGAAGGAGTGGCCAGAGAAGGAGTCAGGATTAATCCCGGAGGTGATTAGAACTGCGCTGAAGTGTAAAAGGAACCAGGATCGATTGGCAACTTGGCCTGTTTCGGTGATGAACAGCGGTTCATGGGAAGAATGTTACTGCGTTTTCCTAAGCTGCAGATAGTGTGTGAGGGGTTCGTAGGGGCTCATATGAATTTACTTTAAAGTAAAATATGGGAACTGGGTTGCTGACCTGGTTTGTTTTGCTCCATTAGCCTAAGCAATCTTCGGCGATGGGATAAAGGTCTGATACACAAGGGTGGAGACTAGGGTTAAACTTGGCTGAAGAAGAAGCAAATTCTGAGCATCGCAAGAAACCGAAGGAAGCAAGTAGAAACATGGATTCCAGAGTGCGCGCCAGGTGGGCGGAAAAGTGGTTAGAGCGAAGGGTGGCAATGCAGCGAGAAATAAGATCGGTGGTTAGCGGGAGACGGCGAGGAGTCGGTGTAGGTGTTTGGCGCTGAAGGCCTTTAATAAGTAAAGACGACTGGGAGAGCGTTGCAGGGGAGCCAGTGAGTAATTTTGAAAAGAAGTTGAGACCGCTAAGGTAAACCTTAATGGTAGGTTTCTCGATGTGGAGAATTGAGTGGACATGGGTGATGAAGCTGCATACGGAGGCCACGTCGAAGGAAGGGAACGGAAGGTTAAACGTGGCGTGGAAGGAGCGGAAAGAGTTCCAGGCCGTCCGGTAAGTAGAAAGAGTGCTGGGGGCCAAGCTGCTGACGATGGCTTGTTGGGAAAAAGCGATGAGTTCTGCGATGATTCGTTTCAAACGAGGAATGTCGTGTCTGAAAATGGCGGGACGGGTTGGATTCTCCTCCACGTCTGGAGCTAAGGTTCTGAAAGATCTAGAAGGAGAGGCGAGACAAAGAGTCAGCGATGGAGTTATGGTGGCCTAAAACATGTTTAGCTCGGAGAATAAATTGATGAGTGGCCGACAGCCACGTGAGACGGCGTATGAAGGGCATGATCGTGGGAGAGTTTGTTCTGCCTTTGTTAATGATGTCGACTACAGCGATATTATCAGAGTGGATGAGTATAGACCTTTTTGGCCACTCGTGCCCCCAGAGGAGAGTGGCGATAACGATCGAATATATTTCGTGGACTGCTGAAGGTGATTGGAGGGAGCCTTGGAGGAAGTCTAACTCTGTCCTCCGAGCTGGGAAGGGGGTGCAGGGGACATCTCTATACAGGGAGAAAGCGTACGCGAACTCGGGCGGGGTGAGCTCTTCGGAGCGAGCTGGCGCTGAGGTACGCATGATAATGAGGCTCTCATGGCTATCAATCACCCTAGGTTCAGCGTGTTGGTGGAGGGGAGGGAGGATGAGTTGTGCCAAGTCAACGTATTTACCTGAGATTATCTGTTGGCGGAAGTTCGCGAAGACGGGAGTTTTTTTTGTTTGTTTCTTTGGCCGGTATGTTGGGTGGAGGAATCGCTGACGCCAAGGAGAAGTGCTGGGTGTGTGGTTGGAGCGGGGGGAAAGGGAGGAGGGGGGCTGGAATCTCGGTGCCGGTAGTGTGGCCGTGGGACTGCTGGGTTGGAAGAATGGGGAGGGGGGGGGGCGGCGGCGCAGAGCCAGAAAAGAGAGCATGGGATGGTTGGAGGGTAGGGGAAGAAGGAGTAGGGACTGGCATCCCGGTGCCAGGAATCTCCATGGTAATTAAATAATGATCAGCATGCTGAAATAAATTGAAAGATTTTCCCCTTTAATGCAAATCATTAGATGGACTGTCATTTTAAGTTGGTCTGCTCCCAGCGATGAAATGCTGAAGTGAAATTCAGCACAGTGGTTAATACAGCACTAAATACAGTAATACAGAGTTCAGACAACCAGACACCAAACTGTGTGCTTCTGCAACTGTAGAAGTAACTCAGTTGATACAACAATGAATAAATTAATGAATGAGATGTTCAGGAATAAAAGCACACAGGCAACTAGAGAACTGTAAACCGTTATGATGATGTAGTAAGGGATAGATGTCCATATAAACATGCAAACGACAGTATGATCAAACCAGGAAACGACTCAAAATCAGCTTACTAGTGTGCGCATGAACACACTGATTTAAACAATAACTCCATGAAGAAACCAGCAAATTGTATTTCCTGTTTTTCGCCTTTCTCCAGTGATTTTCACTACCAGGTTACAAGAGCAGCAGGCTTTACATAATGCGTCAAATAAGAAGCATAATGTTATTTGAAATAAACATATTGTGCAACACAGTGCTGGAGGAAAGTTAATGATCAGCTTGACTGCATTGAAATCATACCAACAAAGCCATTGCACAAACACCATATGACTCTTGAACTTAATCTAAAAACAAATCAGGGAGTATCTGATTGTGCTGCAGGTCTGGCTTTGCATTTCAATTATAGGAGCACAAGTGATGAGGTTGCTCTGCACAAGTGCATAAGTATAGCTTGTTGCCAAAAGCAGACTCGTGAAGCAAGAATGTGCACGTGGACAAGCAACACAGTATATAAATAGGTATACATTTGATGTGCTTTTTTGAACTGACTACTGTACCATTTCATCAGATTCATTTATAATTCAGTTTAACAGGGCCACTTGGGCTATGTGTAAATGGGTCAAATGGTGCCAAAGATTCCCCAAAGTGTTACTGTAGGAGCATCAACAGCTTAGCACATTTCTTTTCATGCCTTTTTTTTTTTTTTCTGTTTTCATGTTCAGTCCCTGGCCCAAAAAAATAATGAAATAAAATAGATCAAATAAAAATACAAGAAAAGTGAGCAGCAGTGGTCCGTGACTTACAAATACATCAAAGGAAAAAACCAAATTGAACATTTCTGTAAGACAAACAGCATATGAGCAATGATACAGAAAACACAATGTATATACGTTCTCTGTATTGCAATGTTTACTTTAATTCATTCTTGATATTTCATCTTTTCACTGCACAAGTCATTATCGCTTTCTTATGTTAGCGTTGTGCTATACTGTAGGCTTTGCTCATGAATACATTAAAATAGAACATGTGTTATCTCATCACAAATGATACTCCAGCCGAGAAAAAGTTTTAACTCAACACAGTGAAAAGTTTGTGGTAAATTACAGACCTTGCTTTTGAATGTGTACAATCTATGTACACTTTACATTATTTCCAATACTTTTTTTTTTAAAGAATACCATTTTCCTGATTGTTATTTCTACCCCAAAATAACTTGTTTACATTAATACATACAGCATGAAAATCAACAAAGACTTATTTCATATCCTAAAATGAATGCTTGGCTCACGTTTACTTTTATTAAAAGTACTAGTCCTACTATACTACTACTATTATTGCTTCTTTTAAGGTTGCACAATTATTAGAGGTAATGCGGGTGAAATACTGTATCAAATTCTATGGAGAAATGTATGATCTTTGTATACAGGCCTGTGTCTTGAAATGTCCCCAAAACTGTTTCTGCCTCTCAGTGTAAAGAGTTGTTCACATGTACTGTAATGAACTCCAAAGTTTACATTGTCTGTAATTGAAAGCTGTGTTCATTCACGAATGATCACTTCAAATGTTTATGGCTTATTTCCATCAATAGTGCCTTAAAATAGGGTCGTGTTTAAGGTGTTCAGAAGGAGAGTCCATAGGAATACCTAAGACCTAAAAACAATCTGAAGGAGAAAAATTTACCAGCAAGGGTGTTGATTAGGGGAGTGGGACCAGGTGGGCAGGTGAGTGTGGGAGTCAGATTGAGGGTGGATTTGGACATCACTGAAGACTCCTGCTGAGATGCAGACAGGAAATAACAGGCCTTTTCCCATGACAGGTCACAATGGTTGTTCTTAATGGATGAATCCGAATGTCCACCCTCCGGACTTATGGACTGAACCCTCGCTGGCTTCAGTTATACATACTGTGACGGGGCGTTTCATCCCAGTCTCTACAGTGGTACTGTAATTTTCTGGGAGTGTGGTTTGTAAGCCTGCATTGATGCCGCCTGGAAGGACACTTAATGTAGTGATCCACCGTGTGAACGTGCAAACGGCGTGATAGTGTGTAAGGGCCGGATTGAAAACAGGCCATGGATTGAATCGGGCTAATTACACTATAAAGACTTGTGGAAAAAAAAAAAAAATGTCATGACGTTGATGCTTTTTGAATGGGATAATAATGGAGCAATAGGTTTTTTGGAGCCAGCCCCAAGATGTCCTCAGTGGTTTTGCACTTGAAGGCACTTCCACATGGCTTTACTTTGTAGACCCAGAGACTACATCAAGTTTTATATACAGTCTGTGGTTTGGACGGCCCACAGAACTTGCAGATATTGATGACACGTTCTCCAATCCTCAGTTCCCTGATTAGGGATTCTTTCTGTAATGATGTCACACAATTACATCAAGAATTGGAGCTTTTTTGTGGCAAAAATAAACACTTTTAGTGGAAGTACATTGATAGAGTGTAATTACCCCCAAAGTATTACATTGCAGCCCTTTTTGCAGCTGCCAGCTGAAGAGCTCTCTCAAAAAACTGGACCAATTTCAAAAAACTGTTGCTCACATTAGTCACCCCAAAATGATGGCAAAATGTGGCACAGGTTGACAAATACCCAAGATTCCACTCAAGCTAGGAGATGTAAAACTGAAGTGAGATGTTTTTGGTATTTAAAACCACAAATATATATTTTCTTATGGATATCAAGCCTGAAAATAAATCACTGGAATGGTGTAAAATATGGGACCTATAAACAAGTAAATCTAACCTTTAGATCCAATTTAAATGAATATTTTTCACTGCACTTAACATTGCTTGTATTGCTTAACTTTACTGATTTTACCATCTACAATGCCAATAACCATAGTATATCTGAAATGGATTTAAACAACACTCTTACTGTCCATGCATGAACTGTGCAAGTGATGAAATAAACATGCTCTGTGTTTATGTAAGTCCAAACACTCATCATTTAGAAATCTGCTGTACACAACCATGTTTTCAAAAGTGTAATGTGAAAATGACACCTTGTTGTTGTTGCACTTTTTTTTTGCATGTATAAGCATATGGAATTAATCATTTAAATTCAACCCACAATAGCACTGCACTGTCAAAGCAGCATTGTCAAGACCAAGGCTGTTGAAGTAATAGAAGCTCTCAGTTGACAGATGAAAATTTTAATTTCAATCTTATCAAAGATGTTGGTTTTTTTTTTGTTTTTTTCCTCACAGCATATAATTTCTGATACACATAAACTAACAACAAGCAAAAAGAAATCCAGAAAACATCCAACAAACTAGCCTTGCATAATGTCTCTGATGTATTGCAACAGGCTTACGGTAATAATATCAGTTACACTGAGGCCCATTCCTCATACAAACACATCACGAATAAGCCAGTAGAAAGTCCCTTCTATATGAAAAGATGATTTGGAGCACTTGTGGGACCTGTCCACTGGCTTGTTAATGGCTCCAAAGAGCAACTATGTCACAAGCTCAGCATCTTTGACATAAATCATGCAAACTTCTTATCATCTTAAATCAGTAAATGTGGATTTTTACTGCATATTACTCAATACCTCTGAGGATGTTATGCAAGAAATATCCTAATCTGCAGTAATACCGAGCATCATGGAGCTCATGATTCAATGCACAGGCTTTTCCAAGGCCTCAACTTTGCTCTACCTCTCTTATAGTCCGAGCCAACACAGGGATTCTCCACTATGGATATGATCCCCCGGTAAACCAGCGCATTCATCTCTGTATGGGAATCCAACGGCGAACTGTCACCTAAGAATGCATTATGAATCGGGATTTATAAATAATTGGTGAGAAAACACTGGGTGGCAAACAGTGGGAGGATTGAGAAGGAAGGTGCCAGAATACCAAGGGGGAAATGTTCACCTGGAGACTGAGTACTGAGGTGAAATAGCTTTTTCAAGAGTGTAACATATTCAAAACATATGCAGAAAGTATTATGAGCGAACCAATAGCAGCCAGTTCCTCCCATTTGGAGTAATTGTTTGTTGATGACAACAGACTCTTATCTGTGAAACTGCAAGTAAAACATTGCACATAAATTAACAGATAATCCTGGCAGTTTCCAGATTGTAAATGTCTCCCTGCAGTGTAACACCCCAACATCACCCAACTGTCTCCTTGTAAACAACGCCATGATGCATACCACGCCATATGCCGGTGGAGTTGATGGCTGAATCTGGTGAGGGAAAGGTAATGAATGTGCCAGACAGAGGTGGAGCAGAGATCCAGGTCAGAGTGTCTGTGTAAAGGCGTATCAGGGACAGCATCTCTCCTCACAACGGTGGTAGAATATATTAGCTTAATGAAATAGCAAGGCATACACTGGCACTGACTGTAAATTTGCCAGCAGTGCCCACCAGCCCTGTGTGTGCTGCATGGTGATAAAGTGGTGTCTCGCCGGCTGTATGAGGGTCACATAAAAGGGTCTCAGTTTGTGTAATCGACATCATATATCCAATCTCACATTTCTAGGACACAGGCCTTAAATTTCTCACAGGAGCCTTTCTTTTCCTTTTTTTTTCTTGCTCCCACAAAAGATAATCGTGACACGGAGAGGCACTTATCCACCACAGTTGATTCCTTTATTTTAAAAGTACTTTGTGCTAATGGTGGGACATACTGAAAGGGCCTTGGGTAAATGGTTACAAAATGTTTGGTAAGTGGTTTAAACTGTCGGCAATTTGGCTTTGCAAGGAATCCAGAGGAGAAAGGCCGGTTACACTTTTCTTGAACTCTCCATCAGTGCCTCATCAGATGTGTGCCAGAACGGGCAGCTATAAGCCATCATCAGATTTTTAGAACTTCGATGAAATGGACATAAAGAGCGATGAAAGTTTGGAAATATAAATAGACCTAATATTTCTGGCCGTGTTACGCAACACACCTTTAATAGAGTCTATTTTTTTAGTGTCCAGACAAACGATTAAGTGTCATTGGTGTCTGAAAACATCCATTTCTCGCACAGTAATCCTTTCAGAGAAAAGTGTGTGACATTTATATATTTCAAACTCTCAGCTTTGAGGGGAAGCGACAGTATAATGCATTGCTTGGCCAATACAGCTTGACATTGCAATCCCCTTGCCGTCGAGTCCTAAAATTACCCAGCAAAGTTTTCCCAAACCAAGAAGTAGACCATTTTTTTTTATTAGACAGCACGTCTGCACTTTGATCCTCCAAACTTGCAGGGTTCAAAAGGCGCATAAAAGGGTGTTGTATTCCCTTTGAAGTGACATCTATTTTAGGCAACATTTGACATTACATTTTAAAAACATATCCACCCTCCGGTTTAAGTGTTTAAGTCGTCATGATTTGTGTTTTAAAGTTAAAGTTTACTCATCTGACTAAAATAATCCTGAAACATAGAAACATAAATAAGGTGTCAGGCATGTTTTGTCACCTCAGTGTTACACATGTTTCTACTGATAAATGAATGTTCCTATTCATGTGACTTACCTTTTCAGAACATATTAAATGAATCTAACATCTCACCCAACACAGGAAGCTGAGCAAATTATATTATAAATCTCAAAGTGTTTCAAGTGAATATATTTCCTTGCTGACATTGTCCTTAAATACTGCAGCTTTTGCCACTATAAAGAGAGGGCTGGGATCAATAGCCCTGCAGTTTCATGCTATTTACTGAAAGCTTGCCTTGGTTCCAGTTAATTCCGGGCCTCATTAAGAAAAGCATCCTCACAATTAACCCTTAAATCCCAAAGGGGTCATCAGGAGAAACATTACATCCTCTGCATTTTGAAACAGTTTTTGTTAAGTACACAAACTGGTTTAATAAGGACTTTGCATCTTTAACAGTCCACCGGAATGTGATATAAAGATATGTTATACTTTATGCCAAACATTATAATGAGCTTGGTAGCTTCAGGCTGAATGGCGAAATGTATTTCGAGGTTCAGATGAGTTTGTAGGCCTGTGCAGCCTGTTGTCATTCCCAGGTCACCGAATATGGCCCTTTTGTCAAAACCGTTGGTTTAAGAGAGATACGTACAATGTGCCGTTCAGCACCATGATGACCCGGGTTGAAGAAGGTCACATGACAAGCAAAAATAGTAAAAAAAAAAAAAAGTATGCCTGGGGAGGAGGTAGGTGTTCAAGTCACTGAGAAACCAAAAGTCAAGGTGGATTTTGTAACTTATGTAACATATTTAATTAACATTAAGTAACTTATGTGACGTATTTAATGTTACTTACCTAGCCCTAACCAAACTGTTTTTCTCAAACCAAATTGCATTTGTGTCACATTTAATCCAAACCATGATCTTTTCCAAAACCTAACCATGTGGGTTTTAGTACCTAAACCTAAGCGACTATGTGTGCATCTGTGAGGGCTGTTACAAAACAACAGTATTTCACTGGGATGATAACAGGGTCAGAGGACCCCATTATACAACTAAATCACATTCAAATTGAAAATAGAAAATACTTTTTTTTCCGGTGCTATGCTGCAGATTTTAACTGCTGGTATTGTATACTTGCTTGACACTATCGCTGATGCCCCAATAACATATATGAAGACGTTTCCAAATGATGGATGAACTGAAAGAATGAGGTGGAGATAAAAACTAGTCTGGTTTACCAGATCTTGATAAATTGGCACTCAGGAAATAAGGTTCCCACACAACAGCAGTAATGATCAGTGATGATTTATCTCCAGCAGCTAATTGTTATATCGCTCCTGTGACACTGAAATGATAAATTAAGATGGCTGCTGCAACTGGTGAAAGGACAGCTGTTTTTATGTAGAAATGGTGTTATTCGTTTGGTTATCCCTTCAGTTTGAACAGGCATTTCTCTTATTCAGCAGGGAGCGTGTCCTTCGGCAAGCAGCAAGTCTCTAATGATCTCTCAGTGGAGCCAGCAGTCCCACTTCTCATTATGAAATTGCAAAGCCCCAGTCACTATACTTCACTTCCACACTTTAAAGACACATGCCAGCGAGGACTTTTCTTAGAGTTCTTATCTGTTAAACCCGAAAATAGCAAAAACATTCTTGGAGGTAATGTACTGGAGAAATTAACGCCATGTTGAAATCTAAGCTATAATGTGTGAATGTGTGTGTGTGTGTGTGTGTGTGTGTGTGTGTGTGTGTGTGTGTGTGTGTGTGTGTGTGTGTGTGTGTGTGTGTGTGTGTGTGTGTGTGTGTGTGTGTGTGTGTGTGTGTGTGTGTGTGTGTGTGTGTGTGTGTGTGTGTGTCTTTATGTCTTCAACAGTACAGGAGCAGTGTGAACAGCTTCCATCTGCAAAAGAAATCTTTCAAATCAAACTTCAAATTGTTTTCTTTTGCCCTTTAGAGCAACATTCATAGTTCAAGCGTTTTTGGATCTGTCAGAGCATCTAAAACAGTTTCACTTGAAAAAAAAATCATGTTGAAAAAAAATGTTTTATGATATGCCAATTCTTGGGTTGAGCTGTTTTAATGAGGAAAAGATCATGGTTTGAGTTAGAATGATTACTTTATTACAATGCTTTGTTACATGGTTTTAGTAATAACCACATGGTTACGGTTCATTCTCTACTGGATTCATGGTTAAAATAACAACAACAACAACAAGACATGAACTTCCCACAAGAAACCAGGGAAGGAGAGGACCAATCAGTGACCAGTGGGGTTGCGATGGCATTTAAGTATCAGTTAAAGGCTTCAGTAGCCTTAACAAAAGGAGCAGGTTAAAGGTTGCTCCAATAGTTTCAGATTTAACTTGAGGTCTATGCCCATGAGGATGCAACAACTGAAAACAATCCCCATAAGTGAGTCACATTCACAGTGAATGTTTCTGGTAATACCAGAATACCAGACTAATGCCATGTTACTTCAGTGTAATATGTACCATTTCGGGGCATTTTCTTGGCAGCGTAAAATATTTTGGCTTTTAACATGTTCAATATCAACACTTTTGCAAATCACCAAACACATTAATTAACAGTTTCTCATTATGTTGATAGACAATGTGATGTGGTTGGCACTGCATTTCCTTCAAAACATGTTTACTATTTCAAATTGGTATTAAATGTAATTTCAAGGAAACACGGTTACCTGGAAACACAGATGATACGTATGTTGCAATAACCCATAATACGACATCTTGCAGGATAAAGCTTGTCTTCAGTCGATCAATGTGCCCTGTGAATGCACTGTATTCTGGATAGTTGTTATTTTGCAATACTGCTGAAATATAAACGCGTGCCTATTAGATTAAGAGAAAGATCAATTTAATTATCTCAAGTTAAATACTTATTAAGATGATATGATGTACACGTGGGTTTATGCTATATTTACCATCATATGCTAGATGCCAATAGCTAATACCATTCACTTTTTATTGCCTACTTTTTAACCAGATAAATTTACTTCAGCAGAAATACAAATGCCAGAGAGTGAGATATTTATACAATACATCAAAGATCTGAAAATTTCTACAGTACATGCGATATATTTATTCTGAAAACTCTATTTGTGTTGGAAACCTCTTTGCCTCTCAATTTTTCAGCACATTCACAGAGGGCAGTTAGCCTTGACATTCATTTGAAACACTAGAAGAGAGCAGAACTGCATATTTGCTGTCCACAGCATCCCTGAGCAAAACAACTTAATGGTCTATTCACAAGCTGATGCACGACCTTGTCTTCTGTACTCGGAAATGCAAAATACAGCTGGAATCACCATTAAAAGCCAAAAGTATTGCTTTTCCATTAAAAGTGAAGTGACACTGGTTTCATGTTTTTTCTCTCTCCTTTGTTAAAACCCTTGCAAGGGCATGGTGTATTTCTGGAGTTGTTTACAAATGTTACAAGTGGAATTTAAAATTACATCTGTATGAGCACGTCCCACATATCTGTTTGACTAATTATGTTGTTCCACACTGGAGCTGGTTTTTGATTTCAAATGGGCAATTTGGTTAAATTCTGATTCATTGATTGGTTTTTGAACACCTCTCTGACTCTGCTTTGCTTTGATATGTGATATACATTTCTGTTGCTGTGCTATTTTGTGATCCTGCTGTCTTCCACATCTCCCGGCGTAGTGTTTGTTATTGTAATACCCGCTGTATTTTGTTTGTGTTTATCTGTGATGTGTGCACATTTATAGTAATTGGCATGTCGTTAAATGTAACATGCAGCATTAAAATAGGACATTAAAGAAAAGGATGTCACGTACCAAGCCCATCTCCCGTCTTATAATGCAGCTTAATGCTTCATATATGTTATTGTTGGATGCTCCCCAGAGATAAAAATGCAGGATGCAGGATCTCTTTTACTGTAGCATTATAAACCTGTCCCTCATCACTTTTTATCCCCCCATCCACACACACACACACACACACACACACACACACACACACACACACACACACACACACACACACACACACACACACACACACACACACACACACACACACACACACACACACACACACACACACACACACACACTATGTTTGTGTTTTAGGGTTTGTCACACTGGTATTTCCTGCAGTAATATGTCTGTGTGCAGAAATGGCAGGGCGCACTGTGGCTCATTATAATGCACTAACATACCTGGGGGAAGAGATGCAGATGTTCTATAAGCAGCAGCAGCAGGCCCAGGTACAGAGCTGTTACAGTGTCTGACATGTTCAACGAAAAAAATAGAAAAAGGTTTTGAGCAGGATCCGAGGAGGATAAAGATCTGCGTGTGATGTGAAATTAATGAAATAGAGGTATAGGTTTCTGGACATACCAACTGGATCTCAGGAGAAGGATTTTGTAGGGTTACACTTCATCAATCTCCTGTTGTGCAGTGTATTTCAGGAGAAATATTGTGATTAATTACTGTAATTTACTTCTCTTGTACACCCAGCCTCTACTTCTTTGTCATTTCCCCCAACTCCCACAGTGATTTTTGACAACCTCCAGAGGTTAAACTTGTTGCATTAATTTGCAGGTTGCACAAGTAAGCCAGTGGGAACACATGAGGTTTTTTTGCTTTTGTTTTTTCAGTTGTTTCTCTAATCCTTAAAATTAGTATCACTGTTTAATATTCTGAAGTTTTCTCATGCTTTTGTTATAAACCAGTTTAAATTATGGTGAGTGTGGAGTACAATATATAGCCATGCTCTTTGAAAAGGTTACAGCTATTGAGCTGCATAACAGTCACAACATGACATAATGTCAAGTAATTAGAAAAAGATTCTGCATAGCAAAGTACAGTACACCCAAACTGTAAGGTATACTGCCAACATGCTTGAGGCTTTTAAGTGCTTTAAACTTAGTTTGATACAGCTGACTAAGCAACAGAACTCCTCTGGAGATTAGAAACGCTTTATCCTTGAAAAATTAGAAGTTGTATTTAATTATTTGTGCAAAAAAAAATGCAACACTTAAGAAATGAGTTAATTAGGTGAAGCAAAAATATTTCATAACCAGTTAAAACTGACTTGCTCTTCCTTCTATTGTGACATGACCATGTAAACATTTCAGTCCTCAAAATTAGTTGAAAAGTGTCATTGACAGACACATTTTATTAAAAATTGTTTTCAGCAGCTTTTCTAACCAATTATATTCACCCTCATTACCTTTCAGTCTATCAGACTGAGAGCCGCATTGCCAGCATTGGTCTGCCAAAGTCACTGTAGTGTGGAATGAAGTAAACGAACCAACAAATGAATGCAAACAGCTGACATACATTGAGAATGTACAGTAATTTAAGTAATAATATGTTTAACAAACTACTACTGGCACTCAAATATATACAATACAGTACGAGTCAACATTTTGGACACACCTACTTAAGGGTTTGTCTTCTTTTTTACTATTTACTAGGTCAATACTAATAACATCACAACTGTGTAATGGAATTATGTAGAAGAAAAGTGTTAGTAAAGAAAAATATGTCTGTTTTGTATTTAATAATATGGAATTTAGATGCAAAGCAAAGTTAGATTGTTTCTTCTTAATGTACTTGAGACTATCAGTTATGTTGTAGTAAGGTAGTGTTGCGATACAGGAAAATATTAGACACACAACGGACACACACATTTCTCAACTTCAAGTGTGACACCGAAGTTACAGACAGGAGCTACGAAAACACCAGTACGAATTTTTGACACTGTTTTTACGCCTGAGCTGACCATAATCAGGAGGCACTTTGATTGTGGGGAGTTCTGTTTACGCTGTCAAACCTGCAGTCTGCCGTGGCGTCATGGCAGAGTCAGAGGGGAACTCTGGGAGACAGGCGGGTTAATGACGTGTTTGCACGGAACATAACTGTCAAGTGTTACGTCATCTTTAACGACACGCATCAAGACAGCCGTGCATGCATTTCGCAGTTACTTAATTAACATTTTCAACTACTAGCAATTTATGGAAAAAAACACTCAACAACAGAAGTAAAGAGAAAGAACAGTCCATCATCCTTTAAGACGTAGAATCCAGTCACCTCAGAAAATTACAAGGACTTTGAGAGCTTCCTCAAGGGCAGATACAAAACTCAATCAAACGCTGGGATGAAAGCGACTCTTACAAGGATCGCCTCAGGAAAGGAAGACCATGAAGTTCCCGTCACTGCTGGGAAGAAGTTCATTAGAATTTCCTGCCTCAGAAATCGCCAATTAACGACATCTCAGATTAGAGCCCACATCAATACTTCCCAGAGTTCAATCAGCAAACACATCTCAACATCAGCTGTTTGGAGGAAACTGCATGAGTCAGGTCTTCATGGTCAAATTGCTGCGAATAAACCATTACTGAGAGAGATAAAGAGGTAGATGAGAAACTCTTGGGTCAAGAGATGCAATCAATGGATATTCAACCAGTGGAAATCTGTACTTTGGCCTGAAAAGTTCAAATATGAGTTTTTTGATTACACATTTTTGGTTCTCATCCCACGGGTTCAAATACTGCTGTTTTATCACAGGCCATTGGCATCTCAGAGATATGCATAAGGTACTCTTTGGTGTCTCATACAAGTGCAGACAGTGACTTTGGTTTGGGACCAATGAAGTGGGTACAGACCCATATAATCATGCTGTGAATTTGGGTGTTATCATACCAGGTAAGTGTTTCCATAGGTGTCAGCCTTTATTTCATTATGAGAAGTCTTGAATAAACATCTAATAATTAAACATTAACTATATCCTTACATTTATAGTTGTGAAGAGTGTTCCTTTCCATAACATGTTTTGTTATTTTTGTTTGTATTTTTTTATATCCAGGGTTGTGTGCATTGCTTTTACTATCCATATCCCTATCTGAAGGACCTGTTACAAATTGAGGATAGAGCTCATATTATTGTTTTATTTGAGCTAATATGAGAACTTACTTGTGCTGTGGTTCAGACTTAAAGATGATCCAGGTATTGAACTGTCTCCGGTGTGGTAGAAATGAAACAGATATGTATAGGACAGAAGGTTCTGAAGTTTAGGAAAGAACAGAGTGATGTACATGTTATCAATCTGACTTGACCTGTTTCTTCAGAAGGTTATATAATATGTGAAGAAACTACAGAATGTACACAGTGTTAGAGAAATAAATATCTTTGTGTAAAATGTTCTGGCTTCTATAGTAGACTATTTTGTCCTTTGACTGATATTAATAACCAAGAAGTAAAGAGACAGGAGTGTGTAAAGGAAGATGTCAGAGAGAGAAGGCAGTGGCAGTTATTTTGTCAGGAATCTAATAACAGATAATGAAAAGGTGAAAAGTCAGCGGTGACAGAGCAGCTGAGTTCATAATACTGTGTTAACCATTGCTATCTGGGAAAATTGTTTAAATTACCCACTTAACTTGAGTATGAACCCAGTCAGGAGGGAACACACCCCTACCATTAGCCTCCCTTTAACAAATTACAGCTTTGTCTCTGTGTGCCAAATATATGAACGTGAGTCCCAGTGCAGAGGCAGGGATTTCTTTAAAAAGCAAGAGTTTGTGAAAAGAAGTCAAGCCACCAAGTACCACCAGACATATGTAACTAACCTGAAGTCATTAATAATACAGATAATCTGTCAGACTGAGACGTTCTGAAAACAGACAGAACTGTTCACTAGCTGTTGTATTTCGGATCCCACTTTGCCACCTCACAGTAAGATTTTGTTGCCACATTCAATTCTACCTCCATGTGCAATAAACCAATTAAGGCGGTCCAATTAAAACCCAATTCCAGCTGAGACCAGCATGCCTTGTGCCTAATGGTTATGTTGTAATTAGCTCCAGAGAGATAGGCCTCAGGGATACACTCTCCTGAATTGTTACTTGCACATATACAGACATATTTCATCTTTGTTTTTTTCTGGCCATATTATGCTATTACATCTCAAAAGGTATTGATCTGGATAAAAAGTTTGGAGAAAACACTGGCTATTTTTTAATTTTTTTCTGCAATGTCATGGTGGAAAAGCTGTCATAGTGTCAGAGGTGTACAGTAACACTGTAATTGGCACTCATATACACCTACATCCTTTTAAGATGAGAGAATGTCTGTATACACTGCATACACACATACATACACACACACACACACACACACACACACACACACACACACACACACACACACACACACACACACACACACACACACACACACATAGTCACTATAACGTCGTCAGCCACTATCTTTCTGGTGAAATGAGAATGAGCCCAAAAGAAAGCAACATATTTCCACCATTCTCAAATGGCTGGGACTCTTTATGAGGACAGATGACTTTAATGGCCACACTGTGTGTGTTTTGGCTACATTCAATGCAGCTAAACAGGAGCAGGCAAATGGAGGCGAAAATGACATTTTCTCCTTTCACATACGTGTTTCACTAAATGATGAGTATTGATTTGTTGCTTTATGCAGCACTACGTGTACATGTCCATGATGATAAATTCCCCCCCGATGCCATAACCACAATTTTACTCTCATATCTGCCAGTGACCTCGTGCAGGGGTCCAGTTTGAATGAGCAGGGGTAATAACTGAGATAATTAGAGCCAAATGCAGATAAAAAAACAAACAAACAGCAAGTGCATCATGCTGATTGGATGCAGAATTATTGCGAGAATAATTGTGCTGCAGTGTGCACCACACAATCAGTTATGATTTATTGATTGCCCTCCTCGTAATGTGTAATGCAATTGCTCTTTATTGCTTTATGTAGACCAGGGCTAATAAAACATCCTGACACTCTACGTGAAAGGTCTGTGCAAGTGCTCTCAGATAAAGAACGAAGGAACAGTTTGTGAAATCTCAGATTGGAAACTATCGCTGGAGGAAGAAAAGGTTGTTATATTTATATTAAATACTGATTATGTTTTTTTTTTAAATATTTATCGGGTGCCTTCGCGCCTACCTAGTTTTTTCTTTTTTCAGACTTTTCAGTGGTCCAAGCCAAAATAGCAGGTGTGAAAAGGGCCTGAAATGATGGTCCAGATCAAAGGACAAGGAGGAAGAGACAAAGTATTTATTTTCAATGTGGTCCCATAAAGAAAACTAAACGTTTTTCTATCTCCATTGAAACAGAAAAAGCTACTGGTTGATTTGACAACATGGCGACATCAGAGGCACGCCCACCTACAAACCAATCAATGTCAAGTATAGGGAGCTACAGCCTGTGCAGATAATGACATACAGTAGGTGTGTCACGCAAAGTTCTAGGTGTACATGATCAACTGTCTTGAGCTTACTGCAAATAAGAATTTCAGCTGCTCTAGGCTTAAAATGATTCCCTTTTTAGAACTCCATTAAATCTCTGGTTCTTCTAGTTCTTTGTTTTAATGGGCCGTAAAGCACTGGAGCAGACTTTAACAAATACAACATGTAAGTTCAGATGGTGTTATTGTGATTATTTGTTGCACAGCCAAGAGCTGCTCCAATGACTCAAACTAAGGGAGTAATTTTAAATACACTCATCTAAACATGCTTGTTATGAACACATTGTGGGAGACTCTCTACACAGAAGATAAAAGGAGAGGTCTGCTGGTCTTGGCTCGTCCTGCTGATTCCTCTCGTTCTTAAAAAAATGCTAATGCACCTGTGTTTGATGATATGGAAGATCAAGAGGAGGACGAGGAGGCGGATGAGAAGCGTGAGCAATGCATTGGTATAGGCTCCTTTCATTTCTCCTGGAGACGACGCAAGAGACACATAGCCGTCAGGCTCAGGAAGTTGCGTCTGGAAAAGGCTTGACAGCAGAGCCCTGGGCAAGTGAGAGGAGTGTATCCTCTGCTACAGCGCCACGAGAGCGACAGAAGAGTGTGAGTACAGATAGCGGAGTGAAAAGACATGAAAAAAAGAGAGATGGAATAGAGTTGGTGGGGTGATTTGAATAGAACTGTGATGTGAGGAGTGGAGAGAAGGAGGGAGGGAGGAACGAAGGGAGAGAGGGGACTGTGTTCTGCAGCCATCTGGCCCGTTCACTGATCCAGAACGTTGACACTGGCAGCTGAAGAAGAGGAGGAGAGGAAGGGGAGAAGGGGAGCAGAGTAGTCCTCAGTTCTGTGTCTGAAGAGAGAAGTCTGTTTGTATTAGTTTAATCTTATTCACAGTGGTCCCCCCCACACACACACATGCACACACACATAAAGTATATATATAGTGCACTGTAATAATAATAGTTGTTCTTATCTTATCCGAAGCTGTAGAAGCACATCCAGAGATAGACTGTTGCCACACAGACAAGTGGCACCCCCTTCATCACATAGACAACAAGCTGATCTGTTCTCTCAGCTTTAAGACAAATTAACCACCCAGGTGTAGATAACGCCTTGGGCCGAAGCATAAACTCATCTTTTGTGTGCGTTGGAATTAATTCCAATAATGGTCACCATTGTGTGTGAGGCTGAACGGCAAAGATATATATATGCAGAACACCTGCATATCACACAAGAAAGCAGGTAAAATTCCTCTAACTCCTATAAAGGGGCTACAGTCGTATCAAGAGAGGCTTTATGAGAGAGAAAAAGATGAATATTTTCCTTTCACCTCCTATTTTGATCAAACAATGACAGATTATTTGTTGTCACCTCATGGCGATTTTAATTTTAATGATTCACAATTTATAATTCCATGATGTTAAATTAGGAATTATCCTTTGCTTGAATTTTTTAAATGAGACAAGACTAGCAATTAGGATTTTTGTTTGTGAAGATAGCTCCAGTTGTCCACGCTCGTCAGCGCTTAACCGAGGCTGGATTCAGCATCGAGGGTTGTTCACACACAGGATTGGGAAAAAGGTGGCATATCTAGCCCAAACAGATGGCATTTGTACGCCCGCATGAATGAACACACACACACACACACACACACACACACTAATACAGTGCTTACACACATACACACACACACACCAACCTACACAAGCTCAGACTGTATGGGGAGATAGTGGTGTTGTGGTGTGGTATCCAAAATCAATCAAAGACCATATGCAGCCAAATATGAACAGGGAGATAAAAGAGTTACAAAATTAACGTAAAGCAAAACATCTGGAACAAATGCCAATAAAGTGAACACACCTAACAGGATGGTGCAAGATTAGATTAAGATTAATACATAGAATTTGACCAGTAAAAATGACAGTCATAAAGAGAGTACTCAGCTGTGAACAAAACACAGTTGACCTCTAAAAATAAATTCTGGCTGCTCTAATTGTTGAATTATTTCTTGATGGTGCAGAATGATGAGCGAATATATGAGTGGTTGCTAATCTGGTAGCACCTTTTGACTGAAGTTAAAAAGAATAATATAATACATTTAAGGGTATATCAAAAGCTTCTAACGTAAATTGAGCTACCAGTTCTCAAAGTCTGGTTGCTGTTTAGAACATTCAAAATTAAAAGAACCACAAAACATTTTAATTAATTGTGATTTCCTTAAACTTCTATAAAAATTGCATGAACAAAATTCTCATAACTGTTAGTTTATAAGAACTCGTGTTCCCTGTATTCTTCCTGAGGATGCTTATCTGGTCTTTGCATCAAATAATCATTCTCAGTGTCTACTGTAACTGAAAAGGATTCAGTGCTGTGTTTCTATGATATCTGTATTTTTATTAACAGCCTGTGGGTTAGTAACTACTCATGGGACCCGAAGAAAAATGTCAGTTTTTAGTTTTGTTTTTCTTTCAAAAGAAACCAAAAAGCACTTTGGGTTCAGCCAAAAGAGAATCTACCAAAACTGCTATGGCTACAACTAATAAGCACAAGTTAAAGTCAAAGCAGCTGCAGTGTCTGAAGATTTCTGAAAGTTTTGTCCCTGTGCTCAAACTGTGGAATCCTTTACGTAGATATCTTTTGGAGATGCGCTAACACTGTGTTTCCTCTTTGGAGATAATGTAGGAAGTTATGTTGCATGAAAAGCAAAGCTTGCCATTAAATCACGATCAAAACAATTTGGGCATTTTACAGTTTGGTGGTATTTAAACAACAGATAACTACAAAGGTGATATATTAATGTCAGCATGTTTACGCACTTTATAGCGCTAAAATAATCTGCATTTACAAATCTTTTTCAGTTGTCCCATTTGAAGCCGCATTCGTTTTGCATTACGGCTACACAGCAATGCTCATCTGACCTTTTAGTTCAAACATGGTGCTGTACTACACTGTCACTATCACTGCTTTGCTTTTTCTCTCATTTTGTCTCTTCTGCTCATGTGGGATCAGTCTGTCTTTGTGCATGCAGGCCGGCAGCTCTCAGCCATATTCACCATCCCTGAAGGAGAAGCAAGCCTGTCCCAAAGTCGCTGAGGCGGATTAGTCTGTCCGCTCTCTGTCTCTTCACGCCACCACTCCCTCCCTTCCCACAACCTACTTAGATATTTTGGAGGGGCTCGGCCTGTGGAACAACAACAAGCTTATAGGGTTGCCAAAAGTTTATGCATTTGTGGAGGTGACTGGGGGCCTATGTGCCTTTCATACCGCAAATGAAATAGTTCTCTAGTTTCGGTCCACTTTATAAATTCGACTAATATAAGACACAGTTGTTTATGCATTTGAGTTAAATGATAATTGTCAATGATTGGTGTCAAAAAATACAGCCAGCACATCCAAACAGCAACCTCAAACTAAAGGGAATTAAGTTATTGTGAATGGATATACAATTAGAGATAGCTTTGCAGCTTGTGGATCCTAATGGCTTTTTATTATTATTTTGCCATCTGTAATAAGTTATGGAAGCCATATTTGTCAGAGAGGGACCAAAAGCAAATAAATCATCACAAAGAAGATGTTAAAATGTGTCTTCATCTAAAAAAAAGAAGTACATCATCTATGTGTGGCAACAAGTCTAACCAATCACATTGAGGCTAGCTTCACGTACTGTATTAATTGATTAAATGTGGATGGTTATTTAAGCCAGGCAAGGCAAATCTCAGTTACTACATAAGATACAAACATCTGTCACTTACCCCTTCAGTATTCTTCCTGGTGTAAAAAAAAAAAAACACAACCAGGGAGAGACAAAAGCCTGTCAGGTAGTATTTTAAACACTTCTCTCACAGCTGGTGATCAACAAGATATCTGCCCCCCCAAAAAAAGTTTATAATTCTAACCTACTGATGTGACTGAAACAAAGAAGAAGGAGTCCCCCTTACTGTTGCAACTTTTAGCCATAGGAGACTGCCTCTGCTGCATCATTGTCATTGGAGCTGGTACTGGACAGTAAGCAGAACAGAAATCATGTTCAAGAATATAGTTATTTTTTTTAAAGCTGCCGTAGTCATGGAAGACACAGTCAGAAGGCAGGAAGACAATGATTTGGTTGTTTTCAGCAGAACTTTTGCTCTTTTGTGACAGGCTCCCACTGCTGACTGTCCCAATGTCCCTGAGGAGAAGGGCAGAGGGCTGGCCTTTGGAGGAACTTTGTTCCCTAGTCCCTCAGAAGCAAAAGAACCATCAGTCCCTTGCCATGCCTGGAGACACAGGGAGACAGACAGCAGCAGACATAACACTCACTACTACCTTTGCATCAGGACTCTTTGACAACTAGGGTGGGACTGGGGAAACTGAATTCATGATAAAGTATCCTGATCACCACCCAAACAGTCTTCCATGTCATCATCCTTACGTCACTGAGCTGTAAGTTCAAGCTGGAAATAATGAGTCTGAGGACAAAGTTATAGTTTAAGCAGAGGAGTAGTCTTGGATAATTGAATCAAGATACTGTTAATGAATTGAAGGTAAATGATCAAGAGTGTGTGAAACAAAACTTTGTCCAAAGGATTAAATAGATAAAAGTACAAAAGCCATTTCATTGTCTTTGCCACAAAATTAAGACTCTCACCCGGAGGCTTGTCTTAGTGTCAATTCTTGGAACCTGCTAGAAAACAACTCCATTTGCTTACAATTGTCTAAATGTTTCAATACTATTTGCATGCATGTGTGGTCACATTAATTGCTCTTTTTTCATTAACTGGTACAGCAACAAAAATACAGACTCATTATCAATTTTGTATGTATGATCACAGCTGCCATTTACCTTTGCTGCTCCTTGCTCAGGCCAAATTAAAAAGTATTTAACACTGAAGTAGCACTTTTGAATACCAATTATGTCTATGAATTGTGTGTTGACTATTATTTAGAAGCATGGATTGATTTTACGTGTCATATATACAGCTAAAACCAGGTGCGAATGTCAAGCTAAATGTTTTAGCTTGTGAGACTTCTAAAGGCCAAATGAAAGGTCACGTTGGATTGCAAAGTTTCAAGGTAACAGAGGCAGAGGTCTGCCTCAGCTTCACACTCAGCTGAAATTGGCGGAAGATTAGGCTGAATTGAAGTCTTCTGAATGCCTCCGTTCATATATTCATCTGACAGGATAAAGATCCCTTCTCGGTCACAGATTCTGCTGTCATTTTTATTTCAGTCAATTAACTCCGACTTCCTGCCTATGCAAGTCACCACAAATAAAAACGAGAAAAGAAATAATCATACATGCTCAAATCTGTGTGAAGGTACTCAATGCACACACACCTACACACACCAGCTACTGGATAGACATTACATAGCTCAATACATTTATTAAACTATCCATATACCTGTGAGTCTCAAGTTAGTGACCAGAATATAAATGTGGGCAGGTAGAGCTCAATATTTTGACCTCAGTTGTCATTATCTCAGCGCTGGTCAGTCAGACATGGTGTGGCACTACCAGCCACTGTATCCATAATTAATGACTGAGCCACTATGCAAGAGCACACAGAGCCAATCAGCTGTGCTTTTCAGACAGCCCATCTAATGAAGACACAAAGTCAACTTGTCTGTGTCCATGGCCTCCCAAAGTGGTAGCCAGTTATTCCAATGCATGTTCTCAATTTGATTTAACTCACAAGTCTCGTTTGAAGAGATGAGTGCAGCCCTGAAACCCATCTCTCCTTTAACATGTCATTTGGCTTGCCACCAATCACCTAAATTGGTCAGCAAAAAGTTTCATTTTGTCCTTGTGAAGTTAATCAACTCATTGGCGCACCCATAACCTGGGAAGCAGCCTATTTATTGTCTCCGAAAGGGAGATTTTTCTTTCCCTGGCCTCCATGGCAAATAGGCAGAATTGCACATTAGTTTTCTCCCTGGGTGGACGGCCCGCTTTGTTGGGGGCTGGAGCCTAGAGTGATTGAATAGCTCCCAGAGGAAGAGGCAATTTCACAATTCGAGCTTCTCACCACTGAGAAAACCACAGTGCAAGGAAGGTTGGGAGTGGAGGTGTCAACGGGTGACAGGGGATGTGTGATTGTATGTGTTTTTAGCAGTGTTGGGCAAGTTACCTGAAAACGGTAATCAATTCCTCTGAGCATGTTACTCAGTGAAAAATAAATTATATTACTTTACTAATTATGCATAAGTAATGCCTATTACTTATTACTTTCATCAGTCACCCCAGATGTGTCTATAAACAACTCCAAATAGAAATAGAGAACAGAAGAACAGAAATAGAAAACAGGACAATGCATTTTCACAAACAGGCAGTCCTGCAATTTGGATGGATTTACTGCCCATCCAGCAGCAGCTAGCTTAGCCTCAGTGACTGCACACAGCCCTCCAGAGGGCCGAGCTTCAGACGCATGCTTCACACACCCTTCAACTCAAAATATAGCGAGGTGACATTTGAAGTCCTGTGGACCTGCGGATGATGTTAGCAAGCCCAGTAAGAACACATACAACTTTGGGGAGTCACATTCTTGCTTGTTTGATGGGGGCTATCTTTCTAGCCCAACTCCCCAATGCACCGAGTTAACGTGTAGCAGACCAGTCTGTCAAATGAACACAGAGAGCCAGGCTTATATAAGGCTCCATCCAGAGTCTATTCCTAATCAGTAGGTAAATATGCTGATGAAATATAAAAGTAATGGAGTGTTTCTGAATTTAGTAATTGTAATCTAATTGCTGCAGTTATGTACATGGCACCAAATCACCACATAATTAATCTTCCATCTTAAATAACACTTGGCGAAAGAGGGGAGGGAAAAACTCCCTTTTAACAGGAAGAAACCGACAAAAGAACATCTGCATCTGCCAGTTGGGGTGAGGGGAGAGCAGAGAGAAAGATGATGAGCACAGAGACACAACAAACAATATCGGGCAAGTTGGCAGGGTCAGTAAACACAGATCATAAACATGCGGCTCCGGAGGCAGACTGGGGAAGACCCAGTCCCTAAGTTGAGATGTTACTGAGACAAATCAGAGGCGAGCCTCTCAGGGAGTTCAGAGACTGAATTTACGTATGGGGGAGTGTCACAGGATGAAAGTCGGCGGGTGTTTGTATGTGTGTGCTCAGTGGTCATTCTGTGCTTTCTTTCAACTTTTGCTTGGGATCGAAGAAAAGGGGTCTTTTCCTTTTTCCCTTGTGGAAGTCCACATTCACAGCAGTAATGCAGGCACAATGCTACAACCAATACAAATGGATAAATGCACATTTACATTTTCAATTTGATATTTTGTAAATTCAAATGGTATCCAGTGAGGCTTTACTTTGCAAGACTGCTGAGAACAGACCTGTTGTGTTTGCACTGACAGTTACTGTTCCTCTGTACCGTCCAGTCGACCCCACCCAAACCTGCACACCTTTGGGTGGCTCTGCTGCTTATTAGGATTCTTGCACATGTTTGACTCTATAGACTTGGGGATTATGAGTTTTAACAACTTGTGTTTTAATGAGTCTTTTTACTAATGTTATGTTATCATATTTGTAAGAAAGAATATTGCATCCTTTGTTATTGTTTGAGTTAAATAATGATGCAAGGTTCTGAAACAACAGAATATATCTGTCTATATCCATATATATCTATCTATATATCAATATATATTACAGAGACAGAAAAGTCTATTGGGAGTTTACGCACCACACAGACATTTACCGTGACGTAAACGTAGGTTATCAGGGCATCTCGCATACAAGTGAAACTTTCCAACTGACACCATCTTCATTTGTGATCTCTCTGGACTTAACAGTATCGCACCTTTCATTTAAAATACACCTTTTTATTTTTAAAAGAATGAATAGCAATAGAAGAACATAACATCACCTCTGACTTCTTTTAGAAGGAATGGAAACATGGTGTGCTGTGCTTGCTTCCTTTGCCCTTTGCTTAGACACCTGTTTCCTTTCACAAACTGACCTGAAGCTTTTTAGTGAGTACAAGAAAATGTTCTTTTTAATTGAATATTTAACGGGTTTCACAACAGAAAACAAAGATCATAGGCTGTACTCTGATAGCGCAAAGACAAATGCCTATGCAGCTAATTAAAACAACAAAGCACAGCAGGAAATAAGTATCATGTATATGTAGAGCTGCAGTTCAGCGCTGCAAGATCTGGAGATATCTTTCTACTTCAAGTGGTTTTGTTCCAGAGTTGTGACAGATCTTAATTCAGTCTAAGTAAACTCCTTAAAGCACGTAATGCCAGCACAGTCTGCCTCTCGTTTGAAACAAACTCATTTTGACCTTTTTGTTTGGTAACCCCCGACTTTTGTTCTCTTTTCCACCTGACCCTGTAGCTCAGTGACAGTTGCGCAGATGTGGTTAGACAGCTCTTTTTTGCATCATGCAGTAGTTTTCATTCCCTGGAGGTGGAGAAGAAAAACGCAGCTCACAACAGCATGCGTGTACAATTGAAATTAGTGTTATTTGAAATGGCCTTGGTGACTCAGTAAAGTACTCTGTGTAGAGGAAGTCACGTTGCTAAATGGGAAGCGTTTTAAGCTGTGTGACTGCACTGGATTCACAAAGTGAAACGACTTTCGCAGCAACTTCTCAAGAGGAACATTAATTTGTTTTGCCACTGTCAGGCCTGATAAGCTAAAGAGGCATTATGTAGTTTATTAACTTAATGGCCTCTTTTGGTGACTAACAACAGCGCTGACAGATTAGATCACCTCCTGAGTTATAGTTTGCTATAATGTCGCAAACAGCAAAGATATGAAGAGGCAACTGCAACAGATACTGTATGCGAGCTAATTAGAATGGAAACCCAACAAAAATGCCTGATGAACGGATAATATATTGTACCTTAAAAAAATTTATGAAAATGATCGTTTTTTCATTTCTGTTTCAGGTTTAAATGTGTTGTGACACTCGGTTCTCAGACATATTTTGGATAGGCAGTGTTTTAAAGCAAAAGAAAAATGTCAGCAAAATAAACATGAACTCATGGTCACTGATCAACAACCCCATCAAACCCCTGCAGATATAACATTGTCATTGTGTGCTACGGGGCAGTAAAATCAGCAAAAGTTTTTTGGATGACAAACAGGACTTTTCATTCTATTATGATCAGGGAGATAAGCAAGGGGTCAACACAGGACACTTTATTGCCCTGCATGTACCCATAGTGGCGTGCAAATGTCACCCTTTGTGCTTGGATGGATTGTTTACAAGGCGCAGAGTTCAAATATAAAACTGAAAGCTGTTACTGTCCCCCTCACCTCTTCTTACCTCTGTTCCCCTGCTGAGAGCAGCGGTAGTTTTCAGAAAATGGTTCAACGGCAAGTAAAAGCTCACAACTTCATGCTGGCTGCAGTGTTTTAACACTAACTCGGCCTCTATGGAATCTGACAGGCTCAGAATACAAAGCTGCACCTGAGCTGTCCTGAAAACAGATAATTATGCAACTGATCCCAACTTTCTCAGATCTGAACAGATTTGCATCAAAACAAAACAAAACCAGGGAAGTATGTAGGGGTCAATATTTTTCAAGTACACACAGTATATGTTAGCTTTCCTGATGAAGCACATGAGATACATGAAGACAAAAGAAATGTGTGAACAGTCAGTAAGATGTGTGTCACCTGAATCGGAATTTTCCTCTGAGGAGGGAAAGAAGATATTAGCAGTAGATTTTCATTCAAATTTTACCTCATAAAAGTACAAACTAGCATCACACAGGCCAGAGTATTTTCTTGCTTAAAGGAAAAGTATGGAAATCCACTTTGATGTTACTGACTTCTTAGGACTAATGAGGAGATTGCTTTTCTTGAGGAGGCACAGCGAATCAAGTAATCAGGGGTCAGTTTATATCCTCAATCAGCAATCACTTCTCTGAGTGCCTGACGGGCAGCGTCTACCACCAGCTCAATTCAAATGATCCGCAGGCGTATTAATCATTCTTCAAGAGCTTAATGAAAAGCAAAACAAGCGATCACAACCCTCAACGGCTTATCTTTGAGGTAGATTTCTCCTGTGACATTTAAAAATAACAGATAACACAACGTAAACTAGTTTTGACTTATTTCATTAAAATGTACTGAACAAATTGCAATCCAATGAGTTCAATATCAAAGTTATGGCTGCAATGATCTTTTTTTTTTCAGCCACTACGATGACATTTACATATTATCACCTCATTAGGTTGTAAAGGGGAACATATTAGCCTGCAAATTGACTGTTTACACATCCAATACCAACACCCAGGAGCACTAGTATTCATTTGTAGACGTCTTTCGGTTCCCCTCATGATTACCTCCGTTTTGCAATATCTGACATTTATTTGGCAAGATGCTCCAGTTTATTTACCAACTAACTTCAAATTAACTCGGTCTGCCATTTAGTTTTAGACAGGTTGCATACAATGGGTTTACCCAAGTGTTTTCCTGTAAAACAATAAAAGAAAAAAATAGACTGATGGGCTCCTGTATGAGGGAAAATACAAAGTCAGGTTATAACTTGGGTTCTATGACTCATACACATTTGATTGTTAACATGAAAATGTTTATGAGTACAATACTCGAGTATTAGGAGGAAGTAACTGCTGCTAGCTGCTAACAGGCTACCGCTGATTGGCTACTCTCCTCTTGTCCACTGCGAATCAGTTGCCCGTTCTGGCTACCTCCCTTTGCCCAGTTGCAGTTGGGCTAAACTAAAGTCTGGGTGCCGACTGCGGGGAGGCGATTTAACCGACGTCTCAGCCCAACAGGCTGTGTAGCTCTGGGGGGATAAGTGTGTCATGCCGGCCGCATCGCACCCGTTTCAGCTGTGTTTTTACCTGTTGTTCTTATCCCTTTATCCGGCCTTTTATCTTTTATCCGGCCTTTTTAACCTTTTTTAGAAGGTTTAACCACTTTTTTTTTTAACCATAACACCACACAGCTCTCCGGCTGGTCCCGAAGGTTATGAAATGTGATCTGTGTGACATGTTTGCCATCGTTCCTGAAGAAGATTTTACTACTAGTGCTTTTATCTGCTCCAAATGTACCAAGATCAACCACTTACAAGACCTCCTTATCGAACTGAAAGGCCACATCAAGCGGGTAACCCAGCAAAATGCCATTTTAAAGGAGCAATCCAAATTACAGGACAATTTTAACAGAACTGTTCTAGTTGGTTCTCCTGGGCTCTGACCTTTTCATTCTGCCCTGTTTGCTGCTACCTTGCCACTTCTGGACACTCCTGCCATCACTACCACACACACACCGTTCCTCATGACCCTCCTGCTGCCATCCCCACCAGCACCACCTCTCATGCTGCTCTACAGGGTCCTCCTCCCATCACCGCTGCTCCCCCACATCTCCCTTGTTCACCTACCTCAACTGGTCCCACAAATTCCACCCCCCGGACTCCCTCCAGGAAGATGGTACCTTGGCGCCACGGAAGAAGTTCACAAGGACAACATTCGTCACATCACCCTTCTCTCCAGCTCTCAAACCGGTTCAAAGTACTGACCTCAGATGAGGACCGGTGCTCTCTGTCCCACTCGCCTCACCCTGCTCCTGGCCCCCGTGCATCCAGACAGCCTGGACCCTCCAGACCCCACCCCACCCCCTCTCACCCATCTCAGTCCCCTCGGCCCAGACTGCTTGACCCAGATGGCCCTCTTCCACCCTCTGTGGATTCTACCACCTCCACCCTGGTCATCGGCAGCTCCATGGTTCGCGACACTCGCCTTCACCCCTTATCCGGCCCCTCTAAGGCCCTATGTTTCCCTGGTGCCTGCATTCTTGACATTCAGCGCAGACTCCCCACCATCCCACCTAAATATCCCAACATCAGCACCATAATCACCCACATCAGAAGTAATGACATCAGAGCTGGACAGTCAGAGGTTTTAAAACGAGACTCCTCAATTCACTGTTGGACACTGGCAGCAAGATCATCGTCTCAGGCCCCATCCCCGCCCACAACAGGGGAATCCAGAGGTGGTCCAGACTTTTTTCTCTGCACACCTGGCTGAAGGACTACTGTGCCGCCACTGGGATCCCCTACATCAACAACTTCGACCAGTTCTGGGCGAGGCCCATCCTCATGAAGCGCGATGGCCTCCACCCGAACAGAAGGGGATCCCAAATGCTGTCTGAGAACGCGGACTCTGCACTGAGGTAATGACACGGCGGCACGGTAGGAAATGTTGCAGCACCCCCTACTCCTCTTGCCGAGTCCACTCTCCAAAACAAGACTGGTACACCTTCTTTTATTACCACCATCATTTCCTACCATAGATTCACTGCAGCATTCTCAGTATCACACCCCACTGCTGCTAATTATAATAATTTGATTAGAGTTCCTCTGCAACATCCCTTACTATCTGCAAATAATAGCAATCTGGCAAATGTTGGTCTTTTAAACATCAGATCTCTCAATAATAAGTATTTTTTTATGCCATGATTTTATTACCCATAACAAACTGGACTTTTTTATTTTCACTGAGACATGGTTATCTGAGGGAGACTGTAGTCCTCTTATAGAGGCAAGCCCCCCTGATTTTACACACCTTCATCAACCCCGGCTGTCAGGCAGGGAAGGAGGGGTTGCTGTCACAGAAAAGATGTTAAATGCACTCCCATCTTACATAGTAACTTTACATCTTTTGAACATCTTGGTTTTATGGTCAACTCGAAAGCACCTGTCATAATTTTAATAATCTACAGACCACCAAAGCTGAACAGTATTTTTATCCACGAGTTTGCCGAGCTTTTAGCTTATTTTATGTCACAGTATGACAAAATTCTTATTCTAGGTGATTTTAACATACATGTCTGCTGCCCGTCTCAGACTCTTGTCAAAGATTTTATGGATACTTTGGAATCTTTTAGCCTCACTCAGGCAATACAACAACCCACACATTTAATCTTAGATAATCACTCGAACCCCAGAGTTTTATTCAAGGTCATAGACTCGGTCATAAACCCCTCCCCCTGTCATTTTACTGATGCCTCACAAGAGATGTGTGAGAAGTTTTTTTTAATTATTGTATTAATAAGGTAAAGGAAATAAGACAACAAATGACCCCCCCCCCCCAACCCATATTTTACACGCCAGTAGGGACATTCAAAGCTATTTTAGTAACTTTGAACCTGTATCGCTGTCCTTCTTATCCCAAATCATATCTCACATGAAATCAACCACATGCAGCCTTGATTTTATTCCCACTAAATTTCTCAAAGAGGTTATTGGCACTGTAGGGCCCAGTATTTTATTGATTATAAATAGCTCCTTAGCAAATGGCACCTACCCATCGATTTTTAAACATGCTATGGTCCAACCTCTTTTAAAGAAACCCAAGCTTGATCCTTCTGTTTTTTCCAATTTTAGGCCAATTTCTAAACTTCCATTTTTATCAAAAGTTTTAGAAAAAGTGGGGTGACCGTGCTTTGGCCATTAGGGCCCCTCGACTTTGGAACGACCTACCTGAGGAGATAAGGCTTGCAGAATCATTAACTTCTTTTAAATCACTTCTTAAAACCCATTTTTATAGAATTGCTTTTAAGTGATGTTGTCCTTGTATGTCCTTTTATGCAGTTCTTTTGTTCCCCTGTTTTTGTTTGTTTATTTGATTCATTTATTTATTTGTTTGTTTTCTATTCCATTTGCTTGTTTTGGTTATTTGTTTGGTTTTGTTGTATTCATTACCTTAATGGTATGGTCTTTTTTGCCTCCTGTTTTCTTAAATGTTTACCGGTATTGACATTATGTATGACTATGCTTTGCTTCTCTGTAGAGCACTTTGTAAACTCTGTTTTTAAAGGTGCTATATAAATAAAGTTATTATTATTATTACTATTATTATTATTAGACCATTGAATAGGCATATATCATCACATATCTGTCCCAAATATATGGGTTAGTAAGGGTCTACTAAACCTGCTAGTAGGTTCAAAAGGCTATTATCACCTATTTATTTCAATTATTCAGTGTTCAGACAGGGCTACATCCACCTACCAGTAGGCCAGAAGGTTACATTTATTCTGACCTCCAGTGGCAGCAGTAATTGCAATGGGAGCAAAGATGGAGGTCAGATGATGTAATATTTAGGAGGAGGTCAGGGTTTCTTGGATGGGTCAAACATTCATAAAACCGTTGTTCATGTCTTGTGTAAAACCAAAAGTCAACTTTGATAACATGATGTAGCTTACGTTAATTAATGTATTAATTTTAACCCTGAGCACTTTCTTTTCCCAAACCCAACAAAGTAGTTTCAGCGGTGAAGGATTGGTACGCTTGTCTGAGTCCTATATTTTGTTGATAACAGTCTACTGAACAGAGCCGTCCAGTAGGTTTGGTAGGCCTGAACTGAATGTATAACAGATGTGTGATGATAACTGATTATTCAATAGTCTGATAACCATCAAACTACATGAGTTTAAAGTCTGATAAGAAGCTTCACAAATCTCCCAAAGCAGCATTTGGTTGAAGCAAGCACTTGACATTTCATTGGGACCCCTCTTTTTTTTTTAATAAGACTTGAAATCAATTCACTCACTTGCATATTGTAAATGGATGAGCAAATGGGACTTTAAAATACTTTGTCTTGCACAAAATGTTTCTAAATACTAATCAGCGAGACCATTTGCCAATGAAAACTGCAAATTTCAGTGAATTACCCCCTTAGATCAAGGGTGATACGATGACAGCCATCTTTGAAACGCTCCGGCTTGGCACACGGCACACATTTTTACAGATGTATAATAGCGGATTATTCTCAGTGAGAGAATACAGCAAAAGAAGCACAAGAGAAAGCTTGCCATTTACTGGAAGTTAGTTAATAGAAACAGCATTCTGGTTAGTCAACAGACCAGAAAAACCCAAGCACCCCTCACACGGCTAAGTATCTTTATCACAAACTCCCAGCAGCTTTGGAACGAGACGCTGCACAGCATTAGCACACTACAGAGAATGAGTTACTACATAAAGAATAAAAGAGAATTAACAGGCTGAGGAAGAAGTCATTGACATTCTGAAATGCCAAAAACAAGTACGTAATGTCTTTCTTCTGTCACTGCTGTATCACCTCAACCAGGGCACTTCAATAAAGCCAATAAACTAACTCTGTGTTATTAATAATATCAATGTTGAGTAATAATGAGGTCATTATTAACTGCATCACATTACACTTTGACTTTGTGCCGGGCATTTTTCCAGTGCGGTAAAACACTTGTCATTCAGCCCCATTTTGATTCATAGTTTCAATTAGCTGCTACTCTTATACTGCCCAAGATCATGTTATTCCACTGCCTTTGTAAATACCAACACTTTCTTTTCAAAATTTGTTTTAAAAGGGCTTATGATAGAGTTTAATTTACATGTAGATTAAAACAATAGTGCCAGAGGAGATGGCTTTGGGAAAAAGGGGATTCTGGAACATAAGGAACACAGAACCAATTGGGCTGAAGTTTTGTTTGTATGATACATAAACAGTAGAAGTGCTGTGTGCGAAAGCTAAAAAAAAAAAAAAAAAAAAGTCAATGATACAGGGTTGTAACATTAAAAGCAACATTTACATGATACAAACAAACAGTGGGCCAGTATGACCAAGCTCCTGCAATTATATTTGTATTACTATGTGTCTTCAGTTCTGCCTCCCCCATCTCTACAGAGTTTTACAGCATCTTTCACTCACATGTTTTATTTGTACAGGTTGTAACCTGTACTCAATACTCTCCACACTCACAGCAGTATTGTTTTAGGACACAGCAGGCAGCAGATACATGTTTTTCTCAGGAGGTAGTGAGGACCAAATCCGAGCTCAAAGAAAATGTTTGACTCAAAGCAGGTGGACACACCACAACTCAAAATGAATGTCAATTCTGCTCCGTGTTTGCTGGATGTGTAAATAAGCAAGTATTTGCTAACATGTTCACCATGTCAACTTGAAAGGTGACAACATGCCAATGTTGTGTTTACAGATTGTTTCAGTTGCCAAAATAAAATAAAATGTCTGTTTGCGTGACAAAAATTATTTTCAACACATTTGCAAAATGTGTCACCTTGGAGGCACCCATAGAGCTGAGAAGATGTTACCTCGCCCTCCCAAGGTAATCACAAGAGTGGAGTTCAAAGGTGCACTGCATTCCAAAAGCATCAGTGTCCTGAACTTCTCGCTGAATATGTGGTGAAATTTGTAAGCTGCAGAATGTTTATGAATAAAACCTGGCGTCCCGGTGCCAACATCACTGAGGTTTTTGTACTCAATGAGTTGTTGTTATTTCTTGCTCAAAAGTCATTGAGAGAAATTCCTTTTACATTCATTGCACTCTGTGAATTACTTGGCTCGGATTCAGGGTTGTAAATTTGGGTCATGCTTAACTGATACATTCTTCTGAAATATTTCCTGTGCCTCCACTTCTTTTTAAATAGCATGGACTGACCTGTCAGGAAACAATTTATCAGTCAGTTCCTGTGCACAGTGCACCTTTGTTACTTATGTCAAGAACTCAATTCCTTCTCTCTCTTAGTAGCAACTAAATACTGCACATGCTCAAGGGGGAAATCAATGCAATGTGGTTTAATAACTCACATCGAGGGATCACTTTAAAATCTCACTGCCCCAATTTCTTCTATATTTTCGATGAACAGAATACTTGTAAGCCAATTAATACATTATAAGGTTCATTGTTTATAGAGAAAGACATCTGATCTACAGTATATGTTGCTAGTACATTGCTCTGAGTTCAGTTCTCATTTGTGCTTGTTGTCTGGTCAGCATGGCCTTTGATCGAACCTTGGAACAATGAGCCTTATTTGTTGAATAATGAGTAATTTGATGAATATCTACTTAATATAAATTAAAAATAGCAAAAGTTACTGCAAACCAGGTCAACCAGAGGTAGAAAGTTAAACAGGCAATCATGTATTAATTATTTACTTATTTAGGCAACAATACATTAAAAAAAATCAGGGGTCCAGTTTGACATCATTGAATCCAGATGCAACCTGAACATTACAATACTTTTTGATCTAATGTAGTTTTGGAGGTAACATTCATTTGGCAATAATGTTACACAAATAATGCTCACACTTCAGTTCAATAAGGAAGATCTGTTTAGATTTCATCTTCATTCTTCTGTCAGAGGGTTTTTCCTGCTGCTCTATTTTCTTCATCACGAACACTTTCCCACTCTGTCAAGTCACTCATTCATAATCTTGTCCAAACTATACTTGATCAATGATCTTTCTGCTTTTCAGCCTTAAAGCCAATCACCTTCTCCTCCCTGTTCTTTAAGCGTCATTGTAATTCTGTCATTCTGTCCTTAGACCGCCTGACCTGCAACCCTCTTCCTCCTCCTCCTCCCCATCATCGCCAACTCACTTGTCTGATTTTTCTAAGAGCCTCAACTGGCAGATGACCGCCCATCTCTGAGCCTGGTTCTGTTGGAGGTTTCTTCCTGTTAAAAGGGAGTTTTTTTCTTCCAGCTGTTCCTCATGTGGGAATTGATCATATGGTTATGTCTTGAGTGCCATGTTGTGATTTGGCATCACACAAATAACAATTTGATATTTGCATATTCTGCTCCACCACCTCCAGCATCGAGGCTCTCCTACAGCCATTTGTGATATCTCTTTATGAAGCGGACTGTCATTGTGACAGCCTAATATCCAAAATGTATGATTAAAACTGTCATACACTGAAATTATTTAAGGAACAGTGAACTTGCTCTAGAGAAATGATTGGGTGATTAAGGCCTGGAACACACTGCCTGCATGGCGTGTGTGTTACCTTCAGCGCACTGCTCGGCTGCGGCTTGGTTGTGTGTGTGTATCCACACCGGCTATGTGTCAGCTGCAGTGTTGCGGCTGCAGGTCCTACCATTGAATCAATTAGTTTCTCTTTGATAATGGCCATCAACATTGAATTTGTCAGGTCCAACAAGTAATGAGTTGTAACCAAAAAGCAGTCACGTGATTGGTGTTTACCATGGTACGTACGCGCCAGATACACAGACACACACACATGGACAAAGAGGGAACCTGGTACAGTATCACCATGATATAATTAGAGCTTACACTGGGTTTTTGCTATACAGTACAAATGTGATCACATTGTTTCCCTGCATATTTGACACAGCACACGCGAGGTCTGAGACACAGGTGAGACACGCGTCTCAGCAGGCAGTGTGGCTGCTCAAATCCGTTGATATGGATCGCGAAATGAAATGATGTTACATAGCAACAGGTGGCGCACATGCCACTCAGGCACCTACACCTATTGTTTTCTGTATTAGCTCACACACTGGTGTCATATTATGGCGCATCACCATGGGTTGACCCTTATCCACTTGTCAACACTTGTCACAAACCTCTTATATTGTTCAAAGTTGACGCACATCCGTTTTCCAAAAACAGCAGCAATTTTATCACATGGAATAGCACAACAGTGCTGCTGCTCCTTACCTGAACTGTGTATACAGCAAGTGGTAAAAGATCATCAGTTTACACACATCAGACAATGCAGCAGGGCATGATATGGATGAGATGTGTTGCATTCAAGGCTTGTTCGGGCTTAAAAAAGTGATGACTCATGTAACATTGACCTTTGATCCAGTTGTTGAAGAACTTTGTAATTACTTATCTCAAACTTGACAATGCTGTGCCTGCTGGAAGGGGCTTCCTTACCAGCAAAATAACAACAGTGGCCACAAACACTTAATATAAGATATATTCACCCTTTTTTCTCATACTTAACGGTGGTGGATGTGACACTGGAGACCATAATTTGTGCACCATTTACTCCTGAATTTTTAAGATAGACCTTCTTCTAACTTTTATTAAGTAGTTTTATTCACCTAAACGTAGCCAGACAATAAAGGCACTGATTTGCTATTATTTGGTCCTTCGGCAATGAGGACTGGTTGGTTCCTGTACAAAGTAATCTACGGTAGATGAAACTTAATGATGACTCATCTTGATTTTGATTGGTCCACAGGGTTCCTGCATCATATGTGTGAGGTGGTGCTACGTTTACTTGCCATGTGAAGCAACCTTCACAATGCCCATAATTTTGCTGCCGTTCCCAGCTCAGTCATCTGTAAAAGGTAACATGAAGTGACTCCCCTCAGCTGGTGACAGTTCAGTTGCCATCTCCTTTGTGAGTTTTATAACAATGTCCTATAATGGAGAGAAGTGGTTTGAGGAGGAAGAAATGAACTGGAAAGCGAAGAACACAGTTAATGAGAGGATACGGAGAGGGAGTCAACGATGCCTGAAGTCTTAGAAGACATTTATTTAAGCAATTGTAGGCACACAATTACAGTTGAACAATAGCCTGGTACGAACCTAAACAATCCTACCAGTTCAGATTGCACATAGGCATCAAATCTGGGCTTGCAAAGAAAGGAGCGGCAGACTTGCTTGCACCTGATGATTGAATGACCCCTGTTGCTGTCTCTCTGTTGATCTGAAGTAAACTGTTGAATGCCAGTTAGTGAGTCGGTGGAAGAGGGAGTGTGTAGATGTGTGAAAAGGTGGAAAAAGGTAATACTTTTCAGATAATAAAGAATCTGACTCATGACACCTCCATTCACTGTGCTGAAACAAGAGACAGCAGGGTGGGAATGAAAATTCAATATGCTATGCTATTAAATTGACTCGTTTTCAAATCTTTGTATGTGGGTCCATCAGTAAATGGTACAGAAGTAGTAGTCAAGGAAAAAATATTGGCAGAAGCAGTTGTTATTGCTTCATTCAACATGTTTTGAAGACTAAACAGTTTCAGTATTTGGTTTCTTATGTTTATATGTTCAGAAATGAAATTGGACAAATTTGCCCATTGTTTTGTGTAAAATGTAATGGAAAGTATTCATGGATTACCTATCTAAAAGGCCTTTTATAGAAATGTTTGCAGCAAGAACAACACATGCAGTAATGATGTGTTGGGGTTAGCGTTGTTTTATTTCCATAAAAATGGACAAAAAAATTGATATAATTATAGCCATAGTTAGTTTGGCAACACTTCAATGATATTATCAGTTACTTTATCACATTGGTGTTTCATGGTTATTGATTTCTCAGTTGGCTTTTTATTTATTTATTTATTTTTTCCATGCTGGACCTGATTTAACCCTATTTTTCTACACATATGTTGATTAGCAACATATAGCCAACAACTGCTCCTACAAAACAAATGACACTTTCCTGTCACGCATGACACTCAAATTATATGACCTGCCTAATGTCTGGATGACCCCTTAAGTATTAAAAATAATTATACCTTCCTGAAAAGAGCACATTGCATAATATGAGTACCATGTGAAAGTGTATATACCTGTCTTATTGTTGTTTATTATGTCTTTCTGACTCATACTTGAGATGGGAGAATTAAAACTAAATGGTATTTTATTCAAATTATTTCCAAATTGCTGGGAAAATGGTATTATTTACTATACACCTACATTTAGTCTTCCTCCATTAAACATGTTTGGCCATTGTTACTTCTAGATGTTTGACCTTCTTTGTGCAGAATAATGTATGTTTGATTCACGTATGAGTTTGGCGTTAAACGACAAAATAATTTGCTGAAGGTGGATGGAGTATCAGTCGCGTACCTGTGAGCATGATTTGTAACATCAAAACAACATTAAAACCGTTTTCATGTAGAAATGTAGTCAAACTTTTGAAAGGAAAAACATTTGTATAGTCATAGATTCAGAATTGTTTTAATGAGTAAGGAGACATTGTTGTCATTTTAAAAAATTCTAACCAGGAAACTGACTTTTCTTTTTTTAAAGGAATATAAAACATATCACACACAAATTATGATTCAAAGTAAAGTATTTTTAATCAATCTTTGAACCTGCCTGGAGGGGATCTTTAAAACTTTAATCAATGCTTTCTTCAGTAAAAATAGATCATTCTTTCAGTGTCACCATTAGTCGTAGTGGAATCAGTGATATTAGTGATATTATGTTAATTACTCACTGAGAAGCCAGCACATGTATTGGGAAAGTAGGTAGTGTTTTATTTTATAACATGAACACTGTAATTATGAATTACGTTGTTTTTTTGAAAAGTGGGATACTATTCTGGTGATGTAGATCTCAGCAGAAGAACTTTACAGAGCCTTGATTTGATTTATATGTAAACAGAAGCACAGCAAATTGCCCATTAAATTGGTTGGAACATTTTGACCTCAGTATAATGGACTGAACTCAATACTCCAGTAAACTCATAAACATTCAATATCTACTAAGATCTAAAAGAAAATCAGAGGGTTTTCCTTTTCATTTACTTGTACTTTATTTGTAGTGATCAAAAAGCTAGCAACCCACCGAGAGAACATCCAACCCGGTTTCTCCAAAGCGTGTGATACACCTGTCAGTTCACGACAGGCTATCATGTCAGTTTAGCCACCAAAAACCACAGGGTAGGGTTCACGAAAAAAATAAATACTTGCTTAGGATTAGGAAAATATTTCTAAAAAGAAAGACACAGACTCAAATCCTGGTTTCATTGGTGAAAGTCCTCGGTTAAACCAGGGGTCGCCAAGCTTGTTTCCTCTGAGAGCAATACTTTGACAAAACTAAAGTGTCAGAGATCTACGCATGGCTGGTAACATTTATCCACATAGCTGAGCTCCACCCAAAGCTAAATAAGTTTCTTGAATGTGAACAATAACAAATTGATACTCAACACACACATTTTTTTTTAATTTTTTTTAATTTTTTTTTATCTCAACAGCTTAATGCTTTTTTCTGTTTGCATTTCTTCATGTTTTCAATCTCTTTACAATTACACAGATGTTCTCTAAATGCCTACAGCGGTGCACGCAACTCTTGTGTAGCCAAACTGGTTGTAAAAAGTGTGACCCTGTGTTAAACTGCAGGGCTTTTCATTTGAAAAGTCGCAGCGTTCAGTTTATCTGTGGTGTAGCGTGATGTCAATTTAATTCATGAAGATTAAATCTTGCTCGCATTTTTAGAAGGGGCAATATTGGACAAATTATTCATTCAAAATCAATATGAAATCAGTCAATCATAACCTAAATCGGAATTCTCATATCAGAACTCAAATCCTTTGATATACTCAGAAAACCACCATGACATAGTTGGGTCTAATTAAAAATGATTTATTGCATAACTTCTCACAGTAAATGATTAGATGACAGATAGGTTTATATGACTGAGAACATACAAATTATTGCTGATTGATGAAGTGAAAGAGGGAATTTGCTACCGGGCTAACAGAGAAAGAACTGAATGAGTGAAATTTAAGTCTATAATAATATTTTAGAATTCCCCACCCTGAAGAAATGAGATACCGCAGATACTTTGTGATGATTTGAACCATGGGCCGGAGACGGGTCCAGATGGTGTCGCTCAGAGGTCCGGTAGATGGGAGTCGAATAACAGGGGTTTCCCCCCGTTCTCAGCTCCCAATCCGTTCGTCTGGCAGATGCTGGCCTTTGAGGTCCTGTGGTATGCATCCTGTAGAGACGTCTCGGTCAGGCTGGATGTGGAAGACGTCTCGGGCAGGCCAGACGTCGGCGATTTACTAATCGTCACTACTTATAACTGATGAACGCTTAGAGCTGGCCTTGCTCGCGGCGTTAACAAAATTACTGATAGTGATACAGGCTCGTCAAATGGGTTGAATTAAGTACAAGCTTTCCAAAGTTGCTGATGTACTCTAAGACTTGTATTATCTATGTGCGTTAGAAGCTTAACAAAAAGGCAGATATAAAAATGACTAAGTCAAAGCTTAACAAAACTCAAAAATAACTGAAGAAGAATGAAACTAACTTGAAGGAGTCTTGAAACGAAGGGAAAAGAGTTCAAATGAATCTACAAGAAAACTAAAATGAATCTAAATCTAAGTGAATCTACGTGAATTTGTAAATGAATCTGAATGATCAGCTCGAGTCTCCCTCTTTTAAGCTGAAGAGGATGGTCAAGGATCAGGATGTTGAATTTGACCTTATCGATACCCTGTCTCGGGGGGAGAGGAGAGAGTGTCATGAGGGCCCACGTTTGGCGTGATTTGGTTCAACTATTGTATAAAAGAAGTCCCTTATTTCACTTCACCAACGTGTTATGAGATATATTATTACAACACAGATCACATTTTAAATGAGAAGGTCATTCTACCTAATTACTCAGATAGAGAGGTGAAGGAGGGTGAAGAGTGAGAGAGAAGGGTGAGAGACATAGAGGAGTAGAGAGAGAGAGTGTCCGCATGTTCATGTAAAGTCATAGTTTGCAATACAAAACACTTTCTATCAATGTCACAGTTAGCAGAATCATTGGAAAGTACATTATAGCAGGGTATATAGTTAGGAATCACAAAGTCCATATTTTGTTCTTATAGTTTGTGAGTTTTTGGTGACCTATGACCACATAAGGGAGACGTGGCTCTTCCGGGATGGTCAACACTGGAGGTCAGCTAGCGTCTGGAGAGTATCAACTTTGGAGTTGGTGTATTGGAGTGGTTTTCGGCCCAGGAAGTGGTCTCCAAAGTGACAGGTTTTATACCTAAAAGGGGGTGGATATCGTCACTTGTGGCAGAAGTTTGGGTTTTTATGAGGTAAAAGGGTGATGGTGAAGGGCCAGAGCAGTTTAATAAAAGTTCACATCCTCCAGGGATGTGGGGGTGAAGTCAGCCTGATGGGTCCTTCTCAGGTCACGGAGATAACAGGTGAGGAGACGTGGTTCTGCCACTTTGTGAACGATACTTCGAAGCGGGTTCACTACAGTGGTGTAACTTTGATCACTCACTCACTCAGTGACAGACACTCACTTTATAGCCCTGGTCCTGCTGTTGCCGTCCAGTCCAAAATATTGTATTCATGTTGAACTGTATGTTATTTACCTACTTCATGAGCACTTGTTTCTTTCCAATTTAGTGAGAGTCGCTGCTGTGTTTTGCAGGGGCATTGCAGGTCGCAGTTTCTGTCCTCTGATCTCTGTGTGTCTCACTCCAGGTGGAACTCAACCTCTGCTGCACTGACACCGTGTGGAGTGGACATAGATGAAGGGAGCAAGGGGAGACTGTCCACTCGTTAATCGAGGTCACGGGATACTGGTGGATCGCAAGCTATGGGTTGGAGACCCCTGGATTAGATCTATCCAACCACTGCTGACCGACTTGCATGTTTGGTCTTTATTGCTCTTTATGCTTCTCTTCATGACATTCATCACATGACCTTCTTACTACTATCTACTGGGCTGATGAGCGTATTATTTGCTTTGGTGTGATGAAACATCCCCTTTTACATGGACTCTGTAATTACTTCCTGAAGGCACTTTTGTATTGTGATGTGAAATAGTGGTTATATCTGTGCATTATCTAACTCAGACGGTCCCTTTAAGTGTTCTGAGTGCGTTAGGCCAGTTATAGTTTTGATCTGGGCCTCAGAATATCTCTCTGTGGATGTTTCTCTCTCAGTACAGAATATACAGATGAAATGCCATGGGTTATGTTTTTGTGCATAAAGAGGGCATCGTGCCAGTCTGTCTAGTCTGAAATCCTCCAACAAAACACAACTGTGGATGTTGATTACTGAAATCCAGCCAGGTTTTTCAATTTTTCTGTCTTTTGAAAATTGCCTGCAATGACATGACTAATGCTAGATAAATGAACTTGAACTTGAACTTAAGTGATAGATGGTTCAATATGCAGTTCCTCAAGGTAATATAGATTTTTTTTTTTTTTTTTTTTTTACTTCTGGCTGTTTACTTTTTTCCACTTCACTGGCAACAAGTCTCTAACAAGCTTTATTAAAACTGATCATTGGAGATCCGAAGGTGAAACTGTCAACCGGTGGGAGACATAAACAGTAAGAGGCTCTAATATAAAAATTCTAATTTACCTCTGATATATTGTTGAGGATGTTTCATGCTGACTAATTCACATTAAATTATCATTGCTTATGTTCAATCTACACATACACCAAACAGGTAAACACAAACCCTTTTTTTAAAAATGTATCCACAATGCCAATCTTTTGCATTGGTACTGACACCCAACTTTGCTTTACTCAGCAGGTTTGCCTCATTTGAATAAGACAAGTTGCTGTTTTGTGCCAGTCGGGGTCTATTATTGAGACAGCGCTGCCTGTGTAGACTTTAAATTATTTTAAGCAACAAACTTTCAAAAGTTATTTGCAAAATACTGGAATATCCAGACTACCTGCTCAACCCAATGCAGTCCAACACAATAGTCTGGGACGAATGGTACCTTCAATGTATTTTATAATGTTCCGTTTTTGTAGAGATCAGGCTGATTTGACTCAACTGTATACCTTTTGCATTACAAAAGGTGTTAATGAGCTATAGCTCGTGCAGGAAAGACAACAGACAACAGCCCGTTTTTGGGCAAGTTACCTTGAAAATGTAAACGATTACATAAAAAAGACTTTGAGTCAGCAGCCATGTGGCTCTGTACACATGCTGCATTCACCCCATAGAGCTCAGACTGTAACAGGCAGCAACCCTGTTGTAAATCAGAGGCAGATATTGATTATGTTTAACATCTTTTACTTTGTGAAAAGAACTGTTAACAAAGCTGTGGCAGAATTATTACCATGGCACTTACATCGGAATAAAACCTGAATACTTAAAGCAGCAACACACTTTCATTTGTATCTTGTTTAACTTATTAGTGACCAACTCCAAACATATGGCAGCAAAATGTTAATTACTCTTTGTGACTACAGCACTTACAGCGGGGGCACCCATGTTAGAGTAATGTGTGACCACAACACAGGATTGGGGGAGGGCAATTATTCTGACATAGCAGCAGACAAATGCTACCGGTGTAACATTTATCATTGCAGCATTCATGTCCACAAAGACAGTATGTGTGTATAAGCACCAACACAAAGTATAGCTATTTAAAATTGTATTACTTTTACACAGCCTATTTGTTCAGAATTGACATTAGTGATACTGAAGGTAATCACCAACTGACTGACCACCCAACAGGCCAAAGTACTACAGGTGCTTTGGTAACATGGTTAAAAACAGTGGTGAGATAACTGGTATAAAAATGCAACTGTAAGTACAGTTTAATTATCAAATTGTGGGTCACTGTACTACAAACTGAAGCTCCTTTTAGAGGAGTCAGAAGTATTGTAAGTAGGCCTAGTGAGCTAATAGATAGACTCTGAGATGTGGTAAGTTCAGTGACTTATTTTTAACTTTCCGTCCAGAGATGTAATGGTGGCCTTATAGAGTAGGTATGCTCAACTGTCCTTACCACCCTTATTAGCATACACCTGGAGACTGACGCTGACACTTGCCAAGCCCAAAGAAAAGCAAGTCTAACAATGGATGAATTACATTTGACCTTTGACCAACAGAGGTTCAGAATCTCCCTGCAGGAATTAAGTTGATTTCCTTTCTTCCTTCTTTGTTGCCTCCTATTCAGGCTCTTTCAGCAGTCTGATGAGTCAAGCCCCATGCGATTGAATTGTCTGAAGAAATATAACTGTCAAAGTTTGCCTGTTAAAGCAAACTTATCCATTTATTTTATTAGCTGCAGCTGTGTTTGCATGCTGACACCTCTGTGCAAAGTCTGCACGGTTCCCTTCAGAACTGAATGGGGGTAATTTTAGAGCTGCATTGTACATATTTTTTCGTGACTCTTTACATTACAGCCTACGAAGGGACTTCTGTTGTTTATGTGACATTATTACCACAGTGCCTTTAAAGATGTGCAGCAGGTCAATGACTCATCAGTGTCCCACTGTTCAATGAAACAGGAACCTAATTAGGGCCTAAAATCCAATTCACCAAAGACTGATTCATGACCTGCTGAACTGGAGACCAATTTAAGACAGGCACTTGATTTGTGTGCATTTGTTTACCTTAGCAACAGATCTTGAATGCAATTCTGTTATATTCAAGTGATAAAACAAAACTTGGCTTCATACCCGCAGTGAGCATGCAGTCATCTTGGCCAAAACACAATGAATAACAAATTGGTGCACTGATAAAAAAAAAAATGGGATTCATATTTTGCTTTGTATTCAGTTCATTCCAAATTGTCTTAGTAGTTAAGACTCTCAGGGCTCAATTGCACAGAAATGTGTCAATTGCCAGACAAGAAAACTGGCACGAGACAACGCAAAAAAATCCTGGTTTATATTCAAAAGCTAAATTTTCTTATATAATCTGAGTGTTTTTAGATTGATTTATTTTCAGCAAAAGGTTTTTCTAGCAAAAGATATAGTTAAAGGAACCTAAAACGCTTTGTGTGAGGTGGGAAACAAATTGGATTTGTAAAAGAAAACATTTGGACTGTGATAAGACATAAATTCAGATCTGCTGCATTATGTCAGCCACGTGTAAAATTTCAGCAGTGCAGGCGGGCCCAGGTGGTACCAGGGACCCACTGGGCTCCAGGCAGTCCACTGATTCACGATGGGCCCTGATCCTATTTCAAAGTCATAGATATCGATCAATCTGAGCATCTCCTTCAGCAGGCTTATGGTGATAGATATAGTGTATATACCATTTACATTCTGTATTCACTTATGGTTTAAGTCATAACATATCTGATTCATCTATATTTGTTAAAATGTTCAAAAGCTGCATGTTTTATTTAAAATAAATATTATTCCTACCCATCACTGAAGCTTATTTAGTTTGTTTGCTATATTTTCAAATGTTAGGAAGGAAAGAAAACATCCTGGGAAACTGCAAATTGATTTGTTCAACGACCTTGCTCCCTGTCATTTGTGATAACATGTGTTGACTCATAACGTGAATTTTTTCTCAACAGTTCAACCTTTTAGCAAAAAGCTTGGCACATAACAAGAAGTTAACCTATCAAAAGTTTGTTCTGCAGGATGGGAGTTGCATCGTGTGCCTCTCTGTGGTGAGATGCAGTTGTCTGCTTTGCAATTATCTGAAGTGGTTGTGGGTGGATGTGCTTACCTGTGCATGCATGAGAATATACATATATTCCGGGTGTCGGTAGGGTTCAAGAAAATCATTTGCACTGGTGCCAGTCACTACTATATTACACTACAGCATCCAGCCGTAGCTTGTTTTCTACTTTCTGTTAAACGTCACACTGTGTCTTGCATTTGGCATTGAATTATGCAAAAACGATGTTGTGCAAAACTGTTAAAAACAAATATAATTCTCACTAACTGGGATGAAAGTGCACTGTCAACAGTTTTGATGAGGCATGAAAACTCAAGCTAAACCTGTGTAAACAAAATAATTTGGACTAACTAAATTGGAGCATAGTTGTACAAGATGAATAGTTTTGCAACATGCACGCACAGGCAATAAAACTCAAGGCAATTTAAGAGAAGGCAGTTGACTCCTCTGTTCAGGTCGATAGCAGAGACATGACAGGAAGGACTATCCTGCAAAGCCCATGAGGGGTTTGGTGTGTCAACATTGTGTGCTTGTATTGCTTCACTTCGGGCCACGGAGGAGCAGTGACAACTGTGCTGTACAGTACATCTGTGGTGGCTGCCAGCTTCTCCGGGTGACAGTGAAAACAACGATCAATAGTCCAACTATCATGTGTCACTGGTGGGACGCATGCATGCATACATATGACTGCACAAATTGTTTCTGCCATATGTCACTCATGGCCTGTTTCTTTTCCCCCTCCTTGTCTCTCTTTCCCCTTTCCTTTCACACAACATACTTCCCCTCACATGACTATCCTGCGCTGAGCCCTCATTACTCGTTTATTGATCGCCCCCATTGCCTTCCCTCCTGGTCCACCCCTCCCTGCTCTGTCGCAGAGGTGTCTGTACACGATAGCGCCCGTCGATACCATCGCTTTTCATTTAGAAACAGAAATGATGCGCAGGTGCTGCTATCTCCTTAGAGATCATAAAATATCTACAGCAAAAGAAAATGAAGGTTAAGCTGGGTGTGTGTGTGTGTGTGTGTGTGTGTGTGTGTGTGTGTGTGTGTGTGTGTGTGTGTGTGTGTGTGTGTGTGTGTGTGTGTGTGTGTGTGTGTGTGTGTGTGTGTGTGTGTGTGTGTGTGTGTGTGTGTGTGTGTGTGTGTGTGTAGAGCAGGTGCATCGAGGAAACAGTCGGTATCATCGCAGATAAGCAGGTGAAATACAAATAAACACAATATTCAGCCTTCAAAAAACAAAGAAGAAATGCTGTCAAGTCGCATCGCACCTTACTCTGTGCGTGCGCTTGTTTGCTCACAACCAAACCTCAAATGCTTGTCACTGTCGTTTTCCCACATCACTAAAACTCAGGTGCGTATCCAGCCGATTTAGCCCTTCCACAAGAATACAAGCATTATGGTGGGTACAAAGGGAGAAACAAGGATCAAAACCATGTCCCCCTTTTCCCCTCTTAGTTTATTCCAACCACCCCCAGCTGAAGTGGAAGGCGGTGTCATCACAAAATATGACAGGGATAGTGATCCACAAAGGACCTAAGCCTCTCATTCCATCCATGACAGAGAGCACTGGGATGGTGGGCGTCGGAGAAGGGGCTTTGTGAATACCTGATGAGTTCAACCAAGAAGGTTCAATCAGGCCTGGGAGAGGAGAAGGAGAGGAGAGGAGTGGTGGGAGGCAAGGCTGTTTCATCCTGAAAGGTTTCCTCCCTCCTACCTCGCCCCGTTTCTCTCTCTGAATATCTCTTTTTGTCAATCTCCCCATCCCTTTCTTTCATTTATCTCTCATTCTCCGTCTTTACAACCTCGCACTCCTCCCGCTTGGCTTCCCGCTCTGAATTCCTCTGTCGCTCCATCACTCTCTGTCTGCTCATCCCCCGTGCTTGCCGCAGTCCCAAGAGGGCCACTTTAGCTAAACAAGGGATTTGAAGATCAGAGGCCAATCTTCTGTGAGAGGTAAACACAGGGGACTTCTGCTGTCCTCAGAATAGTCGTGATGACTGAGGATGAAGGTATCGACTGGGCATATTCAGTCAGCTGCATGTTGGGATTACCGCTGATATCAGTCATTGACAGTTCTTAATTGAAAACCAGCATGAGGGAAAATGACAGGGCAATGGCAGCATGTGAATTCACAGTCCTGTGCTCCCACTGAATGTTTTTCACTTCATTCAAGTCATGAATCTCAAGTAATGTAATTGAAAGTCAAAATGAAAGAGGAGAATAAAACCATCGGGACGTCAGGCCTGGAGGAGTAAAACTAGTGTTTTACAATAGACACACATTTCTTAAATATATTTTATATTTATTTATTATGATTTAGGACCCATTAGAGCCAAAACAATTACTACACTTGAGTTGATTTACAAAAAAAAAAGAATGAAGGTTCTCTCTCGACCTTGAAAATAGTAGTTTGACACAGCTTTTAACCCCGACACACGCACCATTTACTCTCAGTGACTTCATGGGAATATGGGTGGATTTGATGACTATAAAATGTAAAATACATTTGATGAAACCATTAATTTGAAAATGTCACTTTTCATTCTGGGAATTTTGCACTATTTCCCTTTTGACAGACTAAAAGATCAAATGACCAATCAAAGAAAAAATAATGAACACATTAATCATTAATGTAGATAATCATTAGTTCCAGGTCAAGTGCACACAAGTTGACCTTGGCCAGGGTCACATTAAATATTGAAACTCATAATTCTGACGTCACAATGTTTTAAATAAGTGTTCAACACCAACACGTGCATCATTTCAGAGTCGGTTGTTTGCGGGTTAAAAACCAAAGACCAAACAGAACCACATTATTTACCGCTTCATTAAGAAGATCTGCCCTGACGTTTCCAGTGATCCAAGATAACAACAAAAGCAGCACATAGCCCTTTGTTGCAGTTATGTAAGAGTGCTGTACTGTAAAAGGCTTGCCGTTGGGAACCACAACCGCCAATGCCACTGTGTCGTAGCAGAGCACATGAGAGGCAACGTGATGCACACAATGCCTGATGTAGGTGCACAGCATGCATCACTCACTGAAAGTTGTCAGTTCACCTGAGGCTCATTCAAAGCAGGAAATGCTGTCTTTTGGCTTGACATGAGAATTATTTTTCTTTTTTTCTTTTTGTCAGAGAAACATCTGTGATGGCAAAAAGATCTACAGTGGAAAAACTCTTTCTTTTTCTGAAGTCCACTAATGAGGTGAATCATTGATTTACATTATTAAAGGAGAAGCAGAAGCAGACAGCTTTGAGGACGATGTTTAATCTTAAAAGGGGCTGCAATCTGCATCAGGGATATGGTGTTCATAGTGTTCATTCAACTATGTCACACCTGAACAGCACATTGTGAGCTATTAGATTACTATTTACCTTGTTAAAAAATATCACAAGTAATGTAACTATTCATCAGTGTAATGTAGTTCATTACATTTGATTAGTTTTTGATCACTAATCTAACAAATATTTTGACTGGACAATAAAAGTTCTAAAAAATAAATTTCAACTTGTCAAAACATCCCAACAGTTGTCGACATCAATTAGTTTCTCAATAAAACTTGAATTAGGATTGGGAAATTTAGATTGTAAAGGACAACCATCAAAACAAATCACAAGTATGTAGTTTTACGATTGACTGCAGAAATGTTTTTTTTTTTCACCGAACCTCAAACCAAGTCTACATTCAGGTCGACTCCATGCTGAGTCATGATATAACTATCAACAGGGTTGGATACTGTTCATGACATTCTTGACATTGGTTCCTTCACTATTTTCTTAATATGTAGCTTCATCTTATACGACAGCATGGCCAACCACCTTTGCTTGGATGCTTAAAGCAATGCATATCGTTTTGATTGGCAGACAAGAGGAGATACAAATTCCAACAAGAGAACCAATCAAACACGAGACTCAAAATGAATGGAGTCTTTCATGGACGCAGACAGAAAGTATTCCTGCAAGACAAAAAGATGCAAAGCAACGGATTCAGATGTAACAACTTTGTAACATTCATTTTGTATTTTTTTTTTTACTTTTTTTATTCTCAGTAACTGTAAATGACTACAATGACATTTATTTTATAATTGAATTGCGTAACTCTGTTACATGTACTCCCGAACACTGTTAGGGAGTAAACACAATGTTGTCTAGAAAAATATGGTGTCCCAAAGGACACAATATTGAAATATCCACTCAGCTGATCCCACCATGCAAAGGTCTTTATCCGCCTCATGTATTTATTCCGAAGCCCATGTGAACCCATGCTGCACCACAGCATACTTTCCTTCCACGCTTACCCCAAATCCCCTGAGACTCCAAAACTCTTCAGCTGAGGGTCAGCATGAATGAGAGAGGTGTTGGCAAGTTGCAGATGAGGCTTGGAGATGGAATATGCAAACGGGGAGACGTGAGAGCATGACAGAGATAAAGGCGGTGAGCCACAGGAGCAGGTGTTAATTGGATACATCTGTGTACTGTTTTTCCACCCTCTTGAGTGTTGGAGCAAAGGAGCCACAGCCGCAGGAGTAGCAGTGGCGATGTGACGGCTGTGTACCGCAGCGGGGCGTTGATTATGCATCGTCTGATCCTGGGGGAGACGGCGGTTGCAGCAGGAAGAGACTGTATTTAACGTAATTCTCTAAATCCAGTTCCAACCCATTTTGTGTGGGTGTGTGGTGCTGAGTTTGTGTATCATGCGCGTGCACGGCTAATTGTGTGCATTCACATTTTGCCTCTTACCCTGAGGGCACTGCCTTGGGATGGGAAGGCAGTTTTGGGAAATACTTACTGGAATTGTTGCTTGTGAAGTGCACTCTAGCAGTCCCCTAACAACTATTTCTTTCTGATTTTACCAACCCATCCCTCCCTCCCCCCACCCCACCCACTCAGCAGCAACCTGTAATGACAAACAGCAGCAGTCAACCATTATTTCAGCTGCACTCTCTTCCTGGATAGGTTTGGCACTGTCTGCTGTACTGTAAGCAAAAACAATCAAAGTTACGATGAATGTAAGGATGAAATTGATACTCGTCACTCGCCAGCATGCGGGGAATTTGGGATTCAAACATTCATTTCGCTCTGTTAATCAGTGGGACTTTGTGTAACAGTCAGGGCGACAACCAAATCCCATCAGAGGCCCCAGTTGCCACATGTCATCCTTCAGGCTGCAGGAAATGGATGTGCTTCATTTCGTCGGCCATAATATCTGCAGGGGTAACCACTCGACTCCCCAGAGGGCATGTGCAGCTGTATTAAAACTGTCCATCGTCTTGGCGGTCATGTCTCGTGCCTTCTCAAGCAACCTACCGGGGGCCCGAGAGCCGAGGGAGATAAAGGTTCACGCTGAAGAGCCCCACTGTCCCTCAGCTCGAATATTGTTCATCTGCATGGCTGTGGCAGCTGTTCGAGTCTGTCGGCTGCCAGATAAAGTTACAGAAACTTGGCGAGGATTCAAGTCAAAATATGTCAGAGGAGCTGTGAGAATTAGTTGCTTTTCTTAACAGAAATGGTGCTTTTTTTTCCCTCTCCCACTGGGTTTTGGACTTTAATAAAGTTCATTTTTGAACATGAATATTACACTGATACCGCCATGCCAAATCTCTTTATTGGTGACAGTTGATTTGCTGCAAACAGCTGAGAACATGAAACTGTTTGAGCAGCCTGGGTCTGAGGGATGGAAAATATTAATCTGTGCAACTCACACATGCATGCCACAACACATTGGTGAAAAGTATGCTAAATATCTGGTGATTATGACAGCCACGAGCAGGTCACTCTTCAGCACTAATGCACTTTAAAATGTGGATATAGGCCTCATATCCCTGAGTTATGAAATAATAACATGGATGAAAGAACAAAATCAGTTTACATGTTCCACTGAGGCGATGTGCTGAGGAGTTTTGAGGGTGAAAGAGCATGCAGCACACAAATAAGACAGCCTGCCTGGCTGTGCATTCATTTTCAACTTTGAACAGCAGGGTGCGAACAAAATGTTTGTTCGTTCACCTCTATGTTTATTCATGCACGAGAGCAAGCCTCACGAATATTGAGCGGGCCATAAAAACAACAAGACGAAAAGGAAACAAGTGACTTAACATTCAGTGGTGAATATGTATTTTTAAAATTGGCCCTAATTTTATTAACAAATGTGTTTTGATTAGAATCTCAAACATCATTGCAGAGTAATGTCACCACGGACTCAAATAAAGAAAGCAGCATCATAAAAGAAAGTTGTTTGGATGCTCAATATTTTAATCTGATCCTGGATTAAATCTCCCCTTTGATTTTTCCTATCTTTTACTTTGTTGTCGTATTTTTTTTTTGTTATGTTTCATCAATGTTTCCCATGGTGTAATGGAAAACATCTGATACTCATCTATAACTCTCAGCTGCCCTAAAAATGTCATTGCGGCACCACCATATCTCCCTTAGGGCCAGCGTCCTACCCCATACTGCACCAGTGAGAGCCTCGTCTTTTTTTACGCCTGCTCTCTCGTCTCTTCCTTGCCTTCCTCACCCTTTCAACTTGTGCTGCGAGCTGAGGCCCTCTAACACTTTTCTTTTTTTTTGTTTTTTTCTTCCGGAGCGGAAAAAAAATACCGCTGCACGCATGATCAGACCGGTTTTTAAACAAAGGCTTCAAAATGATGTAACTTAGTTCTTTGACTCGATGTCACCTTTGTTGTTGATGCAGACGCCACGGCTCAGTGTTTCTTGTTAGTGATGTATCAAACCCAGAGAAAAAGGAGGGGAAAAGTTGCGGTGAGGATTTCAGCAGCAGTGAAGCAACTTTGGGGCACGCCCACAAATATTCACAATGACACCCAAACTTAGATTTATACAAACGTTGTCATCGGCGCTTTGAAGCAGCATCATTTTTTATGAAAGTGCTGTCCGGGCCATCTCTGTCTTTCAAAATGACCTGATCGTATCACTCAAGGTCACTAACCTTTTGCTAACAGTGTCTTTCATCTTATTGTTTGCTCGCAGCCTCCCTGTCACTGCACCACCAGCCTCTGTTCTGATTACTGACAACTGCAGCATATCATCCCCTGCAGTGGGCGAGGACGAGGACGAGGAGGGGGAGGAGGAGGAGGAATTAGGAGTGAACCATCTAATTCCTCTCACGGTGGCGTCAGGATAGTTTAACTCGTAGGAGTTTACCTTTCATCAGCTTCAATTCTTAGACACATTTGTACAGTTTTTAATTCTGTTAAGTGAAAGCGCCACATACACGATTCCCTGAGGTGATGATGTGTATTTTTAGCAGCCACTGAGCCTACCTTGTTCCCAGAATAGGTTCCTGATGGACACACCCTAATGACATACCAGTCTAGTTGTAAGGTTGTGTGTTTTTTCTCCAAACAGTGTGTGAGCCGGTCTCCTGCGTGGACCCAGTAGGACTCCAATTTATCCAGCACAGCTTGATGTCATTGTTCGATCAGCTCCGTGAGGAATGCGCCAAGGCTGACTGATTCTGCCCTTCATCAAGATATGCAGGAATAAAGTTGCAGCCCACCCAGGGTTCTAGGTATGTCATGAATAGTGATTCTGTAAATAAACAAGCGCGTTCTGTTAATTCCAGTCACAAGCGGAGGAGCTGGATCATAGCATGTTAGATGTCCGTGACTGGAAGAGAGACGGTGGAACAGGGGAGGGCAGAGAGGGAAGAAGTGCAGCTGCAGAATCACCTCTGTGGCCCTGATTTGTCTTCCAACCCATCTCTGTGGCTCCCTCAGGAGAAGCTTGTGCTGCAGTCTCTACCCCCGGTGTTTGTTCTTGCCTTGTCCTCTTTCTGTGACTTTCTCTACCTTCATTTACGCTTTCTCTCCTTTTCTCCCTTCTCCTCCTGCTCCTCAGTTTAATTTCCAGCTCATCTTGTACTCTATTGGATGCATACAGTGTTGAAAATTTAAGATTTTGGGGCGCATATATGCTCCTTGATCATACATATATCATCACTTGAAGTAGCTCATATCTGATCATTCCCTCTGCCAGTCTCCCAGATCGGAGAAGAAAGCGTGTTGTTAAAACCAGCTGCAGAGATCGAGAGCTTTTGTTTCAGGCAAACATACTTGTTCAGTCACTCACATGAAAGCTTTGCTAATTAGATTTTGAGGAAAAAGGCACGAGAAAGCACTGATTTTCAATTACTTCCAATATGAATCATTAGTCATCTAATTTGCTAATATTGGATTAGGAAGTAGCATAATGTTGGTATGAAAAATGAATACCTCCAGAGGTTTCCCCTCAAAGGGCTCTCACATGACGCTATGCAGTTGTGAGCTTTTGCCTCCACATACTGCTTTTCATGGGATCTTGAATGAAACAGATACATTTGAAGCTCAGTGGGTTATTTAGTTCTATATGTTGTTGTGTGCTTATTTTAGATCAGGCTGTGAGATTCATTGAGTCTTGTTGTTGCCGGGTTCGCACACATCGCAAATGTGTATGAAGATACATGAAGAGCAGATTGAGTTTATCAGTCTGACCCAGATAGATGGACGACAAGAGTTGCAGAGGTTGGTCTTGTTTAATTCCAATGAGTCATTGCCACGAAAAGAAAAATGCAGACATTATGAAGAAATAGATCAGGCTCACAAGACTTCTAGCTCCTTTGAGAATTCACAGATAGCTGAGGAGAATCCTGTTAAGATCCTGGCAAATTACACTAGCCTCGAGGAATGTGCTGCTCCAAACTAAGAAAGGCCTTTCTCAGCACTCATCGAGGAGACTCGATTCAGTGGCGATAGAGCATAATGACTCTCATGCCAGGGGACTGAAAAATACTTTAACTATGATGCTAACCTGTCCTAATAGATCTCTTGGCAAGGAGCCTCTTCAAGCATGCAACTGAAATGAACGAAGTTTAGTGTAAACTTTGCCTTAGGGAAGTAGCACTCCGGCAGTTGGGTGTGTTGTTCCCTCGTCTTAGTTTTGCTGTTGTGTTAAAGGAAGTGAGAGCTCTTTTAGGGAAGGAGCGTTATTTAGTTTGACTCGAGGCCAAATAATGTCCGACACTAATGATGATATTACTGAAACACTACAAAAGAAATGGTGCAAGCGCTCGTTTCCGCAAGTGTGGACCCAAACTCCTGCTCTCTGATCCTCACCGACTCATGTTATAGACCAAAAGTCAGTCTCAGACTGAACTATAACACAAACTATGTGGAGCACCTGCCTCTCTCAGACACACTAGGAGCAAACACTCAAAACCAGGACTTTTAAATACTTTGGAGTCCTTATTTGTTGTTTATTTACTAATTAAACAATATTAAGAGCATAAAAAAACAAGCATAAATGCTACAGGTAAAGCTTTGTCAGCCTGTGTTCATTCTTCATTAAAATCAATTATATACAATAAATGAGAACTGAAAGATTCAAAGAATTTTGCTGACTTGTTAAAATACACAGGCTTATTAACAAGGCTTATTGTTGTAATCCCTCAGTAGCTCAGCCTGTCAGTATTGACGGAAAATAGAATAACATTATTTACCTAAATAACTTTTTGAAACAACTTTACTCTGGTTTTTCCATTTCAAGCTACTTTATTCTTATTCTACTTTATTTATCTATATTTACACAGATGTTTCATAAATTCCTACTGCATTGCATTCACCTCTTGTGTGGCCAAACTGCTTTAATAAAGCTTTTTAAAATAAGATTTAATTTAGGAAAGCCAGTTTTTCCCCTTCCATTGGGACCCCTTGCCCCTTCTGAAATAAACACGTCTTAGTCAAAACCTAGTATATGACTGGACCCTGTGTGAAACTGGGGGGCTTTTAACCCTTTGAACCATATGCTTCTTTCAGGGTAATTTTACTACCTTCACTTTTAAACTCAAATCTTGATCATTGTTGGGGCTAACCATTCATACTACATCTTGTTTTTTGTCAAGACAGTCTAGGTTATCCAGATTTTTCATTATTTGATTTGATAATACTTAGATATTTTTTTATATTAGCCTTTATATCTAGGAAATAAATTATTTTGTCTTGAAATTGTTATGATTTTACATGTATCTCACCAGAAAATGTTGTCAGTAGAGATATCTTTATATAGTTGTGTCGAGGAGATTGTCTAGATCTGGCAATATCTATACCATGTTTGTGTGACACTATGACTAATCAATTTGAAAAAATATGTGCTTAGTGCCTGACGGAAAATAAATGTCATGAATGACTCTGGATGGAGTGCCCCAAACCAGGGACTCAGTGCTACATCTGTCATATCTACTCATAACTCAGCTGCTTTCACAATGTTTTCCTCAAAAAAGAGTTAAAATATTTGATTGTAGACATCTTGATTTATTTTACATAGTTTTTTTACTACTTTTAGTAGTAAGTATATTTTTCATCTAGTATCTAGTGTCTAGTATCTATTTTAAGTATCTGAATATTACTTCCACAAATGGTCAACACGATATAAAAGGTTCAGGCTTATAAATCTACATCCTAACTCCTAAAACCTCTTGTAAAAAGCCAAAGTGTGATCAGAGTAGGAAAAGACCCCACAGCAGAGTTGACGGACGATGCGGCACAGTGCATTATACTCTCTGATTAGGTTAGACCACGGACTACAGCAGGCAGTTGATTTTTAGGCGAGCAGCAGCATCATCTTCCTCTGCTACACATTTATTTGAATAAGCCAGCACCACCGAGCGGCACGCAACACTCAACAGCAAACACCAGCGATAGAGATGAGATAATGAAAGTAAAACAGTGGCTTATAATTTGTGTAAATTGTTCCTGATCCCTTCTCCACCAAACCTCCCCACTATCTCGCTCATCAAAACTAATGTAATGTACCAAGCAGAGAGGAACACCTGTCTCAGAACTGTTATCGCTGCCTTCTGCTGTGTGGGTAAATATCTCCTGAAACCGGAGGGGTTTGAGCTGCTCTGTGCTCACAGCTACAACAGGAGAAGTGCAATGTTCTATCTCTATGTCACCAGATGTGCAAGAGCAAAGATGAAGATATTTGAAACACCATTAAGTCTCCACGCCAACTATATGAGCACATTTTTGGATAATCAGTATAAAATTCCTCATGAGGGCCTAATGATTTCATTGTAAAAAAAACATCCTTTGTTTTTTTTTTCTAATAAGTGATGAATGGGAAATAAAACTGACTGGTGTAAGGACTTAAAACAGTATAAGATCCTTCTTAAAGGCCACTGAAACAATTTGTAGCAAAACATCTGGCTGAAAGTCATGATTCAACATCAGCACAGCATTTCATTCAGCATCACAAATGTCATATTTTAATAAACTAATTTGCAGATGAATCACCAAATTTGGAAAAAAAATTATTGCACAGTTGTTATTTCTGATAAATGGAAGCAGCAATGCACCAAAGACGGTTGAAAAACTCAGCTGGTGTATCTTGGAATCAACCAAAAGGTCGTTTTTCTTGATGCAAAACAGTCATTTCTGTGATGTTTTTTATTTGACTTCTGACTTGGGCAAACAGCATGATATCTTGCACATTGATTTTTGGTCAATAGAGTCTGATTTCCTGTTTGGTTTGGACTTTTTTCTTCTCTGTCATGTCATCACTAATAATCCTGCTCCAAACACACTCATTTTGCAAATGCGGTTATCAAAATGCATCATTTCATGAACACAAATTTCAGGAAAGATTTCCTCAGGAATTGTTAGTTGTTATTTTTTTTTAAGTGTATTTTTTTGAGCAAGTGTTAGGACAATTAAGCTTTATTATTCACATGGGAATATTGGGATTTTTTTTTTTAATGTAAATTGTTGAAACCAAACGGATCTACTGCGTAAAGCAAAGTACGGTGCTGAATTTAAGTTACCTCTGTGAGTTTGCAGCACTAACACTATTAGTTTCCTGCTACCTTACAAAAGTGATGTTGCCAGTCTGACAGCAATTATCAGACACAGTGGTGTTACATTTGAAAGTTGCACTGGCCAGCACCCAGGGGGGTCCGAGTTGGAGAGTTAGATTTTCCGTTCTTTTGGTTTTACACAAGTTCTGTCTTATATAAGTAAACAAAGTAATTTAGAACATCTGGAAAGATGAAGAAACACTGTGAAAGCTTTGGTTTATTCTGCACATTTGTATGGATAATAATTGGCCAAAAAATAAATTGTCAAAATATGGTTTCACTGTGTACCTGTGGACCACTGCAAAAAAGAGAGAGACAAAGTGTGTGTGTGTGTGTGTGTGTGTGTGTGTGTGTGTGTGTGTGTGTGTGTGTGTGTGTGTGTGTGTGTGTGTGTGTGTGTGTGTGTGTGTGTGTGTGTGTGTGTGTGTGTGTGTGTGTGTGTGTGTGTGTGTGTGAGAGTGCTGCGAATCAGAGAAATCACAGGTGTGGACATCAGGAATGAAAAGGATTCAGTCTGATAATGGGTTGAGAGTGACACCTCGACTCCCCAGACAACCTGTCACAATGCCCACTTTATACCCAGACTGACACACACACAGACAGACACACATTGCTACCCTCATTCACTGCCAATATATTGAGCACTAGAAGGAAGTCATTAAAACAGCAATCAGTGTTTCTTAATTACTCTGCATTGCGGAACGATATTTGGTCTGGGAGGGCCGAGGGACAATTCTTAAACATTCAGCCCCTTTTCAGTCAATTATGAGGGCAGAGTGTTAAAGACTTGCTCCTCCATTTCCATTCAACAGACTTAATGAAAACGCCTGGCAATCCAAAAGCCACGGCCTTTTTAAGTCAAAATACAATCTACAATGGAACCTAACTTTAATTTGTGCAAAGGCCTGCTTTAATTTTCTCTCGCAAAATTGCCATCGACAATATATTGTGCTCTAAACAAGTGAGCACTGCGCCACAGCAGCTTTGAAATGAGCTAGCTGTGACTGTTTAAGCTTCATAGGGTGAAGATACTCTCACTCACATGCTTTCTTAGAAGAAGAGAAATAAGTCTTGACTTCACTTGCAATTCAATGAGCCAGTTTGATTGAATATGGCCTGAGGATAGCTGCATAATTAGCAGACATGTCTTAAATATGGAGATTCTGCAGTTTTGCCTCTGTCTGTTTCACTCTCCAAAGCAGCTAATAAGCAGAAAGTTTTTTCCTCACACAGCCACAAAGCAGCATATACTGTATGTGTTTAAAGGCGCCGCGTGCAACTAACAGTCAAGGATACGTTCACATAGAAACTGTCCGTGTCTCTATATCACACTCTCACACTGCATCAAGAGGCACAGCAGGAAGTGTGCCAATCCACACAGTGCTTATATCCTGATTAGTGGTGGCAGGTCCTGAAAGCACCCGAGTAGACAGCTTGGAGGGTTTGTTTGGAAAAAATGCTCCTCTCCAGGACCAGAGGTTAAAAACCCATTCAGATAGTCACATATATTCTCAGAGTGAGTGTGATCTTCGCTGACAGAAGAGATTTAGAGCACCACTACCGCAAAGCCTTAAGGGCGTGTGGAGGCAGGGGTGACCTCAGAGGTAAGAAACCAACAATTTGAGAAGCAATCAGTGAAATCAAAAGCGCAGAGTAGTGTATTATATTTGCTAACAACGCAGACACGTTGCAACAGTGGCTCCCAACCTTTTCATCCGATGTGCCGGATGAAGCTATTAAATGTATAAAAGCAGATATTTTTTACAACATTTGTTTTCATACAAATAATCTGTCAATGTTAGTTTAATCAGGTTTGCAACACTTAAAGTGTCAGAAGCACGACATTTCAATAATTTATGCTTTTTTAATTTTTTTTATTTATTGTGGCATTTAGTGTTCCAATGTTACAGCTCACTCAACATATAAATATACATACATATATACATATATATATTCAGTCAAAATTTATATTTTGTCAGATTAGTTTAGCTGCTCTTCAATCTTGGCATCTGCAGAAGTACCCCGGGGTCACAACAACGCCTGGTTGGGACTCATTGCTGTAAACAGTTCATTTATTGAGGCAAAACATCACAATCTCAGGGAAAATCTTGACCCTCAAAAGAGCTTTGAACCTCTCAGTTCAGCTTCCTGGTTTCAGCTTTGCTGCCTGTTGTGTTGCTCGAAGTTGCCTTTGTCTCAGCTTGTTTGCTGTCTTTTTCGTTGGTTTGGATTCCAATGAGCACCAGCCAGCCCCCGTCCATTCGCGGCATGAGGTCATTTTCACAAAAATCCCAGCACCTCAGCATCTGAACTCCTCTGGAGATGAATACATGAATGTCCAAACACTGCGCTCCAAAAATGCTGGGAGTCAGCTCAGTTTTCTTGCACATTAGGCAAGGTCAAGGTGTCGTCTCACAAGGGGGGAATGAATCCCCAAACTTTATGAAACTCAACAATAACGCTAATAAGGCTACAGCTTACCCGAGGAGACGGGGGGCTCCTTCAGAAAGCTGATAAACGCCTATCAAGAGGTTGCTGAATTATTTATCACCTCTGCTCAGCTGTCAATTTGTTCCTGCCATTTGGTTTTGCTGTAACTGAAATCTGTTTGAGCCACAGATGGAATTCACACGAACGGTTCACAATGTAAGAAGACAGGGATTATACCATTCTTTTGTTTGACTGGGAGTTTTGTGCAACGTTACCAAAGCCCCTCGGCAAATAGAATCATCTCCCAATGAGCAATTGGCAAACAGCATAGGCTTTACAAGATTTAATTATGCCTAATTGTATCTGTTTCAGTGTGGTCCCATCAATCAGTCTGAACTGTTTTCAGTCTCTTATGCATATTTAAATAGACAGAATCCCAATTCTTTGATAATGATGAGAGGATGGGAGGAGAGAGAAAAGCATTGTCGCTTATATAGGATGTTGCCGCTTCTATACTCAACATATCAAGGCAGGGCCTAGCTTTGAGCGAGTGTGCCATTGATGTTTGTTATGTTTGATCATTCGCCTCCATCGTAGAATTTCTGTATGATGCAACCACCAAGAAAGCATGACGCTACAGCCTGTGGCTTGAAGAGTGGCACACCACCAACAACAAATGTCACGGCATCTGCCCTCTAGACTGTTATCCGCAAACCTGTCTCACAGCCTCTCCTCTCCGCGCATCTCTGCGTACGCCTGTGAATCAAGTCCCCTTAGACAGAGCCCCTCTCTGACCACAAGATTAGTTCCACCTCCTCTCAACCCCTGAAGGGTTCTTCGAAAAGGGCTTAGGCTGCTTCATCTCCCCTCCATTTCTATTTACTAGTTTTTATTTGTGAAAGTGTGGTGCACCGACCTGCCATCACTTGTTATTAAGTCCTGCAGGTGTCCGTTTCAAGAATCACCAGCTCATTGTCATCCCTGATGATGGATCAATGGCAAATGGGTTCTAAAGTGGCACTAATAAATGGAGGATCTGTGACAAATACGACTTTTATTCTACATGAGGACAGATTGTATTCTCTGAGGCTGGGCACGTTGCCTGCAACAGAGACTAATACTTTAAACTTTATTCAAGCCAGGCGACAGCACTCAGTTAGCTGCAGTGTGGGAAAACACTGGAACCCCGCAGCCAACAACAACTACAGGACCCCCCTTTTATTTTTCCAGCTCATGAACCCAGAGGTGGGTTTTGCTGTCATTTATTGTGATTGTGTTTTTTTAAGAGCAGTGCAGCAACCTATTCATTACGCCCACCAGGGAGCTTACAATGTTGGTTTCTTTGTTTGTTGGTCAACAGCATTACAGAAAAAATAACATCCTGATTTTCATGAAACTTGGTTTATCTGAGCTCATAAATATTCACTTTACTTTAGCACGTGTTGCAAAATTCCTCACTAATTTACTGCATGTGCTATTTCAGCTCCAAGCAGCAACCAACAGTGACTTCAGTGGTTTTGTCCGGCCCCATTTTGCTAGTCCCAGGGGTTTGGAGCCGGAAGTGACCATATTTGGAAGAGCAGGGGGAGGAGCGAGCGGTGGATCTGACTGTATCTGATTGGAAACCAGGTGATACTTACGTCCCGCCCACCAATAGCTGTAACCTGACTGGACCACAGGCATGTCAATCAAACAGACACCCCCCCCCACACACACACCCTCCCAAAAAAAAAAACCCCACTGTTTTTGGAAGATTATTTTCTAGTTAATGACGGGATTATTTTCAGATGGACGGCCAGAAAACTAATAAGAAGGAGCGACTTTAGCGAACGACACTGAGATAACTCGTGGATAAATTGTATTGACTTTGAATGGAAATCTATGGCGCTTTTTGGAGCCAACTGTTAGTGGCTGTCGGTCGTATTGCAGTTTAACGCATTTCCGAATCGGCCCCATTTTTCAGACCCAGAAGCTACATCCACTTTTATATACAGTCTATGTTCAGGTCCCTTAGCTTAGCAGTTAGCAACAGCTTCTCTCTGCTATTCTGCTTCTTCTCTCTCCTGCTCAGCGTGTCAGATGTTTATTTCTTTCATGCCCCCTTTAGTAATAATGGTATTTGCAATGAATGTATTATTTTCATAGCACTGGAGGCAAAGCAGTGAGTTGAGCTTTTAGGTGAGTGGTGCATGTAGGCATGCAGCAAAAGAATGAGCAGAGCACCGACAGTTGGAGGCGATGTTCGGATCTGGAAACACTGAGGGCTCAGCCCAATGCGGAAATCTTTAGAGTTTCACCTGATAATTGCACCATTTTCAAGTTATTTTAGAGTGAAAAGACACTATGCTCCGCCAAAGGTTGCAGTCAGGTGCGAAGGCAGGCTTTCACGACACATAATCAAAATAAAGATGAATGCAATCTCAACTTGGTTATTATTTTTGTTTTCAGCAGTACGATTAAAACCCAGAGGGGGAACAAAAGGCTTTACGAAGCTTTGACGCTAATGAAGCAGTCATATGATACGTTGTTCTCCCACTGCTTTGTTTGGTTCTGAAAATTGACCAATCAGCTTCTACTTCTGCTGTGTGACAGGGATCCTTTTGAACTGTGATCAACTATGTGAACTGTGTTCTCCGTGAGCTCCTCTTTTTCACCTCTCCAGTAGCTGTCTCGTCTGTCTGTTGCACTCCTCATCCTTTCTGCTCTCTCCTGCCATGCTCGTACAGATCATCCCAACAGCATATACCAACTGACACCCAAACAAATAATTTGATGTGATCAGATCATGGATACATGTTATGAATCAATTTGTTTTAACCACTGACCTTACCAATTATTCAAACACCCAAACACTATCAGCTTCAATAAAAGCAAACCATTAATGCATTTTTCCATCCCATAGCAGCTAAACAATTATTATTGTTCATTATTTCATATTTGCTGAAAGTCAAACAACACAGGAACTCTTTGGATGCCAGCTAAAGGCCAATATCCACTGCAGCTTTAACCTCTACATATCATCTTGTAAATGGCACCTTGAATATACATATCTTTGAATGGCTCACGAGGGGGAAATTACACACAACGCACTGAAATAATGGGTCGATTTTATTCTTTGAAGTAATTAAAAGTGACACTGACTGAGGGGACACGTTCTGTTCCTGTGGGATGATGGAGTAATTTACTTTATGAATAATATTAATATTATGATAATAACAATAGTAGTAATCATAATTACAGCGATATGTGATTATAAGACGCCTTCCTTTCTGCTGCCAGGGGAATGACCTGTCGCTAGTTTGTGAACTATGGTAGCCAGCTAGCGACATATCTAAGTGGAATATATGTTTTAATCATCAAATCGTCTGAGAGATGAATGCCTCATGCTTCAGGGGAAATTGATTTTGGCTCGAAGACTTGACAGTGTGAAGTTCCATAATGATTTCACAGTGAGTGCTGGTTCTCAAACTGTGAACCATAGCACACTTGGAATTGGTCTTATTTATGATTTTGCAATTTGCTATAATTATATGTTAAGGTGTGCTGCTCTTCCACTGCCAGTTCAGTTTGTCTCAACTCTACTTTATTTTCTTTCTGTTTTTGTACCATTAGGCAAAAGGTGTGTATACTGCCTCATACTATTTTTAGTATCACCTCCCTCAAGGCTCCATGCAAGCAGAGCTGATACTGCAAGGTGACATGAAAACACAGCAGAGCACTGAGAGTCCTCATTGTTGCTGCGTCACTGCGTGTGACACAAGGCATCCTACACCAACCCGTCCTTGTTGATTAGCCAACATACTATCGTGATTATTGGTAACCTGCAACCTCATGGCAGTCTTCTGTCTTTCCTTGCTGTGACAAATACAGTGAGATAAAGTAGGCTACAACACCTCTTCCATGGTACATGGCAGTTTCGCACAGCCTCACTATAGTAACCGTACTGCACTGAGGTGGTGTTATCTGCGGTGGAAAACAACTTTTGGTACGTTTTCTGGATTACGTACCAAAAGTGAGCAGTTGGGTAGAGTTGAGATGGTTCTTTCTTGCGTGCTCACTGAAAATATGTGTGTGCCAAATAGTGTAAAGTAGATTGACCGCTAAAATTACACTCAGAGGAAAAATGTCGGTGTATTTTATATTAACAATATCTTTTATGTTCAAGGGTGTCATGCATGGTCAGAATGACCAAAGAATTCATCTGGGGCTATTTTTTATTTTACTCTCATTTAAAAAAAAAGTGAGATCTTGCTTGCTAATATTCACCTATTGGCCTTTAACACATAGTTCAGCTGAGGCTTTTCAGGAATGGTATCGATTCATCATTTATAGGACAGGTTTTTAAAATGAGTAATTGGTCTTCAACCAAAGTATTGGACAAACATTTTATTTATTTTTTTCCTGACCATTGAGGGAAAGCTAAGAGAGTTAAGGGAGGTGTAACAGTTTATTATAGGGGCACATGAATGTTTGCACCAATTTCCCTATCGATCCATCCAATTAGTATTGAGAACTGATTCAAAACCACAAATATAAACTTCATGGTTGCAACAGAAAAAGTCAGGGCCTCTCCAAATTCTTTAGAATACAGCATGGTAAACTTGAATAGGTCTCACAGTCCATATAGTAGGTATTATAATATTTCAATGATTATGATGAAATATGTGAAAAAAGTTATAAGGTCTCTTCCAGATTTATTATCTGGGGACCATAAATGTCATTTATATTACTCTTTGGTTAAATTCAGTTGACATTTGTTTGATCTTGGTTATGTTAAAGAATGTTTGGGGTTTTGTTCTGAAAATGCTGAATCCTCATTCACTAACCCCTGTTTGTCTGTCAATGTAAACCGAACTTAATGGTAAGATGATTTCTTAAGGTTTGTTTTGCCCCCTGTGAGAATGTTTCAGTTTATCCACCAGCTGTAAACCAACAAACAATTACAGACATGCGGGGCGCTCAGCTCGCTGCCAGCCTTGAGTAACTGCACCCAACAGTATGTATGAAAATGATGCGAGCTGTCAGAGCCGCTAAATGAAATGTGCTTTTCCATAGAATTGTTTCAACTTCAATCATCTGCATAAGAAATGTTCCTCCATCATATGTCGGCCTATCATGTGGAGGTGGCGTATGAAATGTACTACTTTTATTACTACAGCTGCCATACTTGTCATTGGGCCCCCGAGCAGCTCCCGCAGTCTAATGATACTGGCATACTTATCCTGTCACATTTCGAGTTACTGACATTACAAAAATAGGCAGCGGAGAGTATTTTCGACTTATGTAGCCATTACTTTCATGTTTTGTGTATGTGTGTGTGTGTGTGTGTGTGTGTGTGTGTGTGTGTGTGTGTGTGTGTGTGTGTGTGTGTGTGTGTGTGTGTGTGTGTGTGTGTGTGTGTGTGTGTGTGTGTGTGTGTGTGGAGGAGGGTGGGGGGTTGGGGCGTCTGCTATGGAAACTGATGGCCAGCGTGATATTTCAAAAGGTTACGCTGCATCTTGCTCAGGGATTGTTTTCCGCAGATTTATATTTGTTTAAAGGGGGATGTGGTTGTCAGCGATAACAAATGCACTGACAAATAACTGGGCAGTGTGCCATTTGAAATTCATTTAGCAAGACAAGGTAGAGATAAAGGCGCCACCCTGACTGTCTACGAGCGACACTTCGTAAATCAGAGAACAGCGTGGATGAATTGCGCTGGTGAGAAAGTCTCTCTCTTGAAGGACAACAGCAGTGCGTTTATTTACAAGCAGCCGGCCCACAGCATAGGTCAGCGCTCACTCCTTCTCCCTCTGTCCTTTAGAAAATGGTACACCAGGCCACAATGCAAAGAGTAATGACAGACAGAGCGGCAGTTCAGAGTGTCATTGCAGCTGCTTTAAAGCCTTTTAAAGGCAGTATTTCAGTGGCTTTGTCTTATCGCTCATTACCGTCCCGTGATCAGTGTGCCAGATCTCTTAAATTAGACAGGCAATAAGCTAGCAGAGGGCTGCTTTACAGTATTTGTCTCAGAGATGGATACCCGCTGGAAATCAAATCAAGACTTATTCTGTGTGATGAGAGAGTTATACGACACCTTCTGGTGCTACAAATGAATTGCAGCATTCCAATTTAACTAATAATTGCAGTATTGGTTTACATCAGTGACATATATGAGTAATTAGGAATTTATCTGTTTGGATCTATCCTAAATCCATTCGAAGAATCTTATTATGGAAAGCGCAGTGTTCAAATTTATTGTGTGTAACAGTACATTTTTTTGAGAAGAGAGAAGGTAGAAGCATATGAAAGAAAAAGTATGTTTGTCCTTTCACGTATAGGAGAAATTAAACAGCTTGTTTTGACATTGAGCTCAATTTCCATAAATCACAATGCAGCTTTGAATTTCTGGTGAATGTCAACTATGTTTGAAAATAAAATTATTTCTCATGAATAATCAAAGCTACAAGATTCAAACTGAAGTATATCAAGGGTCAAGCAAAAGCTTATGAAGCAGATATGATGAGGTCTCACCTGACCACCGGGTAATTTTGACCATATTGATATCTGGCAAACTGTCTTTTTGTGTGCTTGGGCCGACATCATCAAACGCAGATGTCCAGTGATTTCATCCAACTCTAGTGGACAAAGAGTAAAAATGATAATCACTTTCACCCTTGCATCATCTCAAACTAATTGGTGCATACACAATAACCATCCTGTATAGTTACCAGCTACATTCAATACGTTGATAATGTTTTCATGAACAAACACTGATGAGGAAAAATTTGTTTAGCAAATTGCTATAAATTAAAGTCACTATGTGCATATTGTTTATGTGATGGCTTTCAACTTATGTTGTTTTTGTCTTTGGAAAAATTTGACAATCTTGGTGAAATGTGGTGCAGTCATTATTTTATCATTATTAAGTTACCATTTGTTTAACTCCCTTCATTTAGCATGATGTCATCTTCAGAGTAGTTTATTTGGTTGGATACTGTGGAAGAAAAGGGGATGCCATAAATATGCTAAAACAACTTACAATTGCTGCAACAATATCATCCACACTTTTCTTATTTCTTCTGTCAGTATTTTTTATGTAACAGCTAGGTAACTGTAGGTGGATAACACCCCCATTCTTACGTTTGCCTACTGAACCCTGATTGGTCAAGTGTTTACTGAAAGCAGATATTTGAATGTTTATTTGAACTGAACAAATTTGAGGTTCTCAACAGGAAACAATTTAGAGGTCTGGATCCAGGGTAACAGAAAGTGTCCCCAAATTACAGATATGTTAAGCTTCCACGACACTCTAGGGATATAACATTTTACAAAAATCTGGTTTTACAAAACAAAATAAGTATCTGTCTATAGATTGCATATAAAAGCATATGTAGTTCCTGCGTCTGAAAAATGAGGCCAATGTGGAATTCCCTTAAACTGCAATACCACTGAGGGCCGCTAGGGGCTGGCTCCATAGATTGCCATTCAACTTCTGTCATGAAATTCAATAAATTGGTTCCAAGTCATGATAGCGTCATTCATTAAAGACTCTTTATTAGGTCCATCTGAAAATAATTACACCGTTAATTATTAGGCCTCAAAAAGCAATATGTTTGGGGGCGGGGGGGGGGGGGGTTTGATTGACATGCCTGTGATGCATTCAATTTCCGCTGTGGGTGGGCGAGTGTAGTGTACTCGGAGATCGAATCAGATCCGAAGCTTACTCCTCCCCAGTTAGTCTAAAGATGGTGACGGCTGAAATACCAAACTCGAGTTCACGAACCTATGTGTGCCGTCATGAGTGGTTGCTATTTGCCCTCTACACGTTTTTAATACATTTCAATGAGGTGAGCCTATTTGTTGTTCAGGGCAGACGATGTATGCATCCCCTCCAGATTTGTGTTTGATATATAAATATACCATGCTTATGTATCTTTTTTTATTTTTGTTATAGCTAGATCTATACAACCTATTGTGATGTTAAAAAAGAATACAATGCGCACCTGAAGGTGAAGTAAGATGTTTCTCCAACAAGTCTCAGCCCTCCCGGAAGTGATATGTATTTATCTGTCATGTGATTGATTGGGACTGCTTGTTTTGAAAACTTTCTCCGACCAAGTATGTTGATTATGATTGCCAGTGGTCAGCTCCACACAATCAGTCAGTTAGTTGAAGAGCAGTGAAAGAGTGAGAAGATGTAGAGACATGATTGATTCATATTCTTCCCTGCTGTGTGTCTATATTATGCATGCAGAGTCCAATATTTAACCATGCCAGAAAAAAAGCTGAAATGTGCTTAGATATGCAAAAAGTGCAGTGCAGCTTGTGATATTTGTGAGATGATTTATTTCAATAGATATCTTTAGTGGAGAGACATAAGAGATAAAATGCAATTTTTATGCAAAGAAAAATGACTACACTGTTGTTGTTTCTTATCTTTTATCATTTCGGTTCCACTTTGTGTCATCTCGGGCATTATTAGTCCACAGAGCAGGTTGTAACGTGCGACTCAAAGTCACCTTACCATAGCTGTTTATAGAAGTTAATTCAGTTTGACACAGAGGTGTGATCAGTTACACTGCTTGTCAATAGATCATTGTAAAGTAGGTGACACATGATTAAGTCTCTGGAGATGTTTCTCTGTCCTTTTTTGTGTCTTTGATAATTGCTGGCAACTTTCCAGACATGAAGTGTTCAATTTGCTCAATTGAAACCTCATAATTTGTGTTAGAAGGGAGAGTGAAATCTTTAATTTTATCAAATAAAAGAATCGATTGAGGTCAGCGTGTACTTGGCAGACTCCCAACTGAAAAAAAAAAAAAAAACTATTTTGGCAGTGAGCTTTTAAAGTACAACTGAAATTATTTTTTTTTCTGTTCTGAAAATCATGTGTCCTACTGACAAAAAACTCAGAAACCAAAAGGGAGAAATTTCTATTTCATCATGGAAGAACCAGTTTTGAATTAACTACAGAGAAAACGACTACCCGTCTATAAAAACAGAATCCTTTTTTTCTGTATAGCCAACCAAATCCTTTGTAAAGTAGTAACATCAGTGTTCCCTCATCGTAGACAGAGTGGATGGCGGCTGAGCCAGACAGCATCCTGCTACACAAGAATCACAGATGTGGGTTGTTTGATGAACAAAAGTCTCCTTCTTATCTAACTTACAATGCAAAACATTCACTGGTTCAAGGGCCTCAAATGGAAGATTTTGTTTCTTTGTTGGTGATATGTTACTGTAAATTTAATATTTGGGGTTTTCGAGTTTACCCAATAAGAGATTTGGGCGAGTCACCTTGGAATCAACAATGTCATGATTTGGAAACATGTCATGCACCCTAGCTTACTGTAGATAAACAAAAAAATAAACAAAAAAAAAACATTCACAGGGAAAAGTCAAATTCTAAAGTAGTGTTTACGTAGCCTCCTCTAAGTGTTCAAACACACTTTACAACTGTACTAATGCAGTACAACAAGCAGCAACCAACAGTGAGGTCACCAACTGGTTTGTGAACTGCCTTTCTGAAGCCTCAAGTTCGGCCGTCACCATCTTTCTATTTCGGAGCCAGAAGTGATCATATTGGGATGAGCTGGGGAGGAGCAAGCTTTAGCTCTGACTTGATCCACAGGCCTATCAATCAAACAGACACACCCCCAAAAACACCACTTTTTGAGATCTAATTAATATTGGGATTGTTTTCAGATGGACTGCCAGAGAATTGATAAGTGTCATGGTTTAATATGGTTCTGATCTGTTTGTTATTTCAGTTTAATGTTGCTCACCTGTGGTCCTCTGTCTGTCTTTGTCTCACCCCCCTGCTGCCTGCCACACCCACCTCCCCTGCTTTCAGTTCCCTCATCGGCCCCAGCCGTGGTCACTTTGCAATCACACCAGTCGTTCAGTGTGCGTTTTGTGCAAGTTCTTTGCAATCCCTATCCCTGTATGTCTGCTCCTGTATCCTGCCCCGTTACTTCTTTTGAATTTTTCTGCATGGTTAATTTTTTGTAAGTTCTTTAGTATTTAGTCTACGTTCATCAACTTGATATGTCAGTCTGTTTTTTTCTGTTTGCTGCCGCTGTTTTTTTGTTGTAAAATAAATCCTATGCCCATCTTACTTCGTGTCTCGCATGTGTCTTCAGAAATGAACGATTCTAGAAATATAGAAACACTCATGTTGCCACATGTAGATTGTTTGGCCAACCTACATTATATCTAACAAAATAGCCTGCATCTCATCATTCATAGATCAAACATAATGAGGATATAAAACTACAGTTGCACAAGTCTTGGCCCATTTCTAAACTCCTCTGGCTACACATGCATTAATATAATATAATAAATATAAATATAAACAACAATGAATAAAGCCCTTAAAGAATCTGCAAAACGTTCTCACCATGGCTTACCACCCACATGGACCATTTAAACTGTAAATGTTAAATGTTTCTCAGTAGTTTAACCTATTTTAGCACACTATGAGTTCTTACCATTTTAAACCCTTTTTGAACATATTTTGACATGACATATGATCTTTTTAACCATTTTACAGGATTTTAACCTTATTTATGAGCATGAATTGACTCTTTTAAAGTTATAACAGATCATTATTATTTCCATTTGTCACATGAAGAACGCACGGTGCATCATTCTCTTAAAGGAAACCACAAGAGTTTTTAAGTGGCAATACTACACCCAAATACACATATGCCCACATGTAATACAGTGGCAAGTGTAAGCAACCATGATACATTTGCACAACTGCACACAGAGCAACTACCAATCACCACCCAGTCATGCTGTGCAGGTCTTAGAACAAACACACCCTTCTGCTGAAGCTAACAGGCTTAGACTGCAGGAGCCACTTTCATGATGAAGAAGGGATCAGTGGGAAGACAAATGATACAAGTAGTTACTCATGAGCCCTTAAGTGGGCCTGAAGTTATTTTTACTTTGCCGTGTTTTAACCAGTCAGTTTATGAGCGGTCTTGATGCAAATGTTTGTCAACTTTGCCTCTTATCCCAAATTGTTGTATCACAAAAAACAGAGATTATTAATATATTTGGGGTTTTTGACCAAGAAAAACACACTCATATTACTTTTTTTACAACAAAAACTGATTCAAGTTGGCCACGAACAGTGTGAAACACCACTGTTTCACTGTCGCTTCTTAACATGAACAACATGAAGCAGAGGGACTTCAGTGACCATGCAGTGTTTTATAGCGTTAATGTAACACTAAATATTGAGGGTCCAAGATTATTTTTGTTTAAATTTTGGAGACTGGATCTGATGATATTGCAAATATTTGGGAGGGGGAAAAATTTCAATTTTTTTTTTCTTTTTTTTCTTGTATATAATCATCACCAAACCCTCCTCCCCTGCAGCAATTGTTGACAGTAAGAGAAACATAATATTGCCACCCTTACGGGGACTTACCACTGAGAGTTCTACTCTAAACATATAAAAGCAAACAGGAAGCAGTCCAAATACCTCATAAATTATACATGAAATAAAGGAAATGAGGCCAAATGTGGAGAAATAAAACCCACCAGTTTTCTATTGATGAAAAAAATACAGCGCGCATGAAAATATTTTTTTTTTGTTTTGAGAATCAGGTCAGTGATGAAGTCAGTTTATAACAACAGACTCTTTGAAGGTTACCCTGAGTATTTCATGTAGTGCAGAGAAAGTGGCCGGCTTTATTTCCTGAGCTGAGTGACAGATACAGCACAACGCTTCATTGCACTCAGAGCACTTTACTGTGGGCCCAAGCATGTGGCCTTGATTTAGGTGAATGAGCACATCCAATTTATATTCAAGCAATCAGCAATCGCTCACAGAGACACATGCAGTCACACAATTGCATTGACTGTCTCTCTGGCCGACAGTGCTCATTACGCAGTTCAGACGAGTGAGAGGAAGAAAAGCAGAGACAGAGAGACCTCCAGACACAGGGGAGATCTACTCCCACACCAGGCTGCTCACTCCACGCCAGCAGTCAGAGAGTCAATGATCCTGGAAGCAGCTGAATGCGGCTCGCTCACTGCGCTCCCTCTCTCCACTCTGCCAGGGTGGTCTGCAGTGACAGGCCCCCCAGACTCAAGACCTCCGGGCCCCCTGCCCCCCTGCTCATGCAGTGCAGACCAGGTGCTGAGAGTTCCTGCAAGGGACATCCAAAAAGCAGGATGGAGGCAGTGACAAGGAAGGTGGGGTGAACAGGGAGGTAACATCAGGACATGCCAAAGAGCTAAAAGACACTAAAAAGTCTGGAGGTTTGCTAAATTCGGGAGTAATTCTGATGGAGTGACTCCTTTCACAAAGAATAATTACTGGTGTAAGAGTGGAGAATACACTAAGAAAATAGTGGTTTTATTTTCTGTTCTGTACATATATAAACAAAATAACCACACCGTCCTTCCCTAAAACAATGGTGTGTAAGTTGTCTTTTCAAGCAGATTAAAGGTCCCATTTCTTAAGTAACAAAAATCCTCTCAATATAGTTTTCCTGACATAACTCTGGAACAGGCTGCTTTGTGTATGTGTCTTTTTGGCGTATTATTTCTCTTCTGATTGTATTTCTCTTCACAGGTTTACTTCTGTCTTGATCTGACAGAATGAGCACTCTATGTTTTCTTCTACATACAATGTTGAGTCAGGTTAAGTGGTATTGAAGGTTCAGTGTGTGGGAGATTATATTGGTGTCTAATCTCATGAAACTAATAATTGTTGTTTTTCATTACCTCAGAATAGGGAGCACGTCCTCCATGCCCGCCATGGTGCACACCCACCTCACTTAAGTAGCCCAGAACGGACGAACCAAACACTGACTCCAGAGAGGGCCTATCATGTTTTTGTAGATTCTCTTACATGCTTGGAAGTGGAGGGTGAGGGGTGTTCAGTGAGTTTAAATCTGCAACTCTTGGTGAGCTCTTGGTCACTGGAAAAAAACGCTGAACGTTCAACGCTCAGCGCAAAATAAAGACTCGGCACCTCGTCACATTGATGGCTTTCATTAAAAACAACTTTAAACATACGCTGTACTCAGGAGAAAAAAAAACTTTGGTGGACACAGTAGGTAGTAGCAGCGGTGGCAGGGTGTCGACGTGAGCTGATAGGTTAAAATGAACCTATTTGGCTGGATGGATCGCACACAGGACACTCACTGGAGACCACTGTCGGTTTCCCATATGAAAACAAAAGTTAGCGTTGACTCATTTTAACTTACATAATGTATTTAACTTAAGTCAAATGAAGCAAACACCTCTCAAAGAGTCTCTACGAAAACACCACAAGCTTCACAGAGTGAAGTGGTGTTTATTGCTGCTGTGCTGAATTGCATTATACTGTACAGGTGTTCATGCCCAAGATGGGTGTTAAGGGCAGATGTTGGAGTCACATGGTTTAATTTGACATCTTACAGATGTCGCAGAACATGACTCTGATGCAGCTTTTGACAAGTGAGGTGCAGCTGGCATTTCAACAGGAGGAAGGAATGTAGACACCATGTCAGAGCAGCTCTGCTGGAAAGCAACAGGAATTGAACATTTTTTTGTGCTTCTGCAGCGTCACTACTGTAATTATTTTAAGGGTAAAATTTGATAGCAGCAGAATCAGAACCCATTTTTGTCCTTTTTTCATTTGAAAAAACTCGCTCCGATTCCTGCAGCTGTCTCTCAAGATACGCACTTCACTCACATACACAGGGTTATTATAGGGAGCTGTCAGTGTGGAGGATTATGTTAACAGCTTAATTAGACTATGGCTTTGCTTGCAGTGTTGATAATAGTCATTATGTGTATGTAATTGTATTCAATGATCAATTAAATGATATATTACATTGTTAAATTGAATTACATGTAACATTCTGTATTTATTGGAGATTAGGATTCTTTTAATCATAGGTGTGTGACACTGATATCATTCATGTCATGTTAGATATGATAATGACACTGGATGCACAATTTCTCCAGCACTTACACAAATTAAAGCAATAACGATGATGGAGGAAGGATAGACAGATGGAGAGATGGAGGGAAGGGCTGAGATGACGAGACTTGTAAGGGAGGCTTCAAATATAGCATGTTTTCCCTTTATGCCATGTGAAGGAAAGAAGTTGTTGCTGCAGCCGCAGAAGGCTTTAGCCATTTAATCTGAACACTCAAGACGGAGATAGTAAGGTAATTTGTTGTTGACAGACCAGATTAAAATCTGCTGCAACAGACTACGGTCGATTTTAATAACTGGACTTGATTGCCTTAACTGATTATTTCGATTTGTATTATCTTGGACTGCTCCCAACAGTGAAATACAGAATGATCCCATCTGCAAAGTTGTACCGAACAAGTATACAAATAAAGGATAAAGAAAGGAAGAAAAAAAAACGTGGGTAGATCAAGCTGCAGAAGACAGGTAGTACATTAAAAAGACCATGCCCCCAAAGTGCCTCTATTCACCTGTGAAAGCACTCCATTACACATAGGTCATGTTAAATCCATCATGCTGGGAGGAGAAAAAACACTGAACATGTACAGTACACATATATCTTCTGCACGTACTGGAACCCCACAAAAGAAAAATGGGAGAAAATTACATTTCCTGTCAACACTGGAACACACGTCTCAGTGGCAGCAAAGGATGTCACACCATTACTATAGTCTGAGTACACTGATGAGTGTCAAATTAATTTCACAATACTATCAAGGGTTTTCTCACTGTCTGCATGCCTTATCAACCATCAGCACTATTACTTTGCACACCCATATAACATATAATAAAAAAAAAAAAATTTTTACTCCCATGCAAAAGCCTTCTTAAATGGAAATAAGACTTATTTTGAAAATTCCCTTCCCTGCAAAGTTCATGCAGGGTTTTGGAAAAACTTTCCTCCACAGCTTCAAAACCGGAGTGCTGAAACTGTAATCTGCATTGTCACATCGATGTACAGCCCAGAGCTGCTCCATTAACAATGATAACAGGGAGGAACAAATTCTTTTCTCTTGTTTCTGTCGATGGCAGACAGCACTCACTTACTAATAAAGGCTGAACTTTCCTAGGGCAACAAGATGACATATTTCAAACCTCAATGCTGTGGTTCTCCTCTTTGTATTCCCACCACCTCCCAGGCTTTAACACTTTTGCTGTGGAATTTTGTTATTTTAAGAACAAGGCTGAGATCTCCAGGGAGAGAAAAAGAAATCTGGTTATTGCTTGAATTATTTTTTATTTTTTAACCATGATATTCTAATGAGCATGATTCAAAGTAAAGCTTCCTACCCAGAGAGCCTCGCTGGGAGCTTCCACAGTAAGATCTTCTATCTAATCTTCACTGAAATTCCCAACGGTTCCATAGAGAGAATGACTCAGCGATGCAACCTTTTCCTCCACTCTCTCCTAATTTATTTTGTCTGCCGTAGACAGGAGACACTAGTCAAACCTGTCTGTCAATTTTACTGGGAGAATTCCTGTTTGATAATTAACTCCAAGGGAATATGGTGCAATTAAAAAAAATTGGTAATTTAATTCAATATTTATGTCAGTATAGCTATAAGATCATCAATCACATCTGATTTACCCCAAGTATGACCAAAAAAAGATGCAAACCATTCTGATAAATGATATGAAATGGCAGTGCTGCACCAATGTGTGATGATTTAATTGGATATAACAGCAGATCTAAAATGTGAGAATCATGTCTCTTGCGAAAATCCTGTCTTCAAACAGAGCAGGCAGTTTAAACATGCTCTGTGTGTCTAGCTTTTTCCTTTTCCTCTTTCTAACTCTGCATCTCTCCATCCCAACAGTCCCGTACCTCCGCTTAATCTCCTCTTTCCCCCTAAATCTATCTCTCCCGGCTTGTTTTTGCTGTTTCCTCTCGCTCAAGCCTCGTCCCTCTTCCCCTCTGTCTGTTTCTTCTTCAACCCTTATCTTCCTCTGTCTCCTCCCCCTTCTTTTTCCCTTTAACTCTGCCTTTCCAGTCTATCTCTCCCTCAATCCCTCCCTCTTTTGGTTTTAAGCAAATATCCTGGCTCCCATCTTATCTCCAGCCTCCATGTAGCAACGCCAAGCATGACCAAAAAAACAGCCAGGACTTACATTTCCTTGGCTGGTTGCCATCTTCTCTGCCTTTCTCCTTCCCTACGACTCCAGCGGGGTCATGTATCTGCCTGCCAGCACACAGAGAGTTGCTAGAGGGATCGAAATAAAAAAAGAAAAAGGGTCTGCTTTACTTTGCCTTGAGTTGGCAGATTAGCACTTTTAACACCTTATCTCTGCAGGCGTTTTAGCAGTCGACTCAGATATCATGCATCTGTGCGTATCTGTATATGGCCTGCGAAGAACTCTGTTGGGACTACTCAAGTTTTTTGAGTGACCCGAGGATAGATCCCAAAAATATATATTTCATGTTACCCTTAAGAGTTCTTCAAAAAAGCACAAAAACTTTTTAAAAGCAACTTTTTATATTTGTAACTTTTACCACAAGAGGTCAAAATACAAAGCTAAGACAAGGAGCATGGCTGACTTTGCTGCTACAAATGACATCCACATGTCCTAAAAGTGCTAATTTATGCAAATGAGCAGATACATTGGTTGATAGGGGGGTCAGACTGTATCAGCAAATTCTTTCTACACAAAAGCCACCAATGCAGGGTCTTCACGAAATAAACTTGTCTATACGACATGTCATCCACCATTTGGGGGCAAAAATGTTTGTACCTGTTCCAAACTAGGGCTTGAAGAGGGCTTGATTGGCAGATTTTCCATTTCTGAAGAAGTCTTCTTATGCATCACGCCCAGTTCCTGTGTCTGAAAGGCGTGTGGGGGTTTTAGATGGAGCCTATCCCTGCTGACAATGGGCGAGAGGTGGAGCACACCCTGGACAGGTCGCCATTCAATCACAGGGGCCAACTCTGAGAGGCAGACAGCCATTCAAGCTCGCATTCATACTATGGACAATTTACAATTTAGAACCTATTGCACGTCTTTCTATTGTGGGAGGAAGCCGGAGCAACCGGAGAAAACCTACATGCATCTCACAGCGAAGGACTTCAGCCAGTCAGTGTTTGTACCCAGAAGCTTCTTGCTGTGAGGTGACAGTGCTAACACTGGGCTGCCTGAATATTTGTGGCAAATTTGATGGAAACACATCCAATAGTTGGTGAGATATTTGACGCAAAACCAAAAAAATGTCAATCACATGGTGGAAGGAGAGGAGAAATTATAAAACCAGAACTGGTTATTCTGGAGACAAAAACGCACGTCAGTTAACATATTACAGATACGTTCAATATCTAGATTTGCTATTGTCTATATTTATAGCTACTGGTTATATTTCCAGCAATGTAGTTATGTGGAAACACAGAATAGGTTGGGCCACATTGGTAGGACTCATTCTATGGGGTCCTTATCTACTCTGAAGCTCTTTACAGTCCATTCAGAAATTACTAAATTAAGACCAAGGTGATAGGCTGACACAACCATTCCAATAGAGACAAAACCCTGGCATAGCTCAAAACAATAGAAGGCAAATAAATAAATGACAGAATAGCCAAACATTTTGAAAGTTTGACTGCCTTAGCGGAATGGGTGTTTTAGATTACAACTGCACAACTAGTTGGCCCAAACAAGATGTGGTGCACTTAAATTAATCTCAGACCAAAATTGTTTTTATAGCAAGAGAGCTTATTATTGTATTATGTTTTCTTCTAAACAGACCAGTTAGAAGCTGAAAATTCTAACAAAGCTTCTTGGCTCTGACATGACTGCAGATAATAAACGTGTTAGCAGTAGGAGCAAGACTGTCACAGAGCTCATTGTTTTTCAAGCAAATAACTACAGGTAGCAGAGACGGTAATTTGATCATGTTATTAATGCTATTTTAGCCTCAGTTTCACTTGATGTGTGTACATTCCAAGCCAACAAATTAGTGTTGATGGATACCCTACTGTTGTTGTTGTGGGTGTTAATGATGAGATGCATTTGTATCATTGTTGGCCTGCTTTTATTTAATAACCCTGTTTATGCATCCTTCTCACCATGAGCACAAGCCATGTTCATGCATTCCAAATATTTAATCATTCTAAATATTTAATGAAGATGGATTTTCATTTGTGGGAGAATCACAGGCACAATTTATTAAAGGCTACATTATCTTCCAATGGATTTATGTGCACATTCATGAATGACTGAATGGAGGCACGCCGAGACGTCTTGATCAGCCAATGACAGAGTTGGAAAAGAACAAACTACCTTTGCTTGGGTACAGGCTCTGAGTTACTGTGAGATCGCTCCTAAATCACTCTGCCTGGAGTCACCTTGCTACTGTCTTGAAGCAATGTTTTTTAAAGCTCACTGCAAATATTCTCATAATGTTTATGAATATTGCCTGGAAATTCTAATCACATTCATAACGGTGAAAACACATTCTTCATGTTGCGTCATAAATCGCTGTGAATGCCGTGAAGATCCATAGCAAGGCGTGCCGAGCAATAAATGTATTTACCATGGACACTGAGTGACTCATGAATTTAACATAAATAGAAAGAATCCATCCAAAGGCAATGTGTCATTATAAATAATTCTTTGCACAATTCTTTGAAATCTCCCTCTCAGAAAAAAAAAAAAAAAAAAAACATAAAAGGAGGGAGCAAAATGAATCGTTACCATGGTGGACTGTGGAAACGTGTTGCATGACTTATTGCCAGCTATGTATTCGAGGTCAGAGACAGATATAGTATTTGAGAGTGGTGTCTGTCGGTTACTGGTGGAATAATGGAGTCTGCAGATGCTGGCTATCAGCGCCGAGACAAGGCAAACAAATGTGTCTGACGCGGCAGCAGCACTGCAACACACAGCCAATACCTTTTCCCCGTGTGTTTGTATCAGAACATAATTATGACACCCACGCAGTGACATTATTGCTACCCAGGCTTTCTATTCTACCCAAACATTGTGAGCCTCAGCATAATAAATAATAAACAAAACTGGGAGACGTAGAAAAGCCAAACCATATTTGCACTGGAAATGATGAATAATTGAATCTGGGAGCCATACACACAGATGCAGACACAGACATGCTTGAACGCACACACATTCACATGCACACATGCTCCACACACATATACAAATAGGGGGTGGGGGGGCTGCCCACTGGGTCTTCACTGCCATCTAGAGTTGGGTTGCAGACATGTGCATGAAAAATGCTAATATTAAAATTATGATTTTTAGGATTTTAATTTTCACGGGTGCTCAAAGAAGGAAAGAGGGAGTTTGGCAGTCTGCAATGTTCATATGATTTTCCTCCCACAGTTCAAAGACATGCAATTAATCGGCATTAAGCAATAATCACTCAAATGAATGAGTGAATGAATTGAAGTGATTGGCACTTGTTTCTGTGCCTTCCACTCAGCAAAGCAGCAGCCCTTCTCGACCCCAAAAAAGAAAGAGCCTGGTACGGAAATTTAATGAATGAAGATTTCTTTTGAGCTGCATGTGATTAAAGGTTGTTATGGGGAAATTAAGACTTTTATGTTGCACCCTGCAGTGTCACGGTGAACGCTCGAGCTTTTTTGCTCAACCTCGTCTCTACCAGCAAACAGCAGAGGGCTCGCCGAGGGCCACCACGCACCAGCCGCCGCGTCTGGCTGCCGCGTGTGTTCTCACATATGTTCCTCACATTAATGAGTGGATGTGTCACTCTTCCGGCTGGCCGCTCCTGACAAAGCGAGAAGCCAAGCATTACGTTTTCTCAGCTTGTCAACACCAGAGGAATGATTATCCCTCAGTTCATCGGTGCCGTTCCACGGTTCGACTATTTTTTGTATTTTTTTGTTAAGTTCCAATAGCATCAGTGAATAATGACTTCAAGGGTTGTCATAACTTTCTTCCTCACTCTGCTCACCTGTCTAAAGATATGTCTGAATGTGTCTGTCTCATCTAAAAGTGCTTTGTCTGGTAGTGTCATGTTGGACAATCTTCCATCATATTGTGCTGTGCTTAAAATGTCCAAATCACATTCTATGATCTGTAAAGTGTTTATTTTTGTTGGAGATCAAAATAACTCTATTATTAACTTTGATGTGGAAATAGATAAATGAGGTATAAGAGTTTCAAACTTTTTTGATTATTTTCTCAAAAAAAATACTGTACATTTTACACTATTACATTTATTTAAACATTAGTGACCAGTTTCTTCACAGATTGAGATTTTGAATAAAAACAAATCACACAAATCAAATACAATGCATTTTTGTCGATTAAACTCCCTATATCCAGATATATTAAAAAAAAAAAAAGTTGCTCACATTTTAAATGTATTCATAGTAACAGTCCAATAATGAAATATGATTTACAGTAAATGCATCGGTATAGTGCTGCCAGAACACGCCAGAATTACACACCTCCATTTTTTTTTCTTCTTTAAGGCAGGAAATAACATGGTCACAGTTCTCTTGAAGCTTGAAGATCCAATCATCTCTACAGCGTATTTTATGGAAGAGAGCCAATAAAAAACAATGGAAGGGTCAAAATTGTCATGCTGACATTTACGGTGTATTGACTGATTCACGACGTTAACTCGGTGTATTGACTGATTCACGACGTTAACTCGAAGCCTCGTTTTGATCCACTACCGTTTGTCCTGTTAAAGTTATTGCATCACAGTTTTACAAACTCCACGTTTCCTGTCTCCATTTCAAACTAAAAGCCCAGTAGACATAAACCCTTTATTTCCCAAAAACTAAATTGTATGATAACACTTTAGATAAGTAATCACAAACAACCATTAAAAATAGCATTAGTATGTTGTTGACTTTATCAAATTAAAGTGATGCTAATATGCATTATTGACAATTTTATGTGAACTTTAAACACACCATTTGGCTAATTCTCTATTTTTGCTTTACAGATGAAAAAATATATGTGTCATGCAGGTTCACATTATAGTATATTTTTTTTGCCTAAAAGATCCAAACAAATCCACCCCTGCTGTTTGGATTGTTATTTTCTGCGACTGGTAAAACTGTGCACCCTAAATTAACCTATTGCACACTGTGTGAGGAGCACATACCAACACATAAATTCCAGGAATCTTTAGAAGCACACATCATATATGACAATCTTGTTTCCCTATGGGCGCTGGCACAGGAATACACAACATGGGCAGATGTTGTTCGTTCCACCGTTCTAGACGTTAATGCAGTGTTTCCTATTGGCAGCACTTCAGATGCCACAGGCACAACCTGTGCTCTGAACATGGCACCAATCCAGTGGCTTTCCATCCCCCTTGCCATTTAGTGCCTCTGCCTGCAGTCCCAGGTCAGGGTCATTGTTCCCTCACAGGAGGCCAAATACAATGGGCAAGAATAGAAAAAGGGCACGGAGAGGCAATTTTACTTCGTTAAAAAAATCACTGATGCTGTGCTTCGGATGCCCTACTCTATCTTTTGATTCTTCTCCTTGCAGAGTACAGTTGAAACTGAAAACAGCCGATACTGAGAGGCAAAGAGGTGGAAGTGAAACTTTTAATTGGCTACACTGGGCACAGATGTGTTTTGTTGTTCACCCCAAATTCCATTTGTCAGAAGTGCAGAGCACTGTAATAGGGAGGTAGGCACCTGAAACTAATACTTACTGTAAACACTGGTGGCCGGGTTTACAAAAGGGCGGTCACCTTCTAGAGTCATCCATCCAATATCCCAGGTAAGCTAACTAATACAATAATAGAGCAATTGCTCAAATTGTAAACTATCAGATGTGTGAAAATGACAGGGGATGTGTAGCTGCTGAATGTTTGAAGGAGGCTGCGTTTGACCCAAAATATCTGCACAGGCAGTGTTCCAGTGCAACATTTACTTTGATATGTTTTATTCATTCTTCTCGACTCTGGGGAGGGGAGGAGGGGAGGAGGGGATGCGATGTTGGGAATCAGACCATGTTTCCAATCAGCGACAGTGTTGCCTCATTTCACTAATCATTATTCAAATAAGATTGATTTGCTTCCCCACCCCTGTCCCTCGTTTTAGTGCATGACGGTTTAACAGGGGAGCGGACTGTCACCTCCTCCCATATATAGCCCCACATCTGAATTGCAGCTGAATGGTCCCCAAGTTTCTAACAATAAGCTCATGAATACTGAAGTAGTATTTTATTTTTTCTCTGCCCACCTCGATTCTATTCACTGTCATAAAATAAATGAAATCCACTTGAAAAGGAATCCTTTTGGATAATTTGCATGCAAGTTCGCCCGAGTAATGGAATGAAATATGACACACCAATTTAATTACTGCTTCAGAATTGTCTCGCCTCACAGTATAAATATTGATTCAGACTTTTCTCTCCTTGGATTCCCTTCCACTGGCCCCTTCCCTTCTTCTTCTGCTGCTTCCATCTCTCTCATAGAATATTCCAATCTCCTTTCCTTTCCAAACACTCCCTCTCTTCCACTCCGTGACACACAGACACACTCAGAGCTGCTGCCTCCTCCTCGATTTTTCCTCTCCTCTCAGTCCATCCACCTCTCATCTCCCTTCCCCCAGCTCCCCACTCCCTAGTCTGTCCGTTCCTTATTCTGCTAGCGTCAGGTGATGCATGTCATGTTGTTGGGGGCGAAGACTGCCAAAGAAGCAACGAATATGAGATTTTGCCCTGGGTGATCTTCTGCTCCAGTGTGATGATAGTAACGCTCGATATGCACGCCTGCACACTCACCGTTAATGGCCCCTGAAATTACACTCAATTTCCATAGCAATGGGCTTTATAGAAGGCAAATGGGTCCCTGAAGGGGCCCCCGCCACGCCTTCACAGTGCAGGACAGTGCGAGGAAAGAGGAGATAGGTAGCACGTAGATAAAGCGCAGAGGAGGAGTTGGGTAGGGGTAATTTCCCCCGCAGGCATCTCCCATGTGGACTTTGATAAACTCTTTGGCCCCGCTGCCTCTTCTCGAGTGTGTGATGGGTCAGCTTCACTGCAAACCTCAGCTCTCAGTGGGAGGGATACCTGCCCAGCGTTGTGGTCCTGGCTGTGAATTCGTTGGCTGTGTTTGCGGCCGCCCGCCCAGCCAGTCGATGCCATCAGGCCGCGGGAGAAAGAAGGAGAAAATGCTAGTGAAGTCAAACATAAAGAGAGGTTGTAATGAATTAAGACGCATTGAGCTAAAGATGCCCTTTCAAGCATTTAAATGGAGAAAATCACAGAGAGCTGCTCTTAGCTGCTTGGACCTTTTTTTTTTTTTCCCCCAAAGCTTTTCTGAGTTAAAAAAAAAAAAACACAAAAAACACACAGCATCCTTAAAAGCCCAGGCGTTTTGTAAACAAGAGATCCCTCCTCACAAGGACTAAGTGTTTCTCATGTTTTCATCGAGCTCTTAACAGGCTGAATGCTTAACAGGGGTGTCCAAACAAGTGATGGGAACTAAATCCTTGTCAGAGGGTTGATCCATAAGTGCAGCCTCAATATGCTCCTAACAGCTCTTGTTGTATTATTTATATTGAATCGATTCCATTTTATATGTCACAATAGACATAGTCACACATCGGAGCCAGATGACAATTAAAAAGATGGATCTCTCAAATCATTTGTGTATCTTCTCTGTCTCACACTCATAGAGAGGCTGTATGGATTATTAGTGCGCCTGCTCTCAGAAAGCCTGCACTTTCAACCCACTCGTCCTCCTCCTCACAGGGTCATGAAAACATCCATTTCCTAATGGCTCACTCATGTGAATCATCGCAATACAGCCGAAAGAAACGGGACAGCGTTGCCTGGGCTGATGCATCGTTAACACTGTATGGCTGGAGCAGAAAGGGAAGGCAGAAACATGACCTGCTGGAAGATGAATCTGCCAAAGGATGACGTTGAGGTCAGCGACACAGCCAGCAAACCCCAGCGCAAATACAGCAGTAATGACCGATGCTGATAGGCAGACAAGCATGATTGTGAATATGAGAAATAAAACAGCGTTAAGGAATGCAAGAGGTGTGAGAGAGAATTGTGAAGGGAAAACAGGTGTTTTGTTTGTGTGCTGAAACATTTGCGTCTACAGGGATCTCGACGGCGATGATTATGCAACGACGGCAGTCTCTGATTTTTTTCTTCATCTCAGAGTACGAGGTCTCATGTTGAAATGTTGCATCTGATCTCTCAATTAGCCTTTGCAGATTTGTTTGTGTGATTTGTGCATAACAGGAATTGAAGAATAATTTCAGGGACAGATGAGAATTTTAGAAGGCAATTGTAATCAATCACCAAATCTATGCAATCCTTTTAAACAGCACTTCAGTTGTATTCCTATTTATGTGCTGGAAGTAGTGAGGTAGGTAAAACTAAAACACAAAACAATAAATAACAAGTTTCATTCATCTAAGGTGATGTTGAGATAAGGTTTGGATAAGTAGAAAATACTTGAAGGTTGCGACATAAAGACAGACTAATTAAAGACTCCCTTTAAGGTGCCAATAACTATGTTTTGTACTGCCCCTTGTCCACTATGGGATACCCATGTCAGTGTCACGTTTTAGGAAAAAACGACTTGGTTTGGTTAGGAAAAGATTATGGATCTTAAAATAAGTCAGTATTAGCACTATGTGCTGGGTTGTTAGAAATTTGAAACTATGTAAAGAACTTACCTATGTTACTTAAAAAATATCCACATCACTCTCCCACGGACTTGGATCCTGGTCCTGAGTGAAAGTTCTGGGTTTCTTTGATACAAGCGGCCACCAACAGTGACCCATTGGTTTGTGAACGGCCTATTATAAAGCCTCGACATATTGTCCGTCATCATTTTGCTTTACTTTTGAGCCAGAAGTGACCATATTTAGATGAGCTGGGGGGGAGTGAGTGGTAGATCTGACTCGATCTGATTGGAAAGCGGGACGATGCTACGTCCCGCCCACCGATAGCTGTAACCTGAGTGCACCACAGGCCTGCCAATCAAACAGACACGGCCCCAAAAAAAGACTTTCCAGGGCTATTTTGTAATTTAATGACAGGATTATGTTCAGATGGACTGCCCATAAGAAGGAGTGAGTCTAGCTAGCAACACCGAAATAAATAGTGACACTGACACGGTATCCTCTACTGGAATGAGGGCTGTAATTCACGCTTTCGTTTCATAACAAGCTGAGTTGGAAACAGTGATTTAATTGTTTATCTATTTCAGTTGACAGTTCCTACAGTTTGAGATGGGTTTAGGGTGGGCTGTGTTGCAGAGATTCGTCAGTTATGCTGTAATTCCTGCTGCTCATCTCCAGAGGGGGATTTAAGTTATCTAATAGATGCATTTTAAGCAGCTGCTGGGGTCTGATGAAATTCATGTATGGAACACAGAAAGAGGCCAATCAAAATTGATCAACATGCAACTGCATCAGTAACGCGAGATGGAAATAGTTTGTTACGGATGCTGGCCTGTTTCAGAGAGCTCAATAATTTGTGTGTGTACTGAAAACATGTTGAAATCCAACAGTGCCAGTGGATTTAGCACCAAACCTTTTGTGATTCCACATGAATGGGAGTCTTACAAATGTGTTCTCCAGTCACTAGCCAGGCCATTTGAGATGTATGGGTCTCAGTGGCGCCTGTTGCACTCTATTATGCGTGTTGCTACAGAATGTAAAATCGAACTAAGGGCAATTATGTGGTTTAAGTGAACACGTGTAATTGTGAATTGAAATTGAGGTTCCTGCCGAGCCTTGAAAAATGTCTAATATGCTTCCCATACATATAAAATTCCACTGGGATGAAGTTAATAAGGAAATGTTGATAGAGACGCGGTGAGAGTTTGAATAATTGTATTCACAATTCCAGAATAGCTGAAAGAACAAAGAGTAAACACACTGGGTTCATAAACGGGAGCAAATTGAATTATCTTGCATTCTCACATTCAGATATGCAGCTCCTTAACCTTGATGAATATTTAATCTTTCTGTTCAGATATATTGGCAAACTTGCTACATTAAAACTTGCTCTTACAGAGTCACAAAATACAGAAAATAAGCAGATCTGTAAAGGAAAGGAAGAAGAGAAACAGCTAAGAGAGGACTTAATTTTGCATTTTCATAATATGTTTTTATGCTGCAGAACTGGACAGCTTGCAGGTAGAATGAATAACTTAAGAAAGGCGTTTGTATTCATTTTATACAGGATAATAGACCTGGTATTTTTAACATTAGCTCATTTGTTTCCGTATCATGCGATCTGCTCTCCATATTTTACAGAGGGTCTCTTTCTGCTGGATACAGCCTGTCCAGTCAGACAGCAACTCTTCATCCTGACAGACAACATGTCAGTGTAACATAAAGCAAAGCCCTGAGACCTGCCTACAAGTATTCAACAGTTGATTAAACGCCACAGTGTTGACTTTGTAGCTTCAATCTCAGTTAGATAATACAGGAGAAGCTTTACTAAAGCTTCAACTTATTTCCATCCCTATTGGATGCAGCTAAGTTGGCAGCTAGTTTTCCGGCGGTCAACCCAGGTATTGAAATTGTGCAGGTCTGGCAGGTTTTTCCCACCTGGACAAACCAGCCCTCTATCTCCATGCTTTGAAATATGCGTGGGCAGTGGGCAGAAAATACACTTTGGCTAGCAAGTCAGGAAAGCTTGTCCGGGACATAATGAAGCAGGCAACATCCTTAAGCCCCCCCAGTTAGCAGTGCAGAGCATTTCTCTCTATCTGAGCACTACGTTGTCCCACGCAAGTTAATGTCAACTCAGCTGTTACATCTGCCTAGGCTTTCCAAATCTCCTTAATTCCTCCAGCAGGCAGCTGGAATCAGCTGAGGGGACATGCCAAAGATGGAGGAGCAGTTATCAGCTGAGCAGATATTCCCAGTCCTTTTTGTATTTTCCCCCAAAAAAAGGTCACCAGTCTGAAAATAAAACCGTTTTTGTAATTCCCTTTTTATAAAGTGTTCTCTGTTCAGAACAGTAATGTATAACAGCTCACCATCTGTGGTTTTCATGGTTATTGCATATCTATGCAAGGATACGTGAATGATATGCTTGCTGGAGCACTTACATTTGCACTGCCAGGGGACTAACCAGTGTCAGAGAGTACATCAGTGAGAGGAACATTTAAGAGATTTCAGGGAGAGCTGTGAAGATAAGCATAATGGCTATGAAAGTATACTAATCCAATTACTGCTATTCCATTACATTAAATTACAAAATTTCACTTTAATAGGGTATTACCAAGGGAGGGGTCACAGTGCTAGTGGGTTTCCATGGCTACAGTCGGAAACCCACAGCTGAATGTAATATAGAGTGAAATGTAACACCCACGCACACTACACGGCTTCAAGACTTCAAAATGCTTCCCCCATCAACTGGCGAGTATTTGTCAGGCAGAGAAAACAGATGGTGTCACACTAGTCAATTCCCACAGTATGAGTTCATGTAATTGACGGATAGGTAGAAGATGACATTTTGTCCAAACAGTCAGGCAGCGAATGAACAAGAAAGACAAAAGAAATAAGCACACGTGTTATTGAGATGTTGTGGCTGAAGGAAAGAGAGATGAGGAAAGATCCATACAAAGGTGGGAAACTCTGATAAGCCAGCTGAGACCATCTGCTGGGAAAAAACAAAAACAATATTTCCCATGGCCTACTCTGTCAAAAAAAAAATACAGCGGTGATTTCATATAGGACCCAGTGGAAACACAAGCCGTCCATATCTGACAAAGAAGTTAGCTGGGTGCAATATTTGTTAACCCAAGACCAGCTTTATTTTCCACATTCTTTGAAACATGACTTCCATTAAACAGGATGCATCCGTCCAGGTCCAAAACAACCCTGGTACATTGCTCCTTGAGACCAATTATATTAGACAGTTTGCAAACACTGAGTTTATTACATTATTAATTTTGGCAAGTGGTCTAAAAAGAGTTTGTTTTTTATTATCAATGTGTGCTTTTATCTATATATTTTTTTTTTATTTTCTGTTTTTTTCTGAATAATGTCAACTTGTGGCCAAAAACAAAAATGTTACTTCAGAATCGCAATTAAATTTTAATGATGGCAATTTTTCATCCTGACATATGGCTGAATTAAAATAATAATCCCAGTGATGCCCAAATTAAGATTCCAATGTTTCTCACTAATAGATTCAATAGTGTGGAAGATAACAGTCATTAATTTCCATTTAGCTTTTTAAAAAAAGGTGTTGTGCAGAAATCTGTGCAAAAGACAACACCCAGAAAACCTGGGATTGCGTTCCACGCTGTCAAATGAAAAAAAAAAAGATATCCTGTGAGTGTTGTTTACCTCTCAGGCAAACCCCTCGAGAGGCTTTGAAGTCAACATCAAGTTTGGGAGCTGGCAATATGTGGAACGACACCTGCTGAATGAGCCTTTTCGGTTACGGGTTTGACAAAGTATTGTGTCTTCTGTTCCTGGCTCAACTTTTTTTTTTTTTTTTTTTTGGTGCTCGCTCAAATGAACTTTGTTAGCTTGAGATGTGTCAACAGTTTTGCTTAAGCAGCATGACTAAAGCTGATCTGGGGACACGGTGAGCCGGCGCTGGCAAACAATCTGCAGCACTGTTCCATAACTAGCCCAAAAATCAGCTGCAACTTCCTGACAAGACAGCAAATACAACAAACATCCTCGCTGCTGCGCTGACAACTCACCTTAGACGACAGGTCTGTACTCAAACAATGATTCATATACTGTATATCATCACAGCAGTAGTTTAGGAGAATACCATTTATCTGTATTGTCTTTTTTACACAAGTCTAATCATTGTAAAGTTTGAGGGCCACAGAATTACAGGATACAGGCATCATCAATCTGTCACTGTCTCTGAACTCCTGCTCTCCTGGCAGAGATTCAGGCAGTGAATTAATCAAAGGAACTGTTATTGCCAAATTACTGACATGGGTTCAAAGATAAATGTCTCCTGGCTGACGCCAACTGACAGCCCCGAGAGTGATTAATTTCACACCACTCTGTTGATTGGCAAGAGACTCAAACAGTGGATGGTGCATCATCGTCGTACCATGCATCATCACATGTTGCTCATTTTTTTCATAGTCGGGATCACAGCAGCAGTCCTCACTGCTCTGTGATCTGAGGCGGCGGTGAGGTGGGCGACCTATTCATGTTTTTTTTTTAGCTGAAGAGGCAGTGCAGCCCAAGGGTCAATGGCACAGCACTTTCTCAGAGGTCTCAATTTGAGCTGGCAACAGGATTGAGTTATGTGGTCACCGTCCTGTCAAATGCAATAAGGAACGCAAGGGAGAAAAAAAAGCCACGGTTTTCTTCTTTGTGATCAGAGCTTCATATGGAGCATCATGTCAAATTCCCTGACGTTTTCCTGATTTTCACTGACTAAAAAGCTAAAATTCCATTACATATACAGTAATAAACAGAAAACAGGCTGCCGTTGTGCTGAGCAGACAAGAAACAGCCAAATGTATGTTCAAAACAGGCTGCCACACGCCCCTCCAGTTGCACCGATATTGAAATAAATTAAATACATGTCTAAATACTGGTTGCAGCGGCAAATAATGTATCTAACCATAACGGTAATTTGCTGGCAACCTAATAAGCTACTTTCAATTTCTGTCAGAGGCCACTAATGGTACCAAACATACACATTGATAAAAACTAGCTAACTAATGTTATAGCTACATACATAGGAAATATCACAATTTGATAAAGGGCAACTAAAATTTAAACATGCAAACAAAATTCCCTAATATCCCCTGACTTTCCCTGTCTAGAAAAGAGTTTTTAAAATTCCCTGATATGCCCTAAAATTCCCTGACCCGTAAGAACCCTGCATATAATTCACATTTAATACCCGCTGCAGGCAATGAAGTAGTTATGTTTTCGTGGCACGTCTGCATTTTTGCCTTAAGAAGAAATTTCTTTGGATGTTAGTATATAGTTGGATGTGACCTCCCTGCAAAACATCAGCGTTGTAATTCACATTGAGTCCAGTGATAATCTTAACACACAGATCAGAAACATGTAGCAAATTTCTAAGGAGAGAAAACATTATCACCTTTTGATCTTTACCTGTTAGCCTAAACACCCCTATCAGTTTGATATCAGTCCCTTGGAGAGAAACGAGATCAATCAAATCCATTATCTGGCTTTTGTGTTTATCATGCTTTAAAGTTGAGGCAGGGGCTCGCGTTGTCATAGAAACAGCTGCAGTAGAAAAAGGTTAGATTGTTGTTGAACTTGGTAGAATGCATGGAGTAGAGAGAGTCATCATTATGTGAGATATATTAGCAGCGCAAGCAGGAAGGGGACTGTTGCTTCTTTTGTTTGCTTAAAAAGCAAGACCTTACAAATTAGCGTGCGGTGGTGACTGCAAATTCACCTACCTTATATGAAAAAGCAGGAGAATACGGTGAGGCGTGCGCACAATATTGAGTCAAGGCAGGTGCAGGGATTTGGCTGGATTCCTGCATAATAATAACACTCAGTGACAGAATTTTGTTTTCAAAGCACAGTGTTGGTTTGTGCCTGCTCCTCAATGCAATCATCTTGTCTACCGTCCCCTTAGAAATGAATCTTGTCTAACTCACCTGCAGCACAACTGAGGCTCAGTGTGATATCTCTTTACTTGAAGATTGAACATTAGAATACACACCAACAAAGGAGGCTTACAGAGCATCCCCAATACTGCTTACAATCTCTGGAACGTGAGCAACAAATGTTTCCGCTTCACTTGTATAGTATGTGACTGAGAAATCTGTGATGTGTTCTCACATGAAAACCATGTGACCCAGTGCATTTATCCAGATACGGAGAACAGTTGTGTTTTTAATGCAAAATCATCTCCAAATCTTCCTTGCACATGACTTCCAGCCGATAAACTCTCAGTTTACTTTGTGTGTGTTTTGGGGTTATTAAATTGGCTATAATCAATATTTTGATAACAAATGAATTAACGATTTGCCTATGTTATGGGGACACTTGTAGAATTAACACTTACATAAAATTACTTATTTTGACCCATATTATGATATTTTACTAAACCTAACCATTTGTTTTTTGTATCCCAAACCTAAGCAGCCTTAGTTTTCACGCCTAAGCGAGCCAAAACGTGAGATTGACACGGTATCATCTCGTGGACCGAAGGGTGTATTACACATTTTGGTTTGGTATCGGCTTGCTCAGCACTCTCAGCATTGTCATTCTCAGTCAAACTAAGCAGCTGGTCAAAAATTCTCAAAACCCTCTATACTCTATCCTCTCAGCGCAAAACACCAGACAAAAAAGGTTGCAACGAGCTGATGACCTATTTGGGTAACTATTTTCATAGCTAAAGAGTAGGTTGGGTTTTTTTTTTGTCAGGAGGGAGTGGAGACCAAAGCGGGGCAAAAGGGAGAGTGAATATTCAACTTAGAATATCAGACATGACTTAAAATGAATGCTGATGTTGCCGGACATCTGCTGGATGTGCAATGAGACAACTTTATGCCCCAGGTTCACCACATCAACTTCACAACAAGGTTAGAGTGTTTACAACTTTTAACATAAACCATAAAATGTATATACCATTAAAGGCACCTGTTTCATCTGAGTCACAGTTTGTACTTGGTGTTGATCTGGATTACTACTCGTACAGAGACAAGATGATGAATGAAGGAGTACAGGGATTACCTATACAGTGAACCCTCGCTATAACGCGGTTCACCTTTCACGGTCTCGCTGCTTCACGGATTTGCATCGTGCATTGAAATCACATTACGACTATATGTAACGTAGATATATTTAATGTCCAGTTCTATCTATTTCAATTGTAAAATAAAGGTTACTACTTCACGGATTTCGCCTATCACGGTTTCTATTTGGAACGTAACCCCCGCGAAAAACGAGGGTTCACTGTAGTCCGTTTTTAGAGCTTGGTAAAAGTTTTCAGTTACTTGTCAGAGTGGAGATTTGATTAGGCACAGAAACAAAATGTTGTTTACAGTATTCAGATGAGATGAGAAACAAACAGACCAGATCTGAAGCAAGGACAATGTGATTGCTGTGAGATAGGCTGCGGGGAGTATCTGCAGCCAGGCAGACGAGATAAGGTGAGGAGAGCGATCTCACCAGAGGCGAGTGGTTTGCACTCCACTCAGCTGAAAGTGAATGGCTGATCTGTGTTTCCACACACATACACCTTGTTTAAATGCCCTGCTTCATCGCCTTCAAAGCCTCTCCAAACTCAAGAACCACAAAGGAGCTTTTTGAGGCAATATCGCCTGGTGTTTCAATGGGATAACCGAGCACCAAAAAAATCCCTGTCAACTGGCAGATCCACCCGCAGCCTGCTGCTTCACAGATGTTTAATTAAAAGTGGACCCTGCTTTTTCTTTGCAGATTAACCTGCTCTGAGCCGGGGGAAACGGTGTAAACATTGGAAATAGGTGACATTTGTTTTTATTGGATTATTTGACTCTGTAGATGCATGTCCTCTTTCCTGTTTTTGCATAGCCACACCTCCAGGTGCAAGAAATAGTAAAAAAAAATATATAGGTTTGCAAGACCGAACACAGTTTGAAATAAATTTCCCATAAAAGCGCTGAAAGACCAAGTCTAGCTTGTTTCAACACCTTTCCAACATCGACGTCATTCCACAGAATATGTTGAAATCTACAGGCAACAAAAGGCTGTTGCACAAGTAGCTGGATCATAAATTGCTTAGCTAGCTAACAAGAAAACAAAGTTTATTCATCCCCGAGGGGCAATTATGGCAGCTGCATAGGGAAGTAATCACACATTAAGCATGAATAAGGTGAAGTATAATAAATTTACATTAACATTTTAAATGAAGGATTAAAATGCATAAAGTATTTGCACAAGTGGCACAGGAAGCAAATCTGACAGGTCTGAAATATGAAAATAAACGACAAAATAAACTGTCACTTTATGGAAATCCTAAAAAAAAAGTATATTATTCTGATGTGAGCTACAAGACACTAGAGCAAATGTATTTAATTGGCGCAGTGTACCAGATCAAACCCAATATCATTTGGAGGAATGCATGAAGCAAGAGGTTCTGTGGCAGGTTTTTTGCGGGACGATTACTCATTCTAAGAAGTCAAAGGGACTTGAAGATACAGCCATGTGTGCACAAACACACAAAAAAAGCTGCGTTTAAATGCATGGGCCCTTGCCTCATATTTCTGAGGAGAGCAGAGATTCCCTCAGAAATTCTCTCAGCAGGGCCTATATCAAAAGCTTTAAGTCTGCTGCAGCAGAGCTCCCACCTCTGGGAATTCTCCCCACAAACATGTAGCCGAGAACAAAGGCAGTTACTGTCAAAGCGTGTTCCAATTTGACTTATAATTACTTTCAATGAGGAAAAGCAAGGCAATCTCGGCTGCTTGAGCTATCACATCTAAAGTTTTAATGAACTGATTCCCCATTAAAGGTGAAGATAAACGAGAAGCAGAAAACTGAGACAGTCGTCAAGATGATGGATGAATGCTTACCACCGTGTTTAAAAAGCAAAGGGGGGAAAAAAGAGTGTTTGGATCATGCTGCCAACTTCTATCTCCCAATAGGTTCATTGTATCATATGATATTAATAGAGCTATGAAATGGAGCATTTCTGATGTCTTCAAGAATCACAACTTGTGGTGAAAACTCAACATTTTACAGAGAGGATTCAGACCAAAAACCCAACTGAATTATGCTTAAAATTTTTTTTAAAAAGTGCACAATGAAAAGACTGGAGTCAAATATTCAGGGAGCACATTTGTTGAGCAAGATGTTTTAAATTATTATTAAATTATGCTGTAGTTTAGGAATCTTTTTTTAGAAGCAAAGATATCGCTTGAGGGAAGCAACATAAAAACACAGATTAAGGGTGGGAAGGTAATAGTGGTAGATTATAATGCAATTACTACATGATGAGACAGGAGTACCGTCAGCAGACCTGAAGTGTCTGTGGGATGACGGGACTGACACTCAGGGGCTGACTCCGACAGAAGCTATATAAGCAGAGGGGCGATGATCATGAAGACTGCTGATTGGCTGCGAGGGGAGAAGACGCGCTGCTCCAGTGAGTCATTCGGCACTGGTTTTGACCATCGTCAGTCAGACCTTTCACCAGCTACTGTTTGTTTCCATAGCTGGAGGTCCATATGGACTTCTCCTTCATTAGAAGCCAAAGATTCTATAATGAGGGTTTTTGTTTTTTTTCTTCCCTATAGGTTTCTGTCAGGAGTACCACCTACGTTTCAGTCCTAATGTGGATATGAGATCATCACAAGACCACATAATACTTGTTAAGATATTTGTGTTAAGGTCATATGAAGATGATTAAAACTGCAATTACGACGTCAAGTATTAGTTGCAACAGGTGCTAAATATGGCCAGAATAATTTGATTTTCCGCATGCACCACACGTCAATATCCAGTCTTCATGAAATGAGTCATTTGGGTTGAAGAAAACTACAGCTACATTATAAAGGGAGGATTCATGACTGCAATGCAAATGATCAACCCTGCAGTCAATAAAAGGATATGCTTAGGTAATGCGTATCTCATTATTACTGCCAGAGTATTAAAAGGAATAGTTTGACATTTTAGGAAATCTACATTTGCTTTCTTGGCTGAACAAGACGATTGAGATCGGTCCTATTAATACTCTCAACTCAACTCAGCTCATTAATGTAGCACCTTTCATCAAAACATGCCACCAAGTGTTTCAAATTAAAGCAACACTCACAAAATAGAAACAAAAAATACAAAAAAATACAAATAAAAAAGTGCAGGACCAAAAGTTACAACAATGAAACAATAGTGTTAAAAATCAAGTATTTATATTTAATAAAATAGAATAAATTCCAGGATAAAAACATGACAAAACCTTAAAAACGTAAAGGATATATAAACATTACTTGAAGCTAAAAAACACATTAAAGAGAAATAGGTCTTTAGTTTCCTTAAATACCAAGTTTGCCATTTTAATATCCACAGGCTGTAGCCAGCATCTGGTTAACGTAGAATAGCATAAAGGTAAAAAGCAACAAAAGTCCCGGTGCTGTCACAGCCCCCGGCCAAGAACAAATCCAGAGCATATCCCCAGTAAAAGTATTTTTACACTTTCTCTTTTAAAATACATTCAACAAATGCAATGCAAAGCTGTAGGTAGCTATTTTCTTTATGCAAACTAGCTAGTCTCCTGTTCCCATGCTATATTCTAAGACAAGATAAGCAGCTGCAGGACACTGTAGCTTCATATTTATTGGGCAGATACAAGAGTATCTTCTTATCTAAGGCTCTAAACTGAAGAAGCTTATTTCTAAAAATGTCAACGCACTGCGGTCACTAAAATAACTAAGAAAGATTTCCGTTTGCTCGGCCATGGCGACCTCTGCGGAACATTTGAATTGACCCAGTCCACCGTAATCAGGAAACCCTCCAACAGCAGCTGTAAATTGTGTTGTGTGCCTGATGCTGACCTGACTCATTCCAGAAGCAGCACGGTGGTCACATGTACCAAGTTCTTTTGCCAAGCTTTCCCATCCAAGTCAATTTCACAGCTTGGCTGTAGTGAGTTTTTTCCCCCCCGTTCGTCTCTTTCAAACTCAATTTCAAAGAGTTCTGGGAGACAGCAGTGGCCTCACCGTTGGTCGATCACATTTTCTCATTAATTTAAAGGCACCTCAGATGCCTTCCGATTACGACATGAATAATAAATATAGCTTGTTAGTCTCCTTGTGGTGGGAGAAGCCCCGTTTAATTCACTGTCTATCCATGTGTATTAAGAAAACTGCTTCTCCAAGGTAAAAAAAAAACAACAAAAACAGCCTCAGACATGTGACACTGCTGTTCGAGACTTAATAAACAATCAACAATCAGTCAGGGTGTGTTACAGTGGAATGCTCCAGTGCACACAGAAAAACAGTGACACTATAAATCGACAAATGCCCACAATATAGTTTAGTGTGGCATTAGGGTGTCTCAAGTAACATTTTTCATATGATATGTGATCCGATAATTGACTTTGTACTATCAGATTAAGTGACAAACCTCATATTTCAGAGTAGTTACAATTCTCAGTTTCTTGAATCAAAAACCAGAATGTGATTTGAGCTCCAATTTGCAAAGTAATTCGATTATGACCATTTAGCTCCATGGTATTGAAAAGAAACTTTACATTAAATGAGGCAGATGAAAATGTGGAAGGATTTGTATTCTGCTGCAGCTTTCAATGTGCTGCAGCCATAGGTCAATGGACATCAAATTATGAGCCATAAATTACAGAGATCAGATCTTTGGCTCATCAAGCCATCGTCATTCAGTGGGGTCTTCCTGATTATCATAGCATTAATACTACATATGAAGCCACCATTAATTATTCAATAGGTTGTCTACCTCAATTAAGGATTTCCTTCTGGTCTCATATCTGGTTTGTACAACATGTAATGCTCCTCTGCATGGTGATTGTCAAGGTGTAATGTCTCCACCTAAAGGTAACCTGAGGAACTGAGTGGGAGTCCTGTGGGTGCGTGTGAGCAACACATGACAAAATGCTGAACTGATCAGCAGGATAATCATATAAACACTCAGAGGCGCGTTTTAATCAGAGCCAATTAAAAGAGCTCTGTCATATTTAATGACACATTAACACAAGTGGATGATAAAGCTTGTGATATTAGTGCGAATCAAGGGAGATATCGTATGCATTCAATTACAGCCACATATCTATATTGTTGTTAATAAAAAATAACAAAAAAATTGCAGATTAAGAATAAATCCCAAATCAATTAAATCCTGTATGTTGTAAGTAAAGTTTTATTATTCAACATTAAAATTACATAATCCCAAAGGTAATATACAATATTTTGTGCAATTAAGTGAGAAACTTTCTAAAGTTATATCAAATATAAAGACACAAAATAGGGAGAAAATTACATGAATTCAGAAAGTTTTTTCTTCACTTTCTCCTCGATGTTTGCGTAGTATTTCATTTGGGCGAGCAGTGCTTTTGAAACTTGAAGCTCCCCTGATGAAAAAAAAAAAGAAAAGAAAAGAGTGCAAAAGGAAGTTAGATCAATGACTCACACGTTGACTTAAAGGGAAGCTACAGCCCAGATTACGAAACAAACAAAGGGCTGAGTGGGAGGAATAGACAATGTGTCAGCGCGACGTGTGAATTTAATACCTTCACGAAGGGCAGCGTCGATCTGCTCCGTCAAGTCTGCCAGTTTCCCTGCAGGTGAGGAGGAGACAAGTTCCAGTTCTGCACGTGTTAACAAGACATGGCTCATATGGTGCTTCTCATTCCTAGAAAAATCAACAGCACACTCGTCTCTGAGAGCAACTGCTTGATTTGAAGTAAACAAACCACATAAGACGAATCAAAGGTACCCACTGCGTGAACAGTTTGAAGTGTGCACCCATGTAGCTCACAGAAACAGGGAGATAATTCAGTTTACAACGTGGAAATTGAACAGACTTTATAGACAGATAAGTGTGTCTTAAGTTTTTAATCCAATTAGTAGACAATTACGACCATTCTACAAATCCCAAGTGTCTTTACATATTTAATGTAATTGTATCGTATTTTTTTATACTACTCATTCAATGCAATTCCATTCTGTAATTACCTTTCTATATAGTAGTTTTCATTGTTAGTGTTGGAGTCTGTCATTAAGACCCTTGATCCAAACTGCCTACGAATGTATATCTACGATGTCGGTTTGCTTGGTTGTACAGTAAATGGGTTCACCACTTTCTTTTCTGTTGTACTTCTGAGTTTCTCTTAAAGGAGTATTGGTTGTAGTATTACAGTGCACTTGATGTTACTCTGGTAACCACAGGTGTCTCCAGTTCACCTTAAATCTTACATTTTAAGAATTACTTTAAGAATTGACCATGTCTCAACCCAGCTACGATGCCAGAGCCTGCAATAGACCTGTTAGTCCACTAGAGGATACCGCGTCAGTGTCACGTCATGCCTCGCCTAGGCGTGAAAAGTACACGCATGTGTGATGAGAGTCAAAGGTCATGTGACAAAGTACAAAGAGTCCACATAGGGAGGAGGCATAAAAGTGGACATAGCTTCCAGGTCTAAAATGTGAGGAGGCCAATGCGGAAGTGCCTTAAAGTGCAATACCAACAAGGGCCTCTCGGGATTAGCTCCCAAAAGGCTCGGACTCCATCGACTTCCATTCAACTTCTCTCCTGAAACACAAATTCCGTAATTTTTTCCAAAAGTAATTATTCGCTAAAATCACTCCTCCTTATTAGTTTTTCAAGGGTCCATCTGAAAATAACCCCATCAATGATTAGATATTGTCAAAAGGCAGTTTAGGGGCATGTCTGTTTGATTGACAGGCCTGTGGTGCAGTCAGGTTTTTACGCTATAGGTGGGAGGGGCATCGTGTCCTCGGGTTGCCGGTCACATCAAGTCAGATCCACCACTTGCTTCTCCTGAGCTTGTCCAAATATGGTCACTTCTGGTTTTGAAATAGCAAAATGGTAATGACCAAAATACTGAAGTCAGAGCTTTAAAATGTCAGTTCACAAACCAACAAGTGGCATTGCCATTGGAACAAACAGATGATTACCACTCAGGAAACCAGTGTTCATTTCAGAAAGCAAAATTCAATATGGTTTTCTTTTAAGTAAGTTACTTACATAAAGTAATGTATTTAATTTATGTAACATATGCGACATATGTAAAGTAATTTGTGTTTTTTGGTGCCTAAACCCAAGGCACCTTACTGTTAAGATGTAGGATAGGTAAAAAACACTGACATCGTTTCGAGTGGACTTACGGGTGTATTACACGCTTTGGGTCAATGACCTGTTGCTCAGCCAGTTAGCATTTCAGCCAAAATGTGATTTTCTTTTAATTTATTGTTTCATTGTAAGAATTTTGTCAAGTTTGGGGACAGAAATCTGAAATCACGTGTACTTGTCCACCTATGTTACAATATGATCAACAATCAGCTCAAATCACTCAACTGGATTTCCAATTTAATATTGACATATTTGTTTACCTTTTGTGTCTTGGCCAATCTTATTGGCTTCTTCTGGAGTCTGTGCTTCATCAAGGGCTTCATTGATCTCCATCAGCTCCATTAGAAAGTCTGAATCAGCTCCCAAGTCCGTGCCCTCCTCCAGACACATCCCCTTCAGCTCCAGCTGAAACATGCGATAAGTGTCCATCAAACTCAACGGCCCTTTTAAATGCACGTCACTACCATCGACTGTCAGATGGTGAAGAACAAGCGGTCAGACAAACAGAGCTTACAGTTATGAAAATCCTAGAAGTCAGGCGGTTCAAACTCACCATATAAAGACCACGACTCAAAGGCTTAAGCAGCGTCTTGTATGCTTTGTTCACAAGAGCCGAATGGCTCTCTGAATACTCCTGTTCTCGCTGAGAAAAGAGGGTTCTGTTTAGTTTACTTCTAATGATGAAAAAAGGAACAAGCTGTGTTACTGAGATTTTTAACTAACATGCTACACAACTAGAAGAACCAACGTTCACGGTATCCACTTCCACGTCACACTCAGATGAGTGAAAATCATCTCAGCTACAGTATTGCCATCCCAATATCTTAAACACCAAATCCTCGGTATCAGGACATACAGCTCCTCTTTTGTAGTCTAGCAGTTTGGGACCCTTCAAGAGATGCAGGTGTAAGTTTGACACGACAGATGTGTGGAAACAAGACGGGGGGAGGAAAACAAAAATATCTTGGAAATGGTTGGCAGATCTCAGTACATTTTGCAGCTATCAGGTCTGTCAGCTCTTGTGAAAATCAATATTGTGGAGCTCAGGCCCAGGGGCCCATCGTATGAAGCTGTTTCTGTAATAACAACCGATGCAGTAGGTGGCTACCTTGTAGCCCTGTATAAGTAATGAGTTTCCTATACATGATGAAGACCCCTGAGGCTGGAAGATGTCTAATTAAGAAAAAATGGCCAGAGGTGGTGATAAATAAAACAGAATCAGTATAACATTGGATAGGCTGTGTGTGAACAAACCATTTAGACTGCCTCCTCTCTCACACTCCGCTGGATATGAGTTTAGCTTTCATATCATATTATGACAACATTCTCCACCTGAGTGTACGGAATAAATTATGTGCAAAGCAATCCACCTCCTCTTCGTCCTGTATTAAAAATTATCATTCTTCTAAACTGCAGTGCATTTTTCTTCATGATCTTCAGGAGAGAAAATGTACCACTTTTCACCACGTTGTAAAATAACCTATAAACCCTCACTTTAGACCTCTCAGATGCACTGGGACAAGTATTATTTCTTTCTGTGAAAGCTGCAGTAGTAGTAGAAAGTTTTATGTAAAATATAACCATCTAACCAGTCTATCTGTGCTGAGGGCTGAAGGTGATTGACCAAATAGCTCAAACGATTTTTCCTCTCAAAATTCTGGTGTTGAGTTCCAATTAGAAGTGACAATTCAAAACTCAAGAGGAAGCGAGGACCGCATTTATTTCCTTAACATCAGCGAGTGAGTGCTGCATCCAGAGACAAGTAGATAAACTATCATCAGACCTCTTCCCTGTCTTGCTCTTCAGTGTCCTGTTAGTTTGCTGTGTACGTTACATTGAAGACATAAAAGAGAAGTGCAGTGATTTAGTATTTCACATCCATAAAGTTAGAAAACTCTGAAAGAAACAGATTAAGATTTAAGTTAACAAATGTTTGACTGTTTTATGGTTCAAGCTCCAAAAACATATGTAATGTAATATTTCCCATTAAGCACCTCGATAGGTCTTAATTGTAACCTCCCTCCCTGGTCAATATCCATATCCTTTAAACTCCAAATTTGAAGGCACCAAACTAAAGCTAGAGTTGGGAAATATATTAGTATGATATTGATATTGTGACATGAGACCTAATATCATCTTAGATTTTGGATAATATTGTGATATTATATAAGTGTTGTTTTGTCCTAACTTTAAAGGCTGCATTACAGTAAAGTGATGTAGTTCCCTTGCTGTTCTATTATTTGCCTTTACCAACTTAGTTATTATATCCACATTACTGAGGATTATCTATAAAAAAAAAAAAAAAAGTGTAAATATTTTACGACAGCGCCAATAGTCATCATACTATATAATTGCAATATCGATATGGACATATTTGTTAAAAAAATATAGTGATATTTGATTTTGTCTGAAATATAATCGTTTCCTCTGACTTGTCAAAGGTCCTACAATAGTAGGATGTCATCGGTTGCTCTGGAAACAGATTAATAAGGGCAGGAAAAGGCAACCGTTACTTAAACTCTACTATCACAGCATCACTGAATTGACATATGTCTGTAAGACTCTGGAAACAGAGCAACCGATGACATCCTACTACTGTTTACAGTCTGAATGAAACTCCTCACCAAGACTGTCTTACAGACATATGTAAATTCAGTGATGCTGTGATAGTAGAGTTTAAGTAACGGTTGCCTTTTCCTGCCCTTATTAATATATAAAGTTCTGAAGTGTAGCTTGAATGCATTAATTTAATGTAAAATGTATATGTGCATATAGAGTTTTAACTCAGCATAGTAGACATCTACCATATATTAAACTAGAGTTGAAATGACCAGTCGTTTAACATAATCTAACTGTTCTGACAATCATTCATTGTTGTCATGTTGTCATTTTTCAATTCAACTGCTCAACATCAATTGGTTCCAGCTTTCATAATGTGAGGATTTGATTGTAATGACAGTAAATTGAATATATTTGGGTTTTTGACATTATTTCTATGTATGTATGTGTCACCTCGGTCATTGGGTGATTATAATGGGTATTTTTGTGTTCTCTTAGTCTGACTCTGCCATTACTATTGCTCACAGCTTCAGTTGTCTTTAATGTGATTATAGTCTGGAAACCATGTTCGCATTAACGTTTGCTCAGTCCATTTGCAGGGCGGACCAATCAGGGACCAGTGTCGATGGTTAAGTGTGATGACGATGAAGTCAAGTGTTTTTTTCTAAATGTATGTAGTTGCAGTGGTGGCACAGTTTGGTACACAAGGTGGTCAATGCTGATTCGTTAAAGGCTGCTCCAATAGTTTCAACATGAACCTGAAGTCTACACCCAGAAGGAAACAATGACTGGAAAGGATTCCCTATGAGGTGGGCCATAGCCATATATTCACATCAATTAGGGTCTGGCAACACCAGGCTACTGTTCGGCAGGTTAAACAATAGTGCAAATAGTCACAGTTTGCTAAATTTACCTTCTCTATTTGTTTTGGTTTAATATTTGTGCGACTTACATTTCTTCCTCTGGCCAAGTATGCTTTTAAGTCAAAGTTTGCATTTCAGCTTTAACGGCACACAGAAAGGTGAGCCATTATTTCTTCCTTAGAACTTGTCAAGTGAATCAGCTGTTAATGCCACAGATCATCTCTAAAAGTGATGAAATATATGAAGAATGAGAGGCCTTGAAACATGTAGGACAACTGAACTATCTTTTGACTTTAGCTTACTTGACCTCTACTGAACTTATAATGACTTTCACATACTGAAAACATCACGTTTGTTTTCCAAACTTGCAATTTATGTTTTTAATTACACTTTATTCTTTAATATTTGAATGGAGGTAATTTAGCCCAGTGTCTTTTCTTTATTTTAGATTTTAGTGTACAGGATTTTGTAATAGACCTTTTCCCCAGAAGACATTTTGACATGTCATTTCAGGGAAAGCACAGATGTAATTAACTACATTAATAAAGGCTTAGGTAAACAGTTCCAGAGTATTGTTATTATGCATGCTGCATGGCTTACAGGAAATTGCCTTTTGGGATACTTAATGGAAGTGAGCCATGATGATTAATGTCATTAGATACACCTGTGCCTCCCCTGATACAAGTCCACTTATTCATTTCAACAATATTTCTAGTTTTTGTTTGTTTTAATGTTTTAATTTCCAAAGTTTGTTCTGGTCTTTCTTCATTTATTTCTTCAACAAAGTGCTGTGTCATCTTCTCTTTTGTCATACTTTTGACTCCTTGAATTGCTTGTCCTGCCTTGACATTGTTTGCTTGACTTAATATAAGGGAGGCCATCCTACGAGAGCCTAAAGTTGTCAATGTTTGTTAGCAAGCACATCTCTCTTAGTTTTCCCTGAGTTATTCTCATGGTCAAATCACAATGAATCATACTAACAAAACAAAAATGCACAGTCAAAGGGTCAGACCTAGTTTCCTGTGCCACGGTGCGACTAATGGATAGAAAAGCATCCTCTGACTCGTCTCACTCAGCTGATCTCCATTCCCCGTACATCCCCCTGCCTACCACAGAGTTCTGGCTGAAGTTGTCGGGATGAAGAGACCGCTGGAGCTGCAAATATCTTTTCTGCAGCTTTTGTGTGTCCAGTGTGAAAGTGTAGTCACTGAAAAAAAAAAAGGCAACACAGTGGTAACGTGAAAAGTTCTACTCACAGACTGATTTAAATTGAAATTAAACAATGTTTATATAGATAATTAAAAAAAAAAATTAGGGATGCACGATACTCACCAATCCATGATCTGGAAGAAGGATATGCCCTCTCCAGGGGGTTGGACTACTTTGCATGACATGCAGAAGAATGAAGGTGTTTGGTCAAGAGCCTGCTGACACTTCCAGCAGCTCAGTTTTACTTGACTTGTACATAAATCCCTGCGTGAACAGACTTGTTTAGTGGAGATAAGCAGCTCTCTTTCCTTTCCCAATGCTCTGAAGTTGAAGTTGCTGTCCCATGTGTCCTTCTTGAGGACGCTGGTGGACACACAGTGAGCAGAACATGAAACAGCTGCAGACCCAGACAGGCGGTTCGTCACCAGCCAGCGTGGCTGCGGAGCAGCCCGGAAGACGGTCCGTAAACTGCTCACTGAAAACATTTCTGCCTGCTGTTGTTGAAGAACTAACAGGCTGCTGGTCCAAACATGAACATCGCCCCCTTTTTCCGGAAAAGCAAAAGGAAGAAGAGCGCCTGCCCGCCGCGGCGCCGCAGCGCCCCCTGTCGGCCTGGCGGCGTGTCGACAGAGCGGCTGGAAAACACAACAGCTAGCAGCCGCAAACCCAATTTACGAGCGACGATTCACATTTAAGTGACGTTAGTTTTGAACGCGGTACACCATACGAAGTAAGTGTGAGCACCCTGTCCATTTGAACGCTTGTTAACAAAGCGAACCACCGTCGTTGTTTCAGTGAAACGTTTCCCGGGACGTAAAACTTCCGATGACAGAAAGAACCGGTTAGCTCAGTAGCTAGTAGCAGCGGAGGTTAGTTTAGCGACATGTTCAACAACAACAACAACAACAACAACAACAACACCGGTCTGGTTGTGTGGTCGGAGGGTCGTCCTTCATCCGTACTGGGTCTGTCGCGTTGTTCAATGACACAGAAGGAAAACCCGCCCTGCTTTAACTTTGTGTGAAGAAGCTCGCTCGGCTAACCTAGCCGCATGACAAAGACGTGCTAACGGTGCGAGTCAGTTTGATAAACAACAACAACAAAGACTTCGTCTAAGTTTAATAAACAACAACAAAGACTTCGACTTGTCAAACGCCTTTAATAACACGAGCCTCGACCCGCGACGTGTTTATGTTGAAGCGATGTTCAAACTTTTTTTTTCTTAGACGTCTTTAAAGGACAGAAACCACATTCACATCCCTGAATGTCTCTTTGTTTCAGATCTTTATTCAACGACATGACGCCGAGAGGGACGATGGTCCACGGAGAGGTCTGGATCCACAGAGAGTGGCTGGTCCACCAGGGACATCATCGGGCACCGGAGCACAGATAACACCTCCAACCCGGTGAGACTGAGCTCCATCATCATGTCCCCATCATCTGTCTCCATCATCATGTCCCCATCATCTGTCTCCATCATCGGTCTCCATCATCATGTCCCCATCATCTGTCTCCATCATCGGTCCCCATCATCTGTCTCCATCATCATGTCCCCATCATCTGTCTCCATCATCATGTCCCCATCATCTGTCCCCATCATCTGTCTCCATCATCTGTCCCCATCATCTGTCTCCATCATCTGTCTCCATCATCATGTCTCCATCATCTTGTCCCCATCATCTGTCTCCATCATCTGTCCCCATCATCTGTCTCCATCATCTTGTCCCCATCATCTGTCTCCATCATCATGTCTCCATCATCATGTCTCCATCATCTGTCCCCATCATCTGTCCCCATCATCTGTCTCCATCATCTGTCTCCATCATCTGTCCCCATCATCTGTCTCCATCATCATGTCTCCATCATCTTGTCTCCATCATCTGTCCCCATCATCTGTCTCCATCATCTTGTCCCCATCATCTGTCTCCATCATCTGTCCCCATCATCTGTCTCCATCATCTGTCTCCATCATCTGTCCCCATTATCTGTCTCCATCATCTTGTCCCCAGCATCTGTCCCCATCATCTTGTCCCCATCATCTGTCTCCATCATCTGTCCCCATCATCTGTCTCCATCATCATGTCTCCATCATCTTGTCTCCATCATCTGTCTCCATCATCATGTTTCCATCATCTTGTCCCCATCATCTGTCTCCATCATCATGTCTCCATCATCTTGTCCCCATCATCTGTCTCCATCATCTTGTCCCCATCATCTGTCTCCATCATCTTGTCTCCATCATCTTGTCCCCATCATCTGTCTCCATCATCTGTCTCCATCATCTTGTCCCCATCATCTGTCTCCATCATCATGTCTCCATCATCTGTCCCCATCATCTGTCTCCATCATCTTGTCCCCATCATCTTGTCTCCATCATCTTGTCTCCATCATCTGTCCCCATCATCTTGTCTCCATCATCTGTCCCCATAATCTGTCTCCATCATCTTGTCCCCATCATCTGTCTCCATCATCTTGTCCCCATCATCTGTCTCCATCATCATGTCCCCATCATCTGTCTCCATCATCTGTCTCCATCATCTTGTCTCCATCATCTGTCCCCATCATCTGTCCCCATCATCTGTCCCCATCATCTGTCTCCATCATCTTGTCCCCATCATCTGTCTCCATCATCCTGTCCCCATCATCTGTCTCCATCATCTTGTCCCCATCATCTTGTCTCCATCATCATGTCCCCATCATCTGTCCCTTCACACTGTGGAAGAGTCTCTTGGTGTGTGGACGTGTCTCTGAACTGGAGCCAGTGTAAATATGCTTATTTGTCCAAAGGTCAGACAAGGCGTCTCTGCTCCTCGTCTTTACAGTTTCCTCACAAAGTACAAGCTGCGACGAATGCCAACTCTTGATTCTTGTTGTGTGTGTGTGTGTGTGTGTGTGTGTGTGTGTGTGTGTGTGTGTGTGTGTGTGTGTGTGTGTGTGTGTGTGTGTGTGTGTGTGTGTGTGTGTTTTGGGGGGTGGGGGTGTAAAAGGTGACGGTAAAGTATTCCAGAGAGACACTGGTTGGAGACAGCAGCTTCCACAAGGTAAACAGGATCTCCTCCTGAAGGTCGAGGGAGGTGCTTCTCAAGGCCCCCGCAGACAATACTCTGGGTATTATTAACGGAAATGGCTAAGAATAGAGAGCAGGGGAGCAACGTGGCTCCTCTGGAGCTCGTGTTGTTTGGGTTAAACAAGCCAAAACGGAACCTCATCTTCAGAAGGGCGACTTCTCCAGCTCACTCGCTGGGTGTGGCGCACTCGCACGAGGCGAGAGGTGAATTTGGAGGGCTTTCTCTGGCTCCGGTGTGCAGCCGAGGTGAAGCCGAGGAGTCGTGGATCGCGCTTGACCTTTTTAATGTATGGAGTAACTGGTGTGTTTCACACTGTGGATTTGTAAGTAAAACTGTTTTTTTTTTTATTTCATCAAGAGGATTTTTATCTATTGTTTCATTCAAGTTACGTCGCATCAGGCTGCGTGTCGCGCCATCAGCTCGGAGGAACAACGTTACTGCATCCTGCTGTCTGCATGTCGGGCGTAGATTGAGATCGCGTGGAAATATTTATATCCAGCGAGCAGTGGATGAACACCTTCATTATGGTGAATGCAAGTCTGGTTTACAATGTTAATACCTATCGTCATACCACATAATAGGAAAAGTGTAGTTTGGATTAATTCAACGAATTGGATACCTGACAAACTGCGCACCATTGCACTTACGCCTTTTTGCTTTAAAGCAGTCTTGGATTTGCAGCCTTGTCCACCCAACGTACGTGTGAAAGGGACGGATCCCTATTTGATGGTCAACATATTGTCTCCACCTACGAATCACTGTATCAGCAAACCAGCCCTCTCCAGCAGTGATGCATCTATTCAGTAGTCTTGATCGGTGTAAGTGCAACTACTAACACGTCCAAATACATATGACTGATCTGTGTTATTGTGCCTTTGTCGCTGTTTCACAGCCTTACAATTTTCCTAAAGTATCAGTATATTAGAAAAGTCCAAGTTTTAAGATGAAGTGTTCTAATCAGCATCAAAAGGGAAAGATGGAATTCATCTCTCCTTGCTAATTAGGCTGCTGATGACAATCAGACGCGAAGGCCTTTTCAAGATTAAGCCAGTGTGAAATTATTGTGATCTTAATTTGCTCATTTGTTATCTTTATAGCCTGCATACATATTCAAGACAGCTGTCTCTTCGCCTGGATGTTATCTGTCTTTTTTTTTTTTTTAACGGGGCCAGTCCATTAATTCTTCACCTAAATCTTGATGGTGAGCTAATTAAAAAGCAGACGAACTGACTTAATATTATATCGGTGGCTGGTTTTTCCATTTGGCCATAACATTTGAAATGCAATGGTCAGTATGACACTCCTTTTGAGATTAATTGAGCTTATTTAACAATAGTTAAATCAATAACATGGTAGCCCGCTCAGTGAAGACAAACAATAAATGATTGGTCACAATCTCTGTTTCGTTACTGCCGTCAGCCTTCAAATGAACCATCAGGACTGTTGTGATGTGTGACCTTGTTAGTCTGCTTTGTACTATCGATCTGTTGGTGGTTCAGGTATTGTGTGGTGGTTCAGGTATTGTGTGGTGGTTCAGGTATTGTGTGGTGGTTCAGGTATTGTGTGGTGGTTCAGGTATTGTGTGTGAAGGAGCTTTTTGTTCTTCACTTTGTAGAAAGCCATGTCTGGTCAGTTTTTTTTTTATTGGCTATTTAATTCAATAAACCACTGCACACATTCCGATTACATCTTTTAACTCTGCTTTCCCCCCCACAGATAAACCATGATCCCTATCACTGAGCTGCGGTACTTTGTGGACACGCAGCCTGCGTATCGCATCCTGAAACCATGGTGGGATGTGTTCACCGACTACATCTCCATTGTTATGCTCATGATTTCTGTGTTCGGAGGGACGCTGCAGGTCACCCAGGACAAGATGATCTGCCTGCCCTGCAAGTGGGTGGTCAACGAGACCTGCAAGAAGAACTTCAGTTCAACTAATCCCACGTCGTTGTTTCTGGAGCCCAAAGGGATCCAGTACGATCTGGACCGCCACCAGTACAACTACGTTGACGCCGTGTGCTATGAAAACAGATTGCACTGGTTTGCCAAGTATTTCCCCTACCTAGTATTACTCCACACCCTCATTTTCCTCGCTTGCAGCAACTTTTGGTTTAAGTTTCCTCGGACTAGCTCCAAACTAGAGCACTTTGTATCTATCTTGCTGAAATGCTTCGACTCCCCGTGGACAACCAGGGCGCTTTCAGAGACGGTGGTTGAAGAAAGCGACCCAAAGCCAATGAAAATGAACGGTTCAATGGACCACAAGGAGTCCGTGATCAGCGAGGACGTCGAAGCAAGTGTCCCAATGCTCCAAAGGACAAAGACCCGCTTTGAGCAGGGCATCGTAGATCGAACAGAAACAGGAGTTTTGGACAAGAAGGAGGGAGAACAGGCGAAAGCTCTGTTTGAAAAAGTGAAGAAGTTTCGTATACACGTGGAAGAAGGAGACATTGTGTACAGACTGTACATCCGTCAGACTATTATCAAAGTCATCAAGTTTATTTTGATAATCTGCTACACAGGGTATTACGTACACGATATTAAATTCAGTGTTGACTGTTCTGTAAATATAGAGAGCCTGACGGGTTACAGCGTGTACCGTTGTGCTCACCCACTGGCGACGCTTTTTAAAATCTTAGCCTGTTTCTACATTAGTTTAGTGGTGGTGTATGGTTTGATCTGCATGTACACGCTCTGCTGGATGCTCCGGCGCTCTCTGAAGAAGTACTCCTTCGAGTCTATTCGGGAGGAGAGCAGCTACAGTGACATACCTGATGTGAAGAATGACTTTGCGTTCATGTTGCACATGATAGATCAGTATGACCCTCTGTACTCCAAACGCTTCGCCGTGTTCCTCTCAGAGGTGAGCGAAAATAAGCTGAGGCAGCTCAACCTCAACAACGAGTGGACACTGGACAAGCTCCGGCAGAGGATCACCAAGAACTCTCAGGAGAAGCTGGAGTTGCACCTTTTCATGCTGAGCGGCATTCCAGACACAGTGTTTGATCTGATGGAGTTGGAGGTTCTCAAACTGGAGTTAATCCCGGATGTCACCATTCCCCCGATCATCGCCCAGCTGGTCAACCTGCGAGAGATGTGGCTCTATCACACCCCGGCCAAAATCGAGGCTCCGGCTTTGGCTTTTCTGCGTGAGAACTTGAAGTCTCTGCACATCAAGTTCACTGACATCAAGGAAATTCCCTTATGGATTTACAGTTTGAAGAACCTCAGCGAGCTCCATCTGACGGGGAACCTCAGCGCTGAGAACAACCGTTACATTGTCATCGATGGGCTCCGGGAGCTCAAGAGGCTCAAAGTTCTTCGTCTGAAGAGCAATCTCACCAAGCTACCTCAAGTGGTGACCGATGTGGGCATGCACCTCCAGAAGCTTTCCGTAAATAACGAAGGCACCAAGCTGATGGTGCTGAATAGCCTGAAGAAGATGGTGAACCTGACGGAACTCGAGCTCATTCGCTGTGATCTGGAGCGCATACCGCACTCCATCTTCAGTTTGCACAACTTGCAGGAGATCGACCTGAAGGACAACAACCTGAAGACCATCGAGGAGATCATCAGCTTTCAGCACCTTCACCGGCTGGTCTGCCTTAAGCTCTGGTACAACCAGATTGCCTACATTCCTATTCAGATCGGCACCCTGACCAACCTGGAGAAGTTGTACCTGAACAGAAACAAGATCGAGAAGATCCCCAGCCAGCTGTTTTATTGCCGCAAGCTGCGCTTCTTGGACCTCAGCCATAACAACCTGACCTACATCCCAACAGACATCGGCTTCCTCCAGAATCTTCAGTACTTGGCAGTAACAGCCAACAGGGTGAGTACTTTTGCGCTATTATTTCGTTTGATTGTACGTTGGATGTTACCCTTTATCCTTTGCTGAAAATGCTTGAATTACAAACTCACCTCTCCATTTTCTCCCCGTCACATCACCCGCCGTACCTCAAAATGCAGATCGAGAGCCTGCCCAATGAGCTTTTCCAGTGCAAGAAGCTCCGCACTTTGAACTTGGGGAACAATTGTCTGCAGTCTCTGCCGTCTCGGTTCGGAGAGCTGACCGCACTCACGCAGCTGGAGCTCAGAGGAAACCGTCTGGAAGGTCTTCCCGTGGAGCTGGGAGAGTGCCGACAGCTGAAGAGAACCGGTCTCGTCGTGGAGGAGGACTTGTTCAACACGCTGCCCACGGAGGTGAAGGAGCAGCTGTGGAAGGCTGACAAAGAACAAGCTTGAACAGGTCTGTGTGCGTGAAGTAAGAGCAGACACTGACCGAGCGGGTCCGGACACAGGAGGAGCGTCCACGGCGTCCCGGAGGCTTCCTGAAGCAGGTCGCCGTCCTGCTGCGGTGTACTGCCAGTAAGGTTGGGTATCGAGAAGCGGCGCCACTTTGGCAGAACCAAAACACTGATTCTGGCAGCTTCTGGTTGTTCTCTTAGTCCTTTTGATTTTTTTTTTTTTGTATTCCTTTACAAACAACTTCTCAGGCCTTTACATTATAACCCAGTAGTGATGCTTTTTAGCAATTATGTAGCAGTGCCATTGTGATCCGAATCATGTGTTTACATTTTATGTTTCTCATTTATGGTCTAGAAGTCAAAGTATGCAAAACTGTGGGCCAACTTCACTAAAAACAGACGTAGACTCAAGTTCAATACTGAGAACGTCAGGTTGTTGTTTAATCCAGATCCCTCCGACCCGCCCGCTTTATTTCTGTGTACGGATAATAATCAACGAGTAACCTTCATATTATATCGTTCGCTGTTTTGAGCTTTTATCAAACTCTCGACTCCTAACATACAAAGGAATTCATTCTGGAATCGGGAAGGTTAGAAGTCAACTATTTTTGTATTTTGTTTAGAAAATTGAAACAAAAGTTTTCTTGCAATATTTGACTGTTCATCTGATCGGGTCATCAGATCTCGTTTTCTACGCAGTATTATGGAATTACATTACCAATCACGAGCGCACTGTTAAGTCAAGTTAGCAGTCCAGTACATTTCGCCATTGAAGCTGCTGTTAAATGGCTCAATCTGTAGTCCAGCAACGGCCGTTGTTCCCCCTTCAAATACCTTCATATGGGCTGGCTTTGACATTGATTTCAAAATGTTGAAAGTGTGACATGAAATCACAAATCAGGAATAACTACTGATGAGTGATGTCAAGGAAGGTGGTCGAGTCTGAGATCTTTGTGTCTGAAGGTGCTGTAGAGGTTAATGGATTTGTTTTTTAATCAGCAGAACAACGTGTGATGTTAAACTAGAGATTGTGCTGAGTTTGTTTTTAAAGCCTGACTAATACTGGATTTTGGGGCAAATACTGAGGATAGTGGACACAAATATTCCGATATCGGCCAATATTCTCAATATATATATATACTATAAATACAGTATATATTAACATGCATTTTATGCAGTTATCCCTCAGATGTGGTTATTAAACACTTTTAACACAAGAGGATATTTTACAATTTGTTGTCCACACTGACATCAGTGCACTGAAACTAAACTTCACTGGGAACTATACAAAAAAAAAAAAAAAACACACACAAATAGAACAGTTTCTAATTTACATCTTTTAAAGGTTAAAAAAACAACCAAAATAATCACACCAGTGCATATTGGCCAAAATACATGCCAGTATGATACATCTGTGATCGGCCGATATCGGTCACTAAAATCAGCCGGCCGGTGTCTCAGTCGCTCTCGGCGTAGTTCAGCAGAGAGGACGGCCGGGAGGCTTCTTTTAGGGAAACGTGCGTTTGACTGAGCACTTTAGGAAAAGCGATTGTTCTACTGAATGCTACTCACTGGAGCAGCGTTACAATTACATTAGTGAAGCATCTCATGAGGATACCCAGCCCTTACTGCTAGTATACTTCTCAGTGGGAAATGAGCAAAATCTATTTCATGGTCACACTGCATTGTTCTATCATTTCTTTGCAATGGATTGCACAAAAATGAACAAATGGGGTGGGGTGGGGTGGGGGGGGGGGGTGAGTCATGTTTGCATCATACGGATTCTGATTCAGTTCGTGCACACGCTGCTGACGTTAAAACGGATCCTCCGAGTGTCGGCAATAAGTCTGAAACAAAGGTGGACACTTCCCACTCACCAGAGGGGTTCGCCGGGTCAAAGTGGTGGACATGAAAGCGACCAACCGGTCCGGTTGTTTGCCCCGACAGCTGAGCGGTGTCGTCCACAGTCACGGGCATGCCACGTCAACAGATGTGTTTTCTGAGCACTCGGCCTCGTGTTCACGTCATCTCGTCATTAGAAGCTCGTTTTAAGATGTTTACTCCGTAACTCTCATCCTGCTGAACGGCAGGACTCCGAACGCTGAGCACTCCTCACCTCCGTGTGAGACAGCAGCCATCTTTGATGTCAAAAGTTTGAATTGCTACATTTTCGACTGCACGAGTTTGTAATTTTTTGTATTTTTTTGCTTATGTAAACAAACCACAAAAACACAAAAATAAGCTGCATTCCATTTAATGAAAAAAAAAAAAAGTCAATGAATTTGTCTGTAGGAGGAGAGATTTTGGAGTTTCATTGTTTTGAGAAAAGCCATGTCTGTCAGATTTGTTGCCTTAACTTTGATTTTTCTCCTTTCAGTTATGGATTTTTCTTTTTGTCGTAGCACCCGTAGAGATAAACATGAATATTGTACCCCCTGAACATCTTTTGATGCAGTTCAATGTCCTTCGAGCTGCACCAGACGCGCTCGGCCCCGAACGACAAACAGCAGCATCAGGACAGCTCTGCCGTTTGTTTTCTTTCTTTTCTTTTTTTTCCCCCCCGTTTTATTACATCACTTCCTGTGGACGTTTCACACGTGACCATTAATATTCAAGATATTCAGTGTTAAAGCGATGGACGAGAGCATCGTTTGTGTTGTCAGCTCACCTTGTGACACTGACTGAGCTAACTTTCTTTTTTTTACGCAGAGCTACTTGAGGGCAGGTTTTACTCTCCGAACAAGTGTTGCATTGCAGTGTGGACAACTGCTACACAGTATGAAGGTCAGACGGGAGGGAATGATGTCATTTATCCAACACAATTCCAGCAGTCTTCTAGAAGTTGGGTTCAACTCATTTTGGGAATGAAAGTGTTGTTGTTGTTGTTGTTTTTTTGGTTGTGTTTTTTTTGGTGTGTGTCTGTGTTGTAGGAGCCAACGCAACACTTGCAGAAACTTTCCCTTCCAGGGGAAAAAAAAAAAAGATGAAATGCTGGAAATGATTTTAAACAATATATCAAAAGCCCAAAAATACTTTGAATTTTGGTTTACTAAATTGTATCAATGAGATACTTAAACATTGAGTTTCTGCCTCGAAGCAAGCAGGTTTAACAGCATCTAGTCAGTCAGAAGTTTCTTAGCTCATCAAAAGTTGTGTCTCCTAATTGTAGGTTGTTGTTTTTTTTGTTTTTTTTTCATCATTCTTAATTTTTCATCTGAAGAGGAAAAAGCTTCTTTTTTTCTTTTTTTTCCTTGAGAGTGACTTTTTCTGTGTTTTGCCACAGGAAGAAAAATGATGGTAAAAATGTTGAATTCCAGATCAATGTACAGCTCTGACACTGCACAGCACACAACCGGGGCTCCTGTGTTTACCCCCAGAAGAAAATAGATCAGTTTATGTTCTAATAAACATACGTGTAAGACAACTTGGAAAGTAGCAATAAACACTATTTTAACTTGGTTGAAAATTACAGAAGTAGTTTAAGCTATGTGCATCTACACGGTGACACGTTTGACTATGCTATAATGTGCAATATCGCCTTTATCTAAGCTATCTAAAGGTCAGTAGTTCTTCATGTGCATCGGCATTCCTTTTGTCACGGGCATGATGAGAAGTTGAACTAAATGAGAGGAGATTTTTTTTTTTCTTTGGTTTTAGAGAATGCTTTTGCACCACAGCACCTCCCCCCACAAAGCAAGTTACAACTGCAGATAATGAAATACAACTTCCTGTCTACAACACATGTTCTGTATGTTTTTTTTGTTTTTGTTTTTTTTTTCCAGAATGGGGAGGTTTCATTGAATGACTGCCAGCCGTGAGATTAAAATGGGATTGTAAGGTTTTCTTTGTTAGAACTAGAAAATCCAATCGAGTTTGGTCTTTTACTTTTAAGTGGAGCGTTTGAAATGAAGCCCAGAACACATCAGCAATACGCCTCCGATAAAGACAATCAGCTGCTCTAATTAAGAGTGACATCAGAGAACCTCGTGTATAATATTGCGATCAGTACTTAAAACATGCATAGTGTAGGTTGCTAGTAAAGTGGTATCATAGATTAGGTCTTCTCTCATTGTTCATGTTTGTTTTTTTTCCCCTCCTTTTTTAATTATTGGACTCATGTTATCGTTCCCAGTTTGACAGCTATTAGTATTATTATAACTGAACTTCTCAGGAAACCAGCTAGTACTCACTTGTTTTTTTTGAGTTGATTGCCTATTTTTTTTTTTTTTTTTATGACATCTGGTGTTTTGATTAATTTAAACAGTTGTGATAACATTTTTATGTTTTTCTATACATTCTTTTCTCGTTTGGTTTATTTAATATTGACTGCTGGTTTAAAACAACATGTGTTTTTAAAGAGAAGCCGCTTGGTTTAACCTTGAGTCTGTGTTTTTTGTCACTGACCCAGGTGTCCATCGAGCTGTGTCGCGTCAGAATTGTGTCTTCATTGTGAGGAACACACGTGAAGTGTGTGACTGTGTATGTTTGCATGATGGGACTCTCGCACCCTTTATTTCCATGTTGTTGTTTTGTTGTCCTCTTGAAATCATTACTTTGGGTACAACCCCCTCCTCCCTCCCCCTCCCTCCCCCACCGCACACACACTTACACTAAGTGACACATTTGGTTTCGTGCAGTGTTTTTTTTTTTTTTTTTTGCCAAATGTTTTTCTCATGAAAAGGAGAATCATGAATGCAACAGCGCTGACGTGAAGCATGCAGCAGTGAGTGGGTGTTCGGTTTGAACGTGTCTCCTCATCTCTTGTGCACCATGTGAAAAATCAAATAAACTTGGTCGACCACCTCTGCCGCCTCCTTCTGTCATCTGTCCGGGTGCCGTAGGAAAGATCGGTCGCTGTGGCGATCGAAATGCTGATTCAGGTTTCAGGAACTTATTTGAGGTGATGGAAGTGAAAGTATCAAAACAACAACGTAAAAAAAAAAAAAAGCTCCATTACAGGAAAATAGTCCTGCATGAAAAATGATATTGAAGTTAAAAGCATAGAAATATTAGCAGCAACATGGGGTTAAAGTGTTGAAGTCAGTCCTGGTTTGTTCCCTCTGATTTATTATACATCATTCGATTATGAAAGCATCAGTGTGTTACTGGTGGAGCTACTGAAGGTGAAGCTAGTTTGAACTACTTTATGTCCGGGGACAAATACATGTGAGGGGTTGTCGGATGATTACTGGGAGAGGAAAGACGAAAGAAACTAAATTCTGATCCACAAATCTTATTTTTAGTTTCTGGACAGATATGTGGATCATTTGAAGATTCACTGAAATGAAGCAGTGTGGGAGAAAAAAAAAAATCACTGGCGAAGCTGTCAGACGGAGACATCAAAAGATGAAAAGGTTGGGAACAACTGGTTTCATCTTTGACAATGTGTTAAGCTATATTTTAAAAGCTTGTCATATTCTCCATTGTGTCAAATCTTCATTTTAAGAGCGACTAAAGCTGTCAAATAAATGTAGTGGAGTAAAAAGTTCAATATTTACCTCAGAAATGTAGCCGAATGGAAGTGTAAAGTAGCATCTAATGGAAATATTCAAATAAAGTACAATTACCACCATAGATGAGGAAATAGTTTGGCTCCTTTCCATCACTGCTCATATGGACGTTATTGTGCGTTTCACAGATCAACACCTGCACAGGGAACATGCAAAACACCAAACCGGATGATCTCTGAATTGTCTTTAATTGAGACAATTTACTTCTTAAACTGAAATCCTCCTGACATGACAGAGGACTCATGTCCCACCTGAAGTTGAGGCACCATCTTGTTAGATCTAGTTTTAAGGCTTCACTCTGTTTTTGGTGGATTATTCATCAATAAATTACTGAACTGAGATTACTAAACCAAACACAAATCCAAAACTAATCCGGCCGTATTAGCAGAGAGGGCTTTGAGGCAGTGATTGAGGTTTAGGAGCCAAGAAGCTCTTTGGTATCTGTCCACTTCTCAGCAACATCCCCGGTACACTGTAAAGACGGCTTTTCACATCACTGAGTGAGAACCAAACGTTCAAATCTTTACAACGACCTAAAAAAAAAAGATGCTTTCCATCATCAGATACACACACACACACACACACACACACACACACACACACACACACACACACACACACACACACACACACACACACACACACACACACACACACACACACACACACACACACACACACACACACACACACACAGCATCAGTTTCATGTCGCTGTGTTACGTGTGTTTGAATTCCTCGCGGAACCATTGAACGCCGGGTAACCGTCCCCTGACGGACATCTTTGTCCGACACACTTGGTCACAGACGCAACGTTTGAAATGGTATATTTGATTGTCGATTTTTCCAGCAGGTTGTATTTAAATATAATAGAAAACAAACAAAAACAAGACATTGTTAATACATGTCGTGGTCCAACGGGACTCGCCCTGCTCAGATCTAGTTACCTAACTACTCGTATTACGGTAAAATGTGCTCGTCCGCTCCAACAGGCGAAGCGAGGATCAGTGCTCCTGAAGGTTTGAGCTCTTTAATGGTGTTTTCTTTCCCCTGTAACTTCCCAGGCTGTCACCTTTCACACAGACCTCGGAGACATTAAAATCGAGTTGTTCTGTGAGCGAACACCGAAAGCATGCGAGGTGAGTTTACGACACAAACATCCACTTTGAAAGGAGGCGAATTAGAGCTGCTGTTTGTTTGTTTGTTTGTGTTTGCTGTTCAATGTCCTACATGCACAGACATTAGTTTTTGTAAATCTACATCACTTGCATACATTTGTTGTAAGTTTGAGCCCCATTGTTCTCTAATTTAAAAAAAATAATACAGAAAAGATTAGAACAAAACAAATATGTCTGAGGTGCAGCACGCTTATTATCAGGATGGGATTATATGTGACTCTTAATTAGGTAATAGTTGGAATCAAATTTTAAAAAAAATTGTTTGACTTGCAATTTTTTGCTAATTCCTGCAGTTTTACCACCAAAAAAAAAAAAAAAAACCGCATTAAAAACCCTGAAAATGAATCCGCAATTTTTGAGAAATACAAAGATGGAAGATGACGTCATTCAAAAAGTCAAAGCTCAAACCTCGTGGAAATAATGATGGAAATGTGACACTTTTGTTAAATTTTATCCAGCTGATCAACGGAAACGATTACGCAGAATAAATGTGGTCGGGTGATGATGTAATAATTGTGATGATGTAATAATTGTGATGATGTAATAATTGTGATGATGTAATAATTGGGTCATTCTCAAACTACCGATATATTTCCCCGTCACAGAACTTTCTGGCTTTGTGTGCCGGTGGCTTCTACAACGGTTGCATCTTCCATCGAAATATAAAAGGCTTCATGGTTCAGACTGGAGACCCGACAGGTAACCAGGCTGCTGCTGCTGCATGAGATCAGTTTGTCAAAGCTCCCGCGTTCACCTCCTGTTCTCTACGTCTTCGTATTGTGACTACAGGAACAGGAAAAGGAGGAACAAGTATATGGGGACGCAACTTCGACGACGAATTCAGTGAGCACTTGAAAGTGAGTAAATCCTACCGGTCCATTTGTTTTGATGCGAATCATTTTGAAGTTCTGGCCGCTGTCACCGTCGTGCTGTTTTTTTTTGTTGATTTCAGCATAATGTGAGAGGAGTGGTTTCCATGGCGAACAACGGCCCCAACACCAACGGCTCCCAGTTCTTCTTCACGTATGCCAAACAGCCTCACCTGGACATGAAGTACACTGTGTTTGGAAAGTACGCAGCTTACACACGCCAGTAAACAAGTGTATGATTGTGTTAGAAGGGAATCATGATTTTTATATATATATATTTTTATATATATATATATATATATATATATCTTGCTTCATATATAATTGACAAGAATCTATGGATTCTTTTTGAGGACTCTTTGGCGATACTTGTCTTTCTCCTGCGCTCTGAGACGGATGTCTGTTTGCACTCTGCTGATCTCCACGTGAGCAGCTGGTGTGTCGGTCCAGTTCAGCTGTAACAGTCGGAGGAAACGGTCTGCGGACACCAGAGACGAAGCGACTCTTTACACGAGGCGTTCAGCGCCCGCTCGCCTCAAAAGGCCGACAGCGTCGAGCTGCAGCTGCTCCGCCCGCTGTGACGGCTGCTGCGGTTACCGCGCCGCGGGTCTCTCCGGTTGAGTCTGCTCTACGATCGTGTGTGGTGCAACCATTCAAAACTAAAATGGCAACAACCAAACGCATCCATCCCGAGGCTGCAGTCGTAACGGGAGTGGCAGCGCGTCTCAGCGAGGGAGCTGCTGACGTACGGTAACTGGTCCCGAATGACGCGGACAGCGTTCTGCACGTTACCGCGCTGCTTCGTCCCGGAGAGACCTGCTGATCCAAGAATTCTTTTAGGTTTACCTTCACTAATTACATGACGATGCCCGTGGAGGAGCAGCGGCGTATCGGCATTCTTAACGCCCAGTTCGATGTGAAATTCAATGAGTTAATCCACGCCGGGAGCAGCGGAGCGGAAACAGACATCTGGCTCAGAAGGACTGGGAGAAGAAAAGTAATGCAAGATATCGACCTAAAAAAAAACCTCGCGGTGACCCCTCAGGGCCTCCGTAGCAACTCGTACACCTTTTCTAATTTAGATCCGAAGTGACCGCCTCGTATCTCTCTCTCTCTCTCTCTCTGTCTCTCTCTCTCTCTCTGTCTCTCTGTCTCTCTCTGTCTCTCTGTCTCTGACATGTAGGATCATCGATGGCTTGGAAACTCTGGATGAACTGGAGAAGCTGCCCGTGAATGAAAAGACCTTCAGACCAATAACTGAAAGCCGCATAAAAGACGTGACGCTTCACGCGAACCCTTTTGCCGGATAGTCGACTTCCACTTTAAATATGCAGGTCGGCCTTTAACTGGTACAGTGTGTTGCTCCACCAAAATTCAAATTAATCTGGACAATCTGGCGGGGAATGGTTGAAATAAACCTGAGACATCAACAATGGACAGGACTCTACTATGTATAATAGTGAAGTTGAAGATTTGGCTGGTGTCCCTTTTTAAATCTGTCTTGACGTGATCAAAACTTTGTAACGGTGTATAAAGTCTTTTCCATGTATTCACAATGCAGTCAAAAAAGAGAACATGCCTGATGTTGTTGCAGCCTTTATTATGTCAATAATTGCCCATTTTTGTACTAAATAAACTTCTTTTTTTGTTATTATTAATATATTCAGTGATTAGCATCATTTCAAAAGATGCGTGTTGTGTAATGCCTGTCGGTCAGAAAGCAGCCCGGAGGTCTGGTTTGGTTTGTAATGAGAGGAAAGGATCTGTGGTCAAGTGTGAAACTACAAATGAGTGCGGGCCCTCGTACGTCATCAGAAGTGGACGAAGCTCGTCTCCGGCTGCAGGAAGTTCACCCGCGGTGCACTCGAGTCGCGCGCACACTATGGCCTCTGACGACGCCTTTAAAGTAAGTTCACGTGTTGTTTTTGTGTGTGTGGTTTTTTTTTTCCTTCTCACATAATTATGAAATGAAGTCTTGTGCAGCATGAACTAAGTTGCTGCTCGTCGCAGCGCGTCGCTGCTCCGCGCGGACGTCTTGAGTGACCCGGTGTGTTTGTCCGTCCGTGTTCGAGGTGTCCTCCCTGAAGGGGAAGGTGTGCCTGATAACGGGGGCCAGCTCGGGGATCGGCGCCGGTACGAGCGTCCTGTTCGCGAAACTCGGAGTCCTGCTGGCTCTGAACGGCCGCGACGTGGACAACCTGAACAAAATAGCCAAACAGTGCACCGACTGTGGAGCAGCTGAGGTAACAAACAAACAAACAAACACCAACAAACAAACACCACACACCAACAAACACCACACACCAACAAACACCACAATCCAACAAACACCACAATCCAACAAACACCACAATCCACAACAACCACCAACAAACACCACACACCAACAAACACCACAATCCAACAAACACCACAATCCAACAAACACCAAAATCCAACAAACACCACACACCAACAAACACCACAATCCAACAAACACCACAATCCAACAAACACCACACACCAACAAACACCACACACCAACAAACACCACAATCCAACAAACACCACAATCCAACAAACACCACACACCAACAAACACCACACACCAACAAACACCACAATCCACAACAACCACCAACAAACACCACACACCAACAAACACCACAATCCAACAAACACCACAATCCACAACAACCACCAACAAACACCACACACCAACAAACACCACAATCCAACAAACACCACAATCCAACAAACACCACAATCCAACAAACACCAAAATCCAACAAACACCACACACCAACAAACACCACAATCCAACAAACACCACAATCCAACAAACACCACAATCCAACAAACACCACAATCCAACAAACACCACACACCAACAAACACCACACACCAACAAACACCACAATCCAACAAACACCACAATCCAACAAACACCAAAATCCAACAAACACCACACACCAACAAACACCACAATCCAACAAACACCACAATCCAACAAACACCACACACCAACAAACACCACACACCAACAAACACCACAATCCAACAAACACCACAATCCAACAAACACCACAATCCAACAAACACCACAATCCAACAAACACCACAATCCAACAAACACCACAATCCAACAAACACCACACACCAACAAACACCACACACCAACAAACACCACACACCAACAAACACCACAATCCACAACAACCACCAACAAACACACACCAACAAACACCACAATCCAACAAACACCACAATCCACAACAACCACCAACAAACACCACACACCAACAAACACCACACACCAACAAACACCACAATCCAACAAACACCACAATCCAACAAACACCAAAATCCAACAAACACCACACACCAACAAACACCACAATCCAACAAACACCACAATCCAACAAACACCACAATCCAACAAACACCACAATCCAACAAACACCACACACCAACAAACACCACACACCAACAAACACCACACACCAACAAACACCACACACCAACAAACACCACAATCCAACAAACACCACAATCCAACAAACACCACAATCCAACAAACACCACAATCCAACAAACACCACACACCAACAAACACCACAATCCACAACAACCACCAACAAACACCACACACCAACAAACACCACAATCCAACAAACACCACAATCCACAACAACCACCAACAAACACCACACACCAACAAACACCACAATCCAACAAACACCACAATCCAACAAACACCACAATCCAACAAACACCACACACCAACAAACACCACACACCAACAAACACCACAATCCAACAAACACCACACACCAACAAACACCACACACCAACAAACACCACACACCAACAAACACCACAATCCAACAAACACCACACACCAACAAACACCACAATCCAACAAACACCACATGCCAACAAACACCACAATCCAACAAACACCACAATCCAACAAACACCACACACCAATAAACACCACACACCAACAAACACCACAATCCAACAAACACCACACGCCAACAAACACCACAATCCAACAAACACCACATGCCAACAAACACCACAATCCAACAAACACCACAATCCAACAAACACCACAATCCAACAAACACCACACACCAACAAACACCACAATCCAACAAACACCACACACCAATAAACACCACACACCAACAAACACCACAATCCAACAAACACCACACACCAACAAACACCACAATCCAACAAACACCACAATCCAACAAACACCACAATCCAACAAACACCACAATCCAACAAACACCACACACCAACAAACACCACACACCAACAAACACCACAATCCAACAAACACCACACACCAACAAACACCACACACCAACAAACACCACAATCCAACAAACACCACACACCAATAAACACCACAATCCAACAAACACCACACACCAACAAACACCACACACCAACAAACACCACACACCAACAAACACCACACACCAACAAACACCACAATCCAACAAACACCACACACCAACAAACACCACAATCCAACAAACACCACAATCCAACAAACACCACAATCCAACAAACACCACACACCAACAAACACCACAATCCAACAAACACCACAATCCAACAAACACCACACACCAACAAACACCACAATCCAACAAACACCACAATCCAACAAACACCACACACCAACAAACACCACAATCCAACAAACACCACAATCCAACAAACACCACAATCCAACAAACACCACACACCAACAAACACCACAATCCAACAAACACCACACACCAACAAACACCACACACCAACAAACACCACAATCCAACAAACACCACAATCCAACAAACACCTGTCCGCCACGAGCTGCACACCGAGGCCGTGTTGCATTCAGGGCCGAACCGGTGTTCGGATACGTGGACACTGTGCCAACAGGTTGTTAACTGCAGTTCTTTATGATATGCAGAGATATTAGCATATCATACTTTTATTTGTTTTTTTTTGAATGGAGTTTGGTTTGAGCACCTGTCGGCTTCAGAGCCTCCCGTTGGATTTGTTGGGGGTGAACTTGACACGTGAAGTTAAGTCTGCTTCATATGTTGCTGCACTCACAAGAAGGAACGTGAACCGTGCAATTTATCAGATTTCAGCTTCTTGAATGTAAATATTTGTAGATTCCTCTTTTTCAAACAATTCATCGATTAATCGCGAAAGTTGCAGCTCTACTTTCTTTTGCTCCATCATTCAGAAAAGCGGCGATTTCCTGTTCAGCGTTCATACGTGACACGGTCCGTGTAAAACTAGGTGTTGAAGCTTTGACTGGCTGAAACCCCGCGGCTGCGGTGTCTCCCCGCAGCCCCTGCTCGTCCCCGGAGACCTGACCGATGAGGAGACGGTGAAGACGACGGTGGAGCGGACCGTCGCTCGCTTCGGCCGGCTGGACGTCCTGGTCAACAGCGCCGGCATCCTGGCGATGGGCAACATCGAGACGACAGACCTGGCTCAGTATGACAAGGTCATGAACATCAACGTCAGGTGGGACTTCACAGATCGGAGACGGAGACGGAGACGGAGACGGATCTGTAGCTCGGATACCGCAGGTCACGCACAGTTACGTTTCGGGAGCTGGCTGGTTAAAGAAATGTTGGGATGAAATATTTGTCAAGAGGAACACGAAGGAAGTCAAACGTGCGCCTTTTGTTTAAGGATACATTTTACTTTTTGACAAAATGTTCAAATCTACATTTAGTCAAAGAACCGATTTCTGCATAAATATGACCTGGAATCAGATTTGCACACGGATCCTTGAAATGGATAAAGAGAATGTAATGAAACTAATCTTTATCTCAGGTGTCAGCTGAGGTTCAGGACTGATTGACAGTTACTGGAAATGTTTATTTTCAGTTTTCAGTTGCTGCAACAAGGAGGTCCCAGCTGCTACTGAAAACAAAGGCTCACATACATTCCCTCACAGATGTGTAATGTTGGATCATTTTCCTCAGTCGTTAATTGACCACGTAATAACATTTCTGTGTCATTAGTTCTATTTATCGTCTTTTAGAACTTTTAGTTTATATGTATACAGAAATATAGAAAATCCTAAACAGATTTGTACGCAGATGTGACCGTTTTTAGACTGTATGATTAAAATAGTGTAGAACCATATGTACGAATGTAGGAGTGTGACCTCGTGGGTCACTAACTCTTAATACACGTGGATTTGTTTTTATGGACCTTTTGAAGTGGAATTTTTATAATTCACATATGAATCAAATTCCAGACTGCTGCCGGCACTTTACGCAACCGCATTAAATCTGTGCTGTGAACACTCAAGCAGGAGAGAGTATGTGCAGGTTGAAGCCGCAGGTCCGTCGGTCATGGAAATGTGTCCGGATGAGTGCGGGCGGACGCTGCCGACGTCACGCTGCCGCGGATGTCGGAGGTCTTCCGACCGACACCGAGTCAGCGCTTGATGTTTCCCGTTGCAGGTCTGTTTACCACCTGACTCAGCTCTGCGTGCCTCACCTGGTCAAGACCAAAGGCTCCATCGTCAACGTATCCAGCGTCAACGGACAGAGATCGGTGAGTGTTCAACGTCTCGACTCCAGATTTCAACAGCGCCGACCACGCGTGGCGGCTTCGTTGGATCGAATACCGCGAAGCAGTTGTTTTGAGAAGTGTCGTTTCTGCGTGTAGTTTCCGGGTGTGTTGGCCTACTGCATGTCCAAGTCTGCCATCGACCAGTTCACACGCTGCACAGCGCTCGGTGAGTCCAGATATTTTGTCCTTTACGCGTGCACGAGCTCACGAGGGCACACGTATGATCGAGCTGCCTTTTATTTCAGAGCTGGCGTCGAAGCAGGTCAGAGTGAACTCGGTCTGGTACGTAAAATAAACACGCTACCGTCGCACCGTTTCGTCCTTCTTCGGGTTTCGACGCCTTTTGTTTGTATAAAACTTCTGTGAAATCTTGAGCATTTCAGACGAGCTGTGATTGACACTCCTGTCTGCGCCTCTTCAGTCCCGGTGTGATCCTCACTGATGTCCACAAGCGAGCAGGACTGGATGAGGAGCAGTACGCTCAGGTAACGCACCGCGATGCCGCTGCGCGTTCTCTACGTGTTAACGTTACGAACAGGAAGCCGTTGGCATCTTGGTCCCACTTCGTCATCCAGTAACTCCAAACTTAGTGATTTGTTTTACTGGCTGGGAAATAAATGTAAACATACCCAAAGAGGGATCTTGACAGAAGTGTCAGCACGGAGCGGGAGGGGGGGGCGCGAAGCGAAGACCTTAATGAGGAAGCATTTCCAGTAACTCGATCAGCGCCCGCGGTTTTGTGACCGCCGGCATGCGCGCGTTTGCGGTTTCACCGCGGAGCTGAAACTTGGAACGGAGCGCAGTTCAAAATTTTGGGGGAACAGAAAGAAGCCGCAGGGAGGTAAACCCAGAGCGTGGAGACGGCGTCGTTGCAGGCGAGAAACTCGTGGGCGCGTTATCGGAACCAAAGCGCCGCGGCGCCACAGTTCACGTTGGCTGCAGCGAATGTTTCACGTACACGTATCAACGGTGCAAAAAAAAAAAACAACCTCCAAAGGTGAAACTCGGGTGCTGATGTTGACCCAACAAGGCAGCTGAATACTTACTCGTAAATCTTCTCGTTTCTCCGCCCCGGTATGAACTCTCCATCCTCGTTCTGGCTTTCCACCCCCAGTTTCTTGTGAAGTGTAAGCAGACCCACGCCCTGGGACGCCCCGGCGAGGTGGAGGAAGTGGCCCACAGCATCGCCTTCCTGGCGTCCGACGCTGCCAGCTTCATCACCGGAGTCAACCTGCCCGTCGACGGCGGTCGGCACGCCATGTGTCCACGATGAGACCGTGTGTGTTCGCCTGCAGCAGTCCGGTACGGGACAGTTTAAACTCCGCCCGCCCCGTGCGTTTGTGTCACACGAGGCCGCAGTCGGGTGGAAAAAAAGATCTCGGCGCCAATAAAACTGAAGAGAAAGACGGGCGTCCCTTCAGACACCATTTGTCTCCATGTTTACATTACAGTTAGTGACTTTACAGGTGTGATAACAGAAGGAAGCTGAAGTGCGGAGCCACAAGTAGGCAGTTTAAACGCATTTTATTTACTCACTTTACAAAGTTTTCTTTGACGGAAAAGAAGGTTTCAGACTTCTACCGAATGACCTGTCGAGTCGTTACGACTCAATTTGTGCTGCGTTAAATGTCCCTACAGACCAAACACTGAGCTCATGCAGCGGGACTGTTGTGTTGTGTAAGAAATCCTCCCGAGTTTATAGATTCCGACCATTAATGTTGCATATTTTACTCACAATCTTTAAAGCTCCAGATGAGCTGAAGATGTCCTGGTGTTGAACTGGAAAGTAATCCGAATTTTCAATAATATTGAAATAGAATCCGACTGCTAATAAAGGCTGCATAATTGTACATTTACATTTGACAAAAACAACCTTAACTTGTAGTGTCCCGACTCGTACAAAGAGAAGCGAAAGTGATCAAATAATACCTGGAACATATCAGTTAAGACATCTGGCCTGCGTACGTCCGACAGTCTTCCCTTTTAAAGCACGGACTGAGAATTTCTGGTACGACTGTTGGAGCACCGGGTGTCACCGCGCCGGGTGTCTGCTGTGAGATGAGAGGTGCAGGACGAGGTAGCATCTGGACACACCGTGGAAACGACTGCTCCCCCTGAACGTGGAAAGTAGCACACAGCAGCTGTTTGTGTGACGGTGTCCATAGAAACGACGAGTCTCAGAACGTCTGCGTGTCTGAGGCACACCGAATACCTGAATGAGTGATCTGACGCCGGATGTCCCTAAAGGTTGTGAAACAATAATTGTCGCACTTTATATCACATTATACAGTACACATACATGTATAAATAATACTTTCAACTTTAAAAGAGGAGTTATCGGAGATGGAACTCTTCCACACTTGTGTACAGATCTCTCGAACGACATTTCAGCTTTTTGTTTGTGAAGTTGAGCATCAGGCCGTGAAGAAAATATGATGCAACATGGTCCGAGATGACAGAAATGAGACGTTCATATTACTTCCTTCCCGAAGGGGCGTCCCGGTCTCGTATCGCACAACAAGTCTCTGAAAAAGGAGCTTATTGTTGCTTCCCGAAGGCTGATAAGTGCCGGAAGTCTAATCTCTGCAATTCCAGGAGGCCGTCTTTATCTGGCGCCGCCTCAGGTTTCTGCAGTCCGAGCATATTTTGTCGAGAGAAAATGGAGGAGTATTCCTTATAGGAAGCACACGGGTCCGACCTCCAGGTGGTAGCGGGCGCCGGGCTCCGGGCTCGGCAGGTCGTACACGTCCACGATGGGGAGTAAGTTCGGGTCCTGGCTCTGGAAGATGAAGTGCGTCTGATGCCATCGGCCGTCTTTGATCTGAAAGTTAAGATCGCATTATGTCCCTTGATGATGTGGAAGACGACAACATCAGGGTCAGTCCCTCTTATTGTCGTTAGTTTGGTGCTGGTTTTCAGATTTATGCCTTCACACCAATACAATGGAGGTAAATGCAACAACAACAAAAAAGACAATAAGTCGTCTTTCTATGAACAAAGGACCAGTTATTCTGGATAATCCACAGACTGGGAAATTATTATTGGAACTACTTTCTACTTAAGAAAGACCTTTGACAAGGAGGTCTGTGGGTCACCCAGTGTAACGGGGACACCGTTTATAGAAAGGTCTAATGCTGTTTGACATTTTCATACCGAGTGCCTCAAACTGAAGTCCATTCACCTCCGCTCTATTAGGCCGAGTGAAGGAAACTTCAAGTGTGGAGCTCCGGCAAGAGGACAATAATCTTCGCATGATCTTTGCTAAGCATAAAGACTTGAATTAAAAAAAACAGGTAACCTGGTTTATTCCAACTTAAAAAAATGTGTCTACTGACATTTCTGTAAAAACTACTAATTAATATCATAAATTGTGTTTTTACTGGGAGTTGTTTAAAGTTTGGAGTTGTTTAAATGAAATGCCACAAAGTCTCTGCATTTTGCCAAGAAATCTTGGATGGGAACTACCGGATGGGAGTAAAAACATTTATTGGGGCTATAAACCAGATAGTTTGTAGTTTTAGTAGGTACATTTTTACAACATCGGACAGTCAGGCTGGTTATTTCCACGTTTTTAGTCTTTATATCAAGCTAAGCTAACTTCCTCCGGCTTCATACTGAACAGACATGAGAAGCTGATCATCTCAAACTCTCAACAAGACAACAAAATAAGTGTATTTTCCAAACTGTTGAACTCCTCCTTTTAAGGATGTAAACGTGTTGGACACGGTGGAGGGACTTGCATGCGCCAACAGAGACAGAGCGTACCCAGCAGTCGTCCCTGGGTGTGAGCGGCTCCAGGAGGTCCCCTGCCTCTATCCTGTCCCCCGTCCAGGTCTTGAAGCGCACAGCCCCGGATGAAGGCTGCAGGGAGGGTCCTGCTGCCCACACCGGCGTGTTGAGGCAGTGGATGGTGATGTGCTGCACGGCCTCGGTGCTCAGAAGGTGGATGAAGTTCATCTGGATGCGACCCACTCCGATCTCCAACTGTAAAGCAGGTGGATTTCTGTCAGGCTCTTAAAATGTACCCGTTTATAGTAACGTCGTCACGTAGATTATCTAAAGTTTGGATCTGGATGATGTGACTGTGACACTGAAGAAGACCACACTGTCTTCTATTAGAGCATCTTATTGGGCTTCGTTCTCTTCAGGTCCAATATGTGATTATTATCACCACTAATTTTGATATAATCCATTATCTTCACCAAAATGAAGAATGTGTTTCTCTGATAAATTTGGTCTGTTTTAGTGAGAGGTTGTTTTTTTTTTTACCCTCCTGATGTCAACATTACCAATAACGGAAGCGTTTGACAGACTTCATCATTTCAGCTCTGCTCTGAATCCCAGAGTTACATCTGGATCACAGATTGTTTCTTAAGTACGACTTGTCTATCCCCGGCATTTTATTTTGGCTTCACGCAGGAAACGTGTCGGCCCATATTTGTGTAACTGTGTGTGACGTGATGTTTTGTTGCAATATCTTATGGTGGTATTAGAGCTCCAATGCAAAGGGATGAAGGGCAGCTGAAGAGTCCAGATGTTTAACTTGCCGACCGAGCGTTTGATGGAGACTTGGCCGAAATTCGAAGACCAAATGGGACGCGTTAAGATTCGCTGATAGAATAATCCATCCAATAGTGCTCGAGTTTACTGTATGAAGCCAGAGATGAACAGCTGTGCTCCTTTATTTATCACGAGTGACACACGGCCCATCTTAAACTCTTAAGCCTCTCTCATTTTTGAGAAATCCTTTCCAAGACAGCACGAGGAGAACATCTTTCACAAAGACCGAGGCAATCCGAGATTTGACATTCATCTGCTGTGTTTTATGTAGCAGAGCTAAATGGATAAAGAATAAAGATCCTAACCTTGGACACTGTGATAGGTTTCAGGCAAGTCTGACCTCCACCGGTGAAGTCGCACGTCACCTCGATCGTGTCGGCAGCGCAGCCGAGGTTTGGATCGATCCAGTAAGTGCCTGTAAAGAGGAGCGACAGAGCAGGGACGGGTTACAATTTGCAAAAGCAGAGAGAATATGTGGACAGAACTGACGGACCGCCTCCTCACCATCGTACATCCTCTGCTCACAGTTGTGGAGGTCTCGGCAGATGCGGGCGGGATTGTGGCGGGTTCCCAGCGGGTTCTTCAGACTCTGGATGAGCGTGCCGAGATGCTGCAGGGTCTTAAAGATCTCGGTGCCCTGGTCCAACATGGGTAGCTCCATGCTCTGCTGATTCTGGGGCGAACATAGAAGGTGGCACGAGGTTATAAAAAGTCATTTCTATTCAATGTACATTTCAGAACTTTTCCACACGAATGAACGTCCGTTACATTCTGCCAGATGAGTTCACAGAATGTTGATGAAGCCTCTCACCTGCAGTTCATCTTTGGATTCCACAATATACTGAGTTTTTCCATCTGGTGTCTGATGAGACAGATGAAACTACACCGGGCATGCTCAGTGAGCTGAGCACGTGCACCAGACCGAGCTGGCTAACCTCTGGTTTCGTCTGATGCTAAGTTAAATGTGGATGAAAATTGTGAAATTGCTCTTTTTTTAGACTTTCCAAATGTTTCCGGATCAAATGGAATAAATTGTGATGGTGAAATGAGTCATTTCACAGCAGTTGTGATGCTTAAAACAGTGTATCCACCGTTTCACAGCCACAATAGCAGTGACTGAGTCGGCTAGCTGATGTAATCACATCAACTGTGTCGAGTGGCAGAAGAGACAGAAGTTCTGCACTGCAGGTTTTTAATTCATGTCCTTTAACTTTTGGCCAAAACATTTGGTAACTCGTACTTACTGTTGCTTTTATAAAAGGATGTTGTCACTTCTGTATTTTACTCTACGGCAATGACCGAATTAACTTAAGTAGGAAGCAACGTCTTCAAGTTAATAGAGAATCTGTTTTCTTGAACGATTCCTTGCATTCAGCATAGTTTCCTTTCAAACTGACCTCGTGCCGCAGTGCAGCGTGGGAATCAATGATGACTTGAAACGCAGCGCCAAGAGCTTCATTTCTCTGCCAGAAAAAGACAGCATGGCATGAAGGTCAAACAACCAAGATCATTTACTCTTTCTTTGAATTATATCGTCATTCCCAAAGAGCCCAAACTAACAAATCAGGAGAAACATACTTACAAGTGAAAGAGCAGAACTGGGAAGACCCTGAAAACCAAAAGAAACTGCATTATTACATTTTTTATTTTTGCGCTTTTGCAAACCACACGTTGTTTTTGTGTTCATGAAGCAGTTCTGTAAACCCGAATCGCCACCTTTGGTGGTGCTGGTGGTGGTGGTGTTCCATTCGCATCCAATAAGTACAGACACAATAACGAATGCACAGGAAATAAAACATGTCAAATGCAGAAAAGAAGAGCTGCTGGCTAAAAGCTATTTCATTCAATCACAGTGGAAACAAGCAGCCCCGACTAGTTACATGTTCCTCTAAATAACATTGTTTGCTTGCAGTTTAACTCGGGTGTAAAGGCTCAAAAGAGTTTGTTTTTTTCTTTAAATGATTTTACAGCAGACAAGAAGCTGTGTCCAATATGTTTGTCATAGCATTTTTTTGAAAGTAAGGTTGGGATCTGCGTTGCAAAAAAAAGCAAACAACCTCACACACCTCAGCCAAGAAACCAGGCTGGTTTTATAATGTTACCTGTGTTCAGTGCAGATCAGCTTATTCGGACTATATTGTTGTGTTTGACAAGTTTCTTCATCAATAAGATGCTTTTGACTGATGAAACTTTTTCTAGTGCAAACATTTGATTTGGAAACAAATGGAGTTCTTCAGCATTAGAACATTTTGTCTCTTATTAAGAGACAGTAGAGTTAAAACGTCAGTCTGTTTCCGCTATTAGACTTTAATCAGTCAGTTTGCTGCATCATGTTCTCCCTGTTCATGTTCTCACCATCCTTGTCTGAGAAACAACTAATTCAGCCGCACATTGCAGGAACATGAGAGACATCGTTCACGAGGTATAATTTTCTCCGGTATTTTTCTCCACCGGACCGACTGGCATAAAATGAAAATGGTCTTTTTACATCGTGTGAAATATATAAAAGAATAACTCACTGGTGGTCCAGGTGGTCCTCGAGGACCCGGAGATCCCTGAAAAAAATTCCATCACCACATTTGGCTTCAAATTATGTATAACTCTGCTTTTATAAAAGATGATATAGTTCATTCATTTCTTCTCATCCTGTGCAAGGAAGAATAATGATCAAGCCACAGAAGTGAATAATTACTCACTCTTGGTCCTTGCAACCCCTGTTGGAGATGTAAGAAAATGAAATCAATATTCATAAGTAGACAAGTCCACAGTTGTAAATGAGTAAGAGAGCAGACCACATAATATTTGATCAGGTGCAGTACAATGCCATCTCGATCCAACAGACGGTCTTTATCTACTATGTTTTGAATTGCTATTGAATTGCCCTCTTGCTTCTTTGCAAGCCTACACTCTGAAATCTTGTTTGCACACAGCAAATCCTATTTTCACACAGCAAACTCATACATGAATGTTGGCGTTTGCAGATTGAAGTTATGAATTATGCTCGTGCGTGAGCGCTCAACAAACCTCTTCAAAAGCTTGAGATGAGCAAGCAGCCAACATTTATCACCCTGACGGGATTTCCACAGCAGCTAAGTGTCACTGCGAGTGTAACAACAAACAGTGGAAGACAATAGGAAATGAAAACTGCTGAGGGCAAAGGAGGCTGAGTGGTGTGCTGCCTCCATACTAAGTATCCTATTCTGTGCTCACAGTACGGACAGAGAAGGATTCATCAAAACAGCGCCACGCACCGTCTCCCCCCGACTTCCTTTGTCACCCTGGGGCCCCTGATGGAGAGAGAGGAGACAGAGGATCACTCCATCACTGCCCAAAAGCACAGAGAAGTCACATAAAGCGTGGCAGATGGGATGAGATATGAGGTACATACAGGATGACCGCTGGGGCCAATGATGCCAACGGGGCCCAGAGCTCCCTCCATACCCTGGAAAGTAAATACATGCTAGTGACTGAGGACGCATATGATGGAGCATCTGATGAAGCACTACTTATTTTTCATGCGAGGTGTGCCGTTTGTGAGCCTTCGGTGCGCCGGCATCGGCTGAACTGCTGCACCGAGTTACCGAACGGCCATTAATCTTCATCTTACCATCAAACCACGTGGTCCTTTGGGTCCCTGTATCCCTGCCAGGCCCACGTCTCCCAGGGGTCCCTGGAAACACACAAACAATTGTTTTGTTGTTGTTTTTGTTAAATAGTGGATAAGACGCAGTGGGTTAAAGGTTAAACCAGCATTAAGTGACCAATGAATTTTATTGAGCTTTATTGGCGAGAAGTAGGATTTGTTACACGGATTAATTTCTCTGCTGTTAGCGAGTGGAAACCTAAAATGTCTTTAAACTGCAGTCCATTAGGTGATAAAAAAAAAGTCCCATACTACACATTACTACCTTACTGAACTAGTCATTTCATACCGACAGGAAATAATAATCACATCAAATTGCTTGGAGAAAAAAAACTCCACTTTTTTTTTTTTTTTTGCCTCTTCAGATTAACACATTTGTCATTTCTTTATCTTATTATTGATTTCATCTGTAACTTCTCCAATCCCCTTGTCTATTTTTCCTGAACAGCAGTCTGCACCCATCATCACTCTCATCTCCAATGGCTTTGAAAAATGTGTCAAATTGTGTCACCTTATGAGTGTGACAGCCTACTCATAATGAATATGTGATATGAAATATCTTCAGGCTTCATAGAAAGCGGCTTTATCTTCAAGGGCTTATCTTTTCTCTCGGAGCCAAATAAATACCTTTACTCAGGACTCAGGGCTGTAACCACCACTACCATTATCAATTTCCTGTTTGTTATTATCACGAGTAATTCTCTAGTGTGTAAAAGGTCCAAAGAATTGTGAGAAATGTAAGGAACAGTTTCTCAGTCTTGATTTTTTTTTTTTTAGACTAACAGTCTGGCACAAAAGTAAACGTCCATACAACACAGAATAATGCAGAAAATCCTCACGTATAGGAAGTTACAACCAAGTTCAGAGACGTCCTTTCAGACAGTTGTGGGCGCATTTTTATCAGATGTTGATCTAAACAAACTACCTCGTTAACAGCAGTAGTAGAACGTAACAAAGTACATTTACTCAAGTAAAAAACTCAATATACTGTAGTACCCTACATGAGTATTTCCATATAACTCCATATCTATTCCACTACATCTAATATTGGACTTTTTACTCCACTACATTTGTCTGACAGCTGTAAGATTACAGTATTTAATACCATTTCTGTCCAGGAAAAAGCACATCTTATTTTATACAATAAACTAAAGGATTAAATGTTCATGGGTTTAGAAAAATCTACTTTTAAAGCCAAATAAACCATTTAAAAAACACTGTGGGATCTGCGATTCATAAAGCTGAAAACAAGTGTTTTTCTGAGCTTGTTGACTTTTTATAGATTCAATGTTCTTCTAGAACAGAAACAATATGAACATACGAGTGTTTTCACAGTGTGGCATTCATTCCTTTACTTAAGTAAAGGTCCTGAATACTTCCTCCACCGCTGGTTAAAGGCACACGGGCTGCCAGTTTTCATCTACCCTAATTTACCTGTAAAAATAGTGTTCATCCAAAAATCTTTGCCTAATAATAAAAACACTAAACAGCTCAAGCTTGATTAGTTATGGTAGTTGTGAGGAAGTTGAAGTTATAAGAAACAACTATAACCCGTTTAATGTCTCCTATTATCTCGAATAAGGTCAATTCTGTTGACATTACAAGTACAGTTTCAATCCAGAGCTTGAGCTAGTTAAACTGTTTGTTGCAGAGCCTTTATTTAATCTGATAACTTCACTATAACTATCCGTACCCAATGCTTCTGAGTTAAAACAACGATGTTAAAGTCCACTGAACACGAACACGAAGCTCATGTGCTTCACACTCCTGTTCACCTCCTGCTGCAGGAAAATATCCAACATCAGTCTGAGGGTTTTAAATGAAGGAGTCAGACTCTAATAAAGCCTGCTCCGGTTCTTCAACTGGTGATGATCTATATTGCAGCAGTGCTGCAAGTAAAACAGACTTATGGTGTAACAGATGTCATCCTGCGGCATGTTACAGTAATGCCTACCAGCTTTCATGCTTAATATTCCCAAAGACGATATAAAGTTATGTACCTCCGGACAAATTTAGACTTTTAAAACTTTACGAAAGTACTTCAAGCAAAAGATGAGTTAAACCTAGACAATCATTTTGAAGAAATAGTCGTGTCTCAGAGCCACATCATAAGCCTAGCATCACGGTTAAAGACTTTGTTCAGACCTGATTGACCTGGTTGTGAAAGGAGATTGCATATGAGCTTACCTTTGGTCCAAACAGACCCAACACCCCTGGAAATCCTTGTTCGCCTGTATAGCCCTAATAAACAGAGAGAAGAGAAGGGAAAGTACAGTCATCTTCATCTTCCAAAACACTTTAGCTCATCTGAAGGAATTTGCGTTACTAGAAAAATCCGTGCTCACTGTTTGGCCTTTAACTCCCTGATCTCCTTGTTTTCCTGGCAATCCCATCCCGCCAACAGAGCCCCTCTTCCCCGCTGGACCCGTTTGGCCTGGAAGACCCCTCTCACCCTGTAGGACACACACACACACACACACACACACACACACACACACACACATGAACATCCTCCTCAACCCGCCCGCAACTGTTGCACCTGGGGAAACCAACAGAAATCACTGGGGCGGTAAGTGACTAGTTCATGATCTTTCCCTGGCTCCCACTGATGGACTCTGCTAATTGAATCGACTGTGGCTGCTGACCCAGCAGGAAGCATCACTGCCAAGAATTTAACCTGAAGCTCAAGAGGCACTGGGCTGTCGCTTTTTCCTTTCCATCAGTTTGCTGCCCCTTCAAATCAATTTAGATTTAGATGCAGCAGGACCAAACTACAGTTTGCCTCATAACAAACCAATACATGTTTGTGTGGAGCACCAATATATGACCAAATCAGAACGCAGCTTAGTGGCAAAGCACAGGTACTGAGGTGGTAACCGCCGTATACCACAGATCTAATAACTGAAGCCTCTTTGTGTTTGTCACAGTCGTGCATTTTATATAATATTGGCGAGGCTGTGCGAATAGAGACTGTGCCAACTCATTAATATTTTGCATCAGTAACTTCACAGAATTATTGCACTGGATAGGAGGTCCTGTGAGATGGTTTAAATACTTTTTGCAGAGTTTGGCCTTTGAAATCAGAAAAGGCTCCAACCGTAAAGGCAGCATTACGGTGCCAAGGGAGGCAGTTCCAGCAGATTAAAGCTTGTTGGCAATTACTCATGATATTGGCAATAAATTTGCAGACTTTGTGATTTATAAAGAGTCTTGTGCTATAATTTAACATTAAGTTCCTTGTGAATTAAATTAAAGCTAGTACAAGAAATTTAAATGAAGAAAAAAAAAACATCATCCTCACCTTCGGACCAAAGGAGCCTTGACTTCCAGGAAGTCCTGTCACACCACTTCTACCCTGCAGCCCATGTTTTCCAGGTGAGCCCACTTCTCCATCTTCTCCCTGCTCCCCCTGAACACACAAAACTATTGATGAGTCATTTTTCTTCTCACTCATTGAAATATTCACCACTGAGAGTCTTTACCTTGATTCCTTTACTTCCATCTTTCCCAGGCAGGTTATCCAGTCCAGGTGGACCCTCAAGCCCTTCCCTGCCCACAACCCCATGAGGCCCGGGAGGACCCTCTGGACCCTTCGGAGACGACCATCAAAAACGTCATGTCAGAGCTTTGGGTATTAAATCGTTAAATGTACAGTGATTGTACAGTAAGGCAAGGAATGCATCCAACTTACTGGAGGTCCTTTGGTCGCAGATGCACCTGTGGCCCCTGATTTTCCTCTCAGACCCTAGAACATAAAGAGTTCAGCAGTTCTGATGTGACCCAAAATAAAGTCCAAATTTATTGTATGAAAAAAATGCAGTTTCTCATTCACACACAATCATGGCAACTATTTATTTCTGTCCTTACTTGATCACCTTTGGATCCTTTCAGTCCTGGTTGTCCCTTTGGTCCTAGATGTCCCTGCAACAATGATTACTGTTTGATTTGAAGGATTTTTGTTTGGACAATCTGGGTTTTACATTGAAACGGACAGAACTGGGATACTTACAGGAAGCCCCGGGGAACCGCTTTCACCTCTCCCACCATCCATACCTATCTGACCCTGAAATATGTCATTTCTGCATTTCAACATTGCTTTAACCCATTTTACACTACAGCTAATGTGAAAACTGGAAAATGTTTTGTTTTTTAAAATTTCACTTACAGTGTATCCAGGGTCACCTGGCTCTCCTCTCTCTCCTCTGTCTCCAGGACGACCCTGGGTTCACATGGGAGCAAATAATAATGAAACTAGACAACCCAGAACGGCATTAACAAACAGCACATGAAAAATCAGTCCATGTAGAAAACTCACTCTGTCACCTTGGGGACCTGCAGGACCTTCGACCTTACTGTCGTCTCCCTGTTCACCCTAAACAAGCGATTCAGAAACAAAGAACCACAATCAGTAAAGTTCCCCTCAAATCCAATGGTCTTTGTAAAAGCAATGGCTGTTTTATTTGAAACACACAGGCTGCTCTCTTTATATGAATGGCAAATCATTACATGCGCTATTACCCACAATGATTCATTTTCACATAAATGGAGCCAGTGTTTGTTCCAGGGTCTTTACGGGACTCATCAAACAATAGCCGTGGATGCGTGTATAATTTTAATAGTTATGTGCTGCGCATGTGTGAAATGAAATAAATAAATGAAGCGCCGACACTGGAATCTAAAAGTAGAGGAATAATTAGTGATGGCCAGGGGCCAAGCAAAACTGATAACTGCATGGGTGAAAGGCAACCTAGTGTAGCATTAGTGGTTTAAGCATCACTGTGCTTTAGATCTGTGTTTATCTGTTCGAGTGCCTCGTTCTCTCAATTGACAATCACAAATTTTGCAATGACCCGTGTGATAGCATGATATTGATTTAATTAGAGGGCAGGCACAGCTATTATTTCGAGGAATCTGGCGAAAAGAGAAAATCCACAAATATCCACATCCAGATGGCTTCTGCCCAGGGACTGAAAACAAACATGTAAATTAAACCCTCAGTGAACTGTGGTGCAGTGTGTTATATAAGGTGCTGCTCCTGTCAAATAAACAAATTATGTGGCTAATATCTCCAAAATCATAACCAGAGGAGTCCAGGTGCCCGGCTAATTACATACATTTGATGGCGCTGAGTTAATTGGGCGTGTCCTCGTTCATATCATTGATCAAATCAGGGATAACTTTGAGGATATTACAAGGACAACAAGACAGACAAAGGACCGCTAATTAGGGACACAGCTGAAGTCCCAATGCATCAAAAAAGAAAAAGTGACCATGCAGTCAAAGACAGTGTGCTACATGACACTTTTACATTGTTAGGTAACCATTACAGGCCCTCACAGCTCATTACACACAGATGACTACAAGAGACAGCAAATAAGAGTGGAGAATGTACCTTTTCACCTTTTGGCCCCGGAGGTCCCAGTGGGCCCTGTGGTCCCATGTGACCCTGTGACAAGAAACATACTGGGAATGAATCTCATTTTAGGCCTGCTGCCTTCCAGCCTTCCCTCCACTTTACTGTGACAAATGTTCAGAGTGTACAAAGCCACTTCTGTAAGGTGAGAATGTAACGGTGTCATCGATCAGCACTTCATCTTCTTTTGCTACAGAGAATCCAATTTTACAATTCATCAGTCTGGTTGTGGTTATACCTATGTATCAAGAATCTGATTATACTGTCGCCTTAAATCTACAAGGATCGATTTTTTACCCGCAATTTGAACCTAAATGTGTTCTGTGCATACACAGGTGTAGAGTGCAGACCAGCATTATTGTCATTTTCATCTCTTATGTATACAAAACATAAAAAAATAAACTACAAACAAAAGGCTTTTTATTCGGCTTTGCGAGATTGGTTGCTTTCTTCCCAGTAGTAGTCAGCTTCACGCAAAGCTAAACACTATATTCAAATTGTATAACGTTTCACTTAATGCCCCTAACCATGATAAGAAACCATATTTGAGCCTGATTTGTTCCTTTATACTGAAAATAATTATGTAAAATCAAAAGATAAGTCATTGACTGGAGACTCCAGAAGACGGAGAACGGCTGATGTGGAGAGAAGTGATTTGACGTTTTTGTAGTTAACAAAACAATACAAGGAGTTGTACAAAGAAACTTTGAAAATATATACAATATATTTCTGCACAGGATATTAAGTAGAAGCAGAGAAAGAAGGCTCCACATGGCTTTACAAAAAAGAAGTTCATTAGAAAAAGTTCAAAAGGCTTTATTTTAGAGACTGAAAACTTCTACTTTTCAATGTTTTTAATTGACAGCACAAATAGGCTCGTTTTGATTGAATTGATAAAGTGCTTACCTCATAACCCGATATGCCTGCATCACCCTGTTGGCCCATTCTCCCCGGAGCACCCTGGGAAAAATATGTATTTAGCACATAAACACCAACTAACAACTAATTAAGTCCCCCAGTCCATCTGTGGAGATCTTACCACCGGCCCGATGGTTCCTCTCGTTCCCTTCGGTCCAACAAACCCCGGCTCTCCCTGCTCACCGATTGACCCGGTCTCACCCAGATGACCCTGGTGACCCTTGTGCCCCTGGAGAAAGCCCATCAATGAGCAGGTATGCACTGTGTACAAACAGCCCTGACCAGTTGTGCAGCTAGTTTGACAATTTAAACATTCAATGCTGAAACTCTATTTGACAAGCACCTCCGATGTCATGCTACTGGAGGGTGCTGACCTCGCTGTTTGTTCACTGCTACATCCAGCTCCCGCTACAAGAGAGTAAATTCACAGAAAGGTGTTTTTAGCTCCAAGCAAAGTAAACTGACAAACCTTTTCTCCTGGCTTTCCACTTTCCCCAATTTTGCCAGGTTTACCCTCCTGACCCTGGTAAACGAAAATCAAACAGAGTTGTCAGTGGAAAAAAACGAGCTGTCTTTTTTACTGGAGCTGAGTGAAATTTGGAGAGTGTGGCCGAGGCACTCACCCTCACGCCCATCAGTCCGGGAGGCCCAACTGGTCCTTCCTGTCCTTTCAGGCCGATTTCACCTCGGTCTCCTTTAGCACCTTCTGGACCAGCGTCCCCCTTTTCACCCTGGGAAGAGTCATGAAAAAGGTGATCATACAGATGAGTTAGAATAAACTGGATTATTTTGATAAAAATACATTTTGACAAGAGTCACTGGATTCTGGTCTGTTGGAGCTTGAATATGTTTGAATGAAATATACAGACTGGAAAAAAAAATCAGTTTTTATGTCCAATAAAAACTTTCATCTTTTATAAGTCATAAATGAATATGACATTACAAATTCCTTTCACTAAATTGAATATTTAATTGAAAGGTCTGTCTGTGCCTAAAGTATTTTATATGCCACTTATAATATGAAGTGAAGAAATGATTGGAGAACGGTTACTGCAGAGCCTGGAGGGACCTCAACAACAAATGCTTGTTCACTCATCATTGTGAATTTTCTCAATGAGACAGTGGCTACAGTTGTACCCGATGAACACAGAGGTGTGTCTGCAGTGTTTGGGGTTCATATCTACCAGTCTGAGTTTGATGCTGAGGAGGGTTCCAGCTCATATTGTAAATAATATATCCAGCATTCACAGGCCAACAAAAGAAGCCCAGACAGAGAAGATACAAACTGCATAGCTGGCTGTACATCAAAGTCGAGCAGTATTCTGAGAAAGCAGCAGTTTCCATTGTGACAGCTCAGGCATGTAAACAAAGAGTTACAGTAGTTCAGCCACAGCGACACAAAAGAATGACTAATTCATTAGTTAGATGCAACAGGCTGTGAAATTGGATTTGTTTCATTGTCACAATGCTGTTGATGTATAAATGTTCTCAGAGCATCACGTCATGAGAAAGTAGGCCAAAGCTCAGCTGTACATTACATGTAACATTATCATAAATAATTGCCAGGACTGCAGTTTTGTTGCAATTGTATTGCATGTAAAGAAAGCCAACAGGTCCGGCTGCCTTAGAGGAACTTTAAGAAACAGCTTAAACAGAGCTGTCTGTGTAAAATCAATCAGAAATTCAACCCAAACAACTACAAGCTGCCAAAACGACGTCTGTATAGAAGGCAGGATTGAACTGAGAACTGAGTCAAGAGAAACAACGCAGGAAAAGAGGAACATTAAACCTACACCGAGAGAACAGAGGACTCATCAGTAGCACATTAAAATATCATTTTAGACTCTGTACTGTAGAAGGCCATATTTAGTGATGATAGATGTCTCCAAAGAAGCTCTAAAATGATGTGTTATCTCAATTTATTTGTTTGCCTCAGTCCATTCGTTTTTTTACCAAATGATGTTTTCCTGTTTCACAAATATTCCACCCGCCTCCCCCAGCCTTCCCCTGATCATCTGACTGAAATGTCACAAATAAAAACCCTATTTGTTTTTACCTGGGAGAAAACCTTATATGTAAGAATAACATGTATACGGATAACGTTTTCACAAGCTTCACCAAGCTGGGATGTACAAAACCTGACCCAATCTAATCTACAAATAAGGAATCATGATTCACTCAATTGTCTACGACCACAGACTGTATGTAAAGATATAAATAATAACTACATTTTATTCATGATGTGTTATGTATAATTGTATGTATAATTGGCTTTGTTATACATACATAGTTTGGCTTTCTTGAAGCAATTGCATTTTCTTGATTCTTGTTGTTCTGGGTTTTGTACCCTCATGGTTGAAATGCACTTATTGTAAGTCGCTTTGGATAAAAGCGTCAGCTAAATTAAATGTAATGTAATGTAATATAATGTAAAAGCAAATGATTTAAAAACAAATATGGGTTTTCTCAGGAGGAGCCGATTGTATAAATATGCAAAAGCCTTTGGCTCTATGATAACACTTAATATTCTCGAAACAAGATTTAGGTGTTCAATTTAAATAACGGAGCAAGAAGGCAGGCAGAAGAACATATGCTGAGACAGCTTGAGCTCATTTAGTTCTTATAGAATTTTATGTCACATGGAGAGTTCATTTCACCATGTCTGAGACCAAAGCGCAAATTATTCAAACACTGATAACAGATGTGATATCCGGGTCCATAATATGCCAAGTTACCATAATTACTCACATATTTTGGGAGAGTTAATGACTTTTTTTTTTTTTTTTTAATGATTTGTTCAAATTCCAGTTTGTGTTTTACAAATTAATGCAACAATAAACCACAAAGATGCCCCGTTTTCATTCCCCTAAGAGAGCTGCAACTGCCTCACGAGTTTTCCCTCCAGGAGCTGCACCGTGGCCAGAAACCTCTCAAAGAAGTTTACTCTCTAGAATAACAGAAAATGTCCTGTACAGCACAAAGCAGAGCAGACTCTCAGGTTCACTCTAATCCTCACTGTTCTCTCTGCTCAAATGTTACCTCCCTCTTGAAGCCAAAAGCTGCTTGTGGGTCTGTCAGCCATACTTCCAGCAGTTTGGCTCTGCTGAATCGGCAGGATTCCGTGCTTTCTTTCTTTTTCTTTTCTTTTTCCTGCCACAATATTTGCTAGACAATAAAGCTCTTAAAATAGCCCATCTATCTGTTTTCACTAAATGTCAACACAAAGCAGCTTCAACTGCACAAAGGCCAATATCTCACAAATAATACTTTAGTGACAACTATGTGACAACTGGCCAAAGTCTTAATAGAAGTTTTTTTTTGTTCGTTTAATGTGGGCTGCATGACTCTACAATTAAAAACAGCATCTTTTTAAAATTGTAATAATGCATATCTTAAATTTTAGGTCCTGGTATGACTTTTATTTTGATACTTGCCTTGGCTCCATCAGGTCCACTTGGTCCAGCCTCCCCATCAATGCCTGCTTCACCCTGATGGACAAATCAAACACAATGGGTTGCTTTTGTGACAGCATGAGAGGAAGCTAAAACAGATGTGCAGCAGGCCACAACACTGGCAAAGCTACATTTAAGTGGATGTTGGAAACTAATTTAGCGCTTGGGTTACTGTGATGCAAGTGATGTGTCCACTTTTGAATATTTCTGATGGTTTGTCAGAATAAATTCAGAGCACTTTAAATAATTTAGAAAAACATCAGATACTCACTCTCTGGCCGATCAAACCCTGCTCCCCGATGCTACCAGGTCGACCAACAAAACCCTGTCAGGCAAAGGAACACGGTCGTTTAGTCAACGGGGATAAGATAAGTGCAAATAGACATTTTGAGTAAAGAAAAACTATTTTTGCAAGCAAAGTAGGCTAATTACATTTTCTAAAGTGCACCATAACCTTTTATCAGTGTCTTGCGACAGTTTCAACCAATTATATAACTTAGTCATTTCTGATTGGCTGTATTGTTTCCAGTACAACCGCTATTTGCACCACAGCTACATGCAAGTAGTTTATACATTGTTAGTCACACGTCCTGCTTTCTAAACCGTGAGCCTTCAACAATAAAATTCCACTTGTAAGTCTCTTCTTTACAATCTTGGTAGATCACTCCAACTCCAGTTACTCCAGTTTTCCGATTGGAGTGGACAATAGCTCACCACGTAAATGTATGAAGCACAGAACAGATGTTTGCATGTCCAAACTGAATCACCATTTGAGATACAGATATTGTACGGTATGATTACACAGATTAGGATGTGCTCCCCATGTGGCCACAACCATTAACTGCGGGGAAAGCCGTTGTGATGTCATAATTCCATTAAAAATAAGGTTTACGGTGTAATTTGAACAACATATCGTCCTCTCCACCTTCTCTCCAGGTTCACCAGGCAGTCCTCTCTCTCCAGTCTTCCCCGGCGGCCCCTGTCAGGAACAGTGACAGTCTTTATTATTTTGTGCTAATGTAAAAGTCGGTGGGAGTTCTCACACAGGCTGTGTGATCAACTCACCCTCGGCCCCATCTCCCCCAGCAGCCCTATCGTTCCTGGTGGCCCTGCTGGTCCCTGCAGCAACAAAGCAAAGAGGCATCAATAAAAAGGTTAAGAGCACTTTCTAATCTTCCAACACCGTTGAAAGTGACAGTAAAGGAGAGAAATGTGAGGAGAAATAAGAAGGGGGCAGAAAGTGTGGATTTGTGGAGATAAGTTAATCTGGAGGGCTAAGAACCTTCAAAACACTAAGCCAAAGCTTCTGAAAGTGATGAAAACTGGCCTGCTGTTATGGAGACACATTCAGGCTACAATAAAGCTGTCTCTACAGAAGGGAGATGGTGTAAATCAAATTGTCTCCGACTCACTACTTCTCTGCTTGTGTCTGTGAGACTTGGGCAGAACGAGAGAAAGAGGATTAGGCTGTCCAGAGCTTTTTGAACAGGATATGGCTTTCTAGGAAGAACGGAGTAAAAGGTATTAAAAAGGAAATTCAGTCAATATATGCAAGGACAAGGAGGGTACACAGTCGGTACTGGAGAGCCACGGGTCATTGTAGACAATGAAACACCGAGGTTTGTAACTATATCCTCTGAGAACTTCTGCAACTGCCAAAACCTTATATAACTGAACCACATGGAGTAAACACCAGAGACAAAAATAACTTTACAGTGGCTGTTGTGACAGTCGCTGAGGTTTATTCTCACACCGGGACCAAAATACTCAACATCCATGTAGGTAAATAATAAACTCACTGGCTCTCCTGCAGTTCCTTTGGCTCCTGGAGGTCCCGAGGGCCCTTGAACACCCTGAAAAGAATCGTTTTTTGTAAAACACGCACACACGAACACACACACAATACTGGTAGTCATTCACATGTTGAAATGCTTCTACAAGAGCAACAGTGCACCACAAAAGCCTGACTTATCCACTATGTGTTCCCCCAAAATGTGTCCACCCCAAAACCAAGACTGACCTAAAAGAGAACTCTGTTAGCCCCAATCACTTACTGGAAATCCCTTCGGCCCAGCTTCACCTGGAGCACCGAGCCGTCCCTGCAGCACAACCACACAAATGGAAAAATGAATTCTGAGGTGGAAAGAGACCATTCGATTCGAATGCTGTTGTTTCGTTGTGTCAGCGTTATGGTGGGATAGTGGGCTTAGTCTCAGTTCACTTTCTTGTGTGTTCTTGTGTCCTCGTTTACGTTTTATATAATAAAAAAGAAATCATTTCCAGGTTATAGGACACAGGGAGGCTTATATAAACACAGGGCTGAATGCAATGACTGTTCTTATTACCTTAAAATGTCTTTGTCGATTCTAAAAAACTGGAAAATGACAGTCAGAATTGTAAGAGGATATCTTTAGATTTGCTTTTCCATATCCCATAGGTACTCAGATTACACTTACCACATCAGAGTACTTTTGATACTTTCAGTACATTTTGCCGATAATATGCACTTTTACTTCAGTGAGTCAAATACAGGGCTTTCCATTCTAATTGACAATTATTCCATTGTTGTGTTACTACTTTTACTTTATAAAATGATTCAAATGACTCTTCCTCAACTGAAAAAAGTATTTTCCATTTGATTATTAAAAATGGGCAAAAATAATTGATTATTTGCCCATTTTTAGCAATGATTAAATATCTGCAGAAGCAAGCTGAAGATTTACCAAACGATAACCTGACCAACAACAAGTAATTGTAAGTTGGGAAAATGTAATTAAAAACAACAACAACAACAAAACAACAACAACAACAACAACAACAAAACACGAATGGAGTAGTGCCACGGCCAAAATGCAGATGGAGAAATGAATGAAGAGGTGCATCCTTCATCATCATAGACTGTACGTTACATCAGCACACAACCTTTACAGTATCAACATCAGTCCATATTTATCTAAGACACAAATTTTGCTACATTTGATAACTTTGAAAGACAAAGTGATTAAAGTCCAGAAACGTCTGTACCATCTCCCCAAATAGGCCCGATTTTCCTGGTGGACCATCGAGGCCCTGCAAAGAGACAAAATAACAGTTAACTGAACTTTCTGAATTCCCCAGAGTTGAAATGTTTCTGACTGCCAAGCACAACAAGAACTATCGATGTCTCAAGGCTCTTTGATTTAACATTCTGTTGATAAATTTGCAGTTAACAGGGTAGTCCTCTAAAGATCCTTTAGATGGTGAAAACAGATAATAATTACGGTTTGGAGAAGTTTTGTAAAAACTCTCACGACTGTTTTTTTTTCAACGGATCCTTGGTCCAAGTTTTTTTTAGCTGTTTTCCATTGGACATATTTGATGAGTGAAATTAGGAGACTTAAGGCCAAATACTGCCCTAAGGCAGTTGAAGAATAATTATCACCAGTTAGCCACATCCTGAACTCAACATGAGGCTCTGAATATGTTTTGTTAACCATTGTCACCTTCGACTTTCTGACCATGTGCTCACCTTCACTCCTGTTGACCCTTTCTCCCCTACCGGGCCATCAGGACCTGTTGGACCCTACACAAAGAAAAATAAATATGTTCCTGATGAATATCTTTATAGGTTGAAAAGCCCTTAACAGACCTAAGGGGCATGCTGTTTAACATAATGAATCAATGATGTATCTGCATTTCTGTCATCTCTATTTAATAAAGCCTGGGAGGCAGTGCTTCTGGTTTTATTGTGTACGATGGTTTAAACCACACTGGAGACATCATCAAAGATTGTGGTTATTTAGCAAATACTTGGCATCTGCAAACTTGCTCTGTAGTGTGCCCAATCCACACTGTGTAGACTTTGTCCCTGTTTTTCCACGATCACACGCAGTGGTACCGCCTGCACACTGGGGTTATTGTAAAAGAGCTTTGGGAAAAGGTCACAAATCCTGGAGCTGATTCATCCTTGCCTTTAAAACTGAACCAAACTATTCATCGTCAGAAGATACTGAAGGGTGGACCGTGTCTTTTCCTGGTTGTTCATGCTAGTGTCTTATGTAAAAAGATCTATACGGAGTCAGACTAGAATATAAATACATGAGGCCTTGAAATCTCCATTTTTGCTTGGTAATTGGAATGAATCTGTTCAAGACTGTTGGTGGGGGACCGTGTTTAGTAATGAGGGAATGTATTGTACTCATTGCAGCTTTGTATGATGGATGACAATGTGTCTTGAACTTGAAGTAAGACTATAAATTCATAGTATTAAGTGTGCTGATCACCCGAAAGTCATTTTGAATCATTACATAACTAAAGCTGACCTTTTAGAGTCATATTCACAATCTGTTCATTTTTCAATAGCTTCTGTTGTTAAATAGAGACATCAAAATAAAATGGAGATTAATAAATCCAATTAAAAAGTTATTCCAGTTGTTTTAAATGCCCTGTTTTGTCTAATACTAAGAAAAATGTGCACATGAGAGGGTGTTTGCACAATACATTTTCTTAAATCAAGCCAGACTTTTTGTGATATTGAAGGAGTGATCACTCCTGTTTGAAGATATGGTCACCTGTTTTAAAAAAAAAAAAAAACAACATCTTATTGTAGGAGACATGGAACATTTTGAAATTTTATCAATACATGTTTTCTTTTGTCTATATATTATATATATATATATGTCCATATGATTGAGATTGAATGTTTTATGGTGAGAACATTTAGCACCCATCCATCCACCCCTCCAAAATCAGACGGATTTTCAGATCCATTTAACTCAGAACAGGCGCATTAGCTGGAGGCTCACCCACGTTCTCTGGCTTTCTTTTGAAGTGCACCAATTGTATGGATTTTATCTGAACAGTGCAGTGGAAAGAAAATTAAAGTGATGGTAATGACTTGCTTGCATGCAGAAATGATGCATCATTTGAAGATGAGGAATTGCTTGAATTTACAAGTGTCTGGTGGGATGAGGGCAAAAGAGCAGCTTTTAAACTTAATTGGATGACACAGTAACATGATGCTCATGTAAGACTCTGGAAGTAAAAATGTACAACTTAACAAGATCAGGGAGCAAACAAAAAATATAGGAGTAGGTGTAAAACATAAAGCTCACATTGGCAGGAATGTCTCAAGAGCCCCCATGAGTCCCTGCTAAAAATCTAAAAACATGATGAGACTTGTTTTTCTTTAGTACTGTAGATTACTTAGCCTATTGCGATAATGGATAATAACAGCAGCATGTAAAAGGGAAGCTGATACTTGTGAAAAATAAAACTCATGTCTGAAGATATTTTGCAGATATTCACGGCCCCTATTTAAGTCAGATAATCAGGCACAAGATAATGTCAACAATAAGACTGGTGTTTAATGGTGCGAGTCTTAATTCCATTTTCCAAAGTCGTGATATTCAGCTATTATAGTTATGTGTGTGATACTAGGGAAGCCATGTAAAACCAATATAAAGAGTGAAATGCCTTAATTATACCACCTATTCATGTTAAATCAAATACACCCCAGTGATCCAGCTCTACAACCAAAGGCTATTTTCCTAAAGTAGAAAACTCATCTAAGGAAAAACCGATGAACACTGGATCTATCATGACCTCGTAGCAGACACAGCAATGATAGCAAGTTTTCATGTACAGTAACTCGTTTCACTGTATGCAGCAAGATGTTCGCACAAGCAGCTGCAACTTGTAGCATCTCTTTAGAGATATAAAGTACTTTGTGTTTTACTTTGAGGTTTTATGGAGGGTTACTGAGGTTAAGTTACGCAGCATTTCTTGGTAATGTGTTTTTGTGCTGCAGTCTGTTCAGTGTCAGTTTTTGTAATGTTACACAGTTTTTCTTCCATTCATTTCAAATAAACTGTTGCTGCTGCAGTAAATGTAAAATGCATGATGTCTTTTATTGGTTACGAGTAAAGATAAAACAAAACTTACAACAGTCTACAGGCTGTGAGGCTGGAAGCTGACAGCCAGCATTTCAACAGACATACAGCATGACGAAGATATAATGTCAGTTGGGCAGCAAAGCATTGGACAGATCAAAACTTTCTTGGGGCCGTGAATATCTGCACAAAATGTCAGTAATTAATTTGTCAGCTGTTGAGATTTTTCTGTCTGGACCACACTGATCCCTGAAAAGCCAAGATGTCACTTTCATGAACTGGTTGTAAACACAATTACATAAAATTTGATAAGTGTATTCTAATGGTTATGTAATCTTTTAACACAGATTGTAGTTACGAACCCTCCTGCCTTTAGGTCCTCTGATGCCAGTAGATCCCCGTGAACCAGGAGGCCCCTGCATGTGTGTGAAAAGAACATTCTTGGAGTTTGTCTGTACCAAACTGTGTAAAAGAAGATGCAAGGGACAGCAGGTCTCATTCTTATCTTATGAGCAGTGGGAAGTTAAAGACTGAAACACAGACAACACTATTAGAACAGACATAAGACATTATTCATTTTACCAGGACTCAACTCTTTAGTGTTTTTGTATGATGTTAATTATCAAAGGCTGCATATAAGTGCCTTTACAGAAGTTAGACAAAAGCAACACGGCATTGTTGTAGTTGGAGTTGATCAGAAGTGTAACAAAAGCAGGACTTTAAAATCAGAGACGGCACTGAAACCTTGTTAGCAAAGCCGGTATTACATATCAGACAAGGTTCAGTCACGTAGACGACAGACCAGGCTGTTGTAGTCTGTGACTCATAAAACTCCGATAATGATGATAGTAAACTTACTGGGATCCCTTCCGGTCCAGGTAGCCCCGTCTCTCCAGGTATTCCGGTGTGACCCTGATGGATACAACATTACTCAAATGATATCGACATGATTTATCTTGAAGTAGTTCTCAGAAAAATCTAAAAGCCCTAATCATTTGCCTAATAGTTTGAATCTGTCTCTCCAAACATATCACACCCCATCCCTTACATATGCAGAATTGAACGCCCCCCAGGTACGAGAGATGGGGTCCAGACTTACTCCTTACCATCGGCCCCGGTTCACCTGGAGGCCCGGGAACGCCCGTCTTCCCTCGATCCCCCTGAGGAACCACAAGCCACATTTAGTGAAGCACAGGCCGGGATGCGACAAATGATCTTCATTAGTTAATTCAATTAGTATGTCTAATGATACAAAAGAAAAAGAAAAAAAAAATCCCATCCAATAGCCATTTACAATTTTACAGAGCCTAAAGTGATGACTGGTTTAGTGTTAACAACAGTCCAAAACTCAAATATATTTAGTTTGCAATTACATAATATAGAGAAAAGCACAATCTATTGATTTTAAACAGTGGTCAGTGTATTTTCTGTTCATTGACTAATGGCAAAACCCTTTCGGCACCTTTCATGAGCCACTTCAACATTTTAACAGATTTAAATGGAACAAGTTGTGATACAAGCAAAGTATGACAAAATGAGACCATGCTTACCTTTTCTCCAGCGATACCCATCTCCCCAACAGGCCCAATGAAACCAGGCAGCCCCTGCAGGAGAGCAAACATGCCATCTTAATTGTCTCTTACTCTCTTAGATCTTTGAACTTCTATTTCTCATAATAGGCCGCTCAGCTCTGGGGCTCCGACAAAACAGACACACATTGAGCATCAAACAGAAATCAGCAGAAAGAGGGAGAAAAGGCTTTACCCTCTCGCCAAGCTTTCCGACCTCGCCAGTTATCCCGGTCTCACCCTACAGCAAAGCAGCCAATTAGCATATCACAAACTTATTCATGCCTTTCGTTTTTAGTTCAATTCAGTTGAAATGTGCTTAGAGGCCAGTTCCCCCGTGGTAACAAAGAATTAACATCTCATTTACACATATTCAGATGATACATTATCATAAAAGAGAACCAGCGAAAGAATGTTCAGTTAAGGATGACAGCGGTTCGGTGGTGAATGTGAGACTTAGGTCTGACCTTGAGTCCATCTGGGCCTGTCAGTCCAGGGAACCCCTGCCTCCCAGGCCTGCCCTGAACAGAAAGCAAAAATGACAGAGAGAAGTATACTGAAGCTCCACACGGCAAACAATACAGCTCCTGTGAAAGGTGCAGTCTGTCCCTTAAGAGGCCGCAGCACAAAACACACCAACAACTGATGCCAAAATAACAACATCACTTTAAGAAACCTAATGATCCAGGAAACAAAGCTGTTTCCAGCATCAAAGGCGTCTTATTGCTCACTAAAGTCTTTGGGTCATTTGTGTTTGTTTTCAGTAATCACTTGTGGGTTACACTTCTGGGAGAGACTGAAGACAACCACTGCAAAAATAGAGACTTTCATTCCAAAAGGCTTTTCTATTGTTTGGCCTTGGACGACTCCAAACAAACACCTTTTTGGACATAGTCGCTGTGGACTTTTATTTATACTGCAAAACAGCTCAAAGCCATCCTATTTGTCTCTTATTAAGTCCTAAGTTTGGCTTGCATGCCCTCTTTTTCAACTATGTTCTATTACACTGATAAAACAATATAAAACTACATATGATGAAGATATTTGAAACTTAATTAAATAGCTTGAACTGCAAGTTTGACCTTTTGAATATGTACTACTGTATTGAATTGTGATTTTTGTTTTTTGTTTTAATGAAAATGTTCATCTATCTCATAAATCAAATGAATCAATGATCACATACAATTAAATTTGATAAACAACTCTCCATTTTAGGGTAACATTTGCTTTTGTTTGTGATTGCGTGTGTGTTTAAGACAGAAAAGAACATAGCAATTTGCTGGACCAGTCTGGTAATATGAGTACACAGCGTCCAATAGGAAGTCTTTCAAAACAGCCTCAGAACAATAGAGAGATCCGTCAGCCAAAAGACTTACTATCCATCACTGCTCTGAATTATTCCTCCAAAGCTAAGTTTAGGCAGAGACACATGCGCCATGTGTGCGTAGCGATTATTGTGGTTTTGTGTGGATCCTCAAAGTTAATGGTTTATTGTGTTTTCTAACTCGTCTCAAGTTGCAGGGCTCATCCAATCAGCACTCACCTCGAGTCCGGCTGGTCCAACTGGCCCAACTGGTCCCTCATCCCCCTAACAAGACAAAAAAAACCATCTCCAAAGGTAAAGAGGAGAAACAGTTCTTGTATCTATAACTCATTTTCAAAACATATTGAGTGAACCCCACCTGAAGTCCAGGTGTTCCTCTTGGACCTGGCAAACCTCTTGTCCCTTGCTTCCCCTGTCGATGAAACACTGAGGGTGAAGTCTTACTTTATTTCTCTGAGGAGAACTGAGTTAATGTCACTCCACTAACCTTCGGTCCTTCAAGGCCATTTATTCCTGGTGGGCCAATGTCACCTGGAAAGCCCTGTGAAAATAACAGGAAATGAACTTTCTTCAGAGTAGCTTACTTTGAGCACACAGCATTGTACAGAGGTATGAAAGAGTTAGCCAAAATGTATTATGCTTGTAAATATAACCAAGTCCTACCTCTAGGCCAGGAGGACCAGGTGAACCATCAGGACCCTTTTCACCAGGTTTGCCCTAGGAAATATCACAAAATAGTTTGTACATCATGTAGCTTGCACAAAAACACTCCAATATAACCTTAAAAAGAAAGAAATTGGCTTCGTAGCACCTGTAAAAAAATGCATATCATTCAATACACATTAATGGAAATACAATTTTCACAAAGCTCTGCATCAAATCCCCCAAAACAACTGGAGCTCAGGTGATATCCTAATAGGAGGAATGAGAACAGCTGCTATCATTGCTGCAAGGTGCAGAAATCACACAGCAGATTAAGCAAGCAGGCAACTGGGTTTTTTCCGTGCGAAAATCTCAAATCAGATCAGAGAGCACTGATGATATTAAGGACACTTTCAATCACGAGTGCCAACTGTGAAAGATGGATTAGTTTTAAGTCGGAGAGTATTCGCACTGGAGATTTGCCTGTGTCCTGCTCTTCGAGAGGTTGTTTGTGCCTGATTAAACCAAAACTCTTCCACAAAACTCTTCTGTTGCTTTTGTATCTGTTTGAAACTTTACACCCATTTTTTCTTCAAGCGCAGTTGCATTTCTATTTTGAGTGCATCTGAAGACTCACTGGACCTCTTGAACCCACCACTACGCTTTCAGAACAAAATTCTTATCTGAGGCTGAAAAAGGAGAAACTTCCTTCACTACAAACCGCACAAGCAACCAAAACAACCTGCACCATTTCTATATGAAGTTATACTGTGCAGTGTAGACATGAACTGCACTATCACTCGTCAAAGATTAGATGTGCATTTTAATTAATGACATCAAAACTCTGCATTGATTGTGGGAACTGTATCGTAGTGCTTCAGATAGATTCTAACTTAATATAGAATCAATTATGGCGTATGGCATTTTCACGACAGAAACTCTACATGTGTAATCAACAATGGATATTTACATATAAATCAACAGATGATGATGACGATGATTATGATTATGTTATTGTTTCAACTCTTTCACTGCTGGTACTCAGTGTTTGAATGGGGGAAAAGAAAATACCTGAGGTCCACAGTTTCCACGAGGACCTGGCGACCCAGGTGAGCCACGGATACCCTGTAACATAAAGCAAAAGCATCAACAAGACAAACAAGTTAAACCACATACAGTACTGTGCAAAGGCTTTTGGTACTTTAGCTTTTTTAGATGATCATTAATGTAACACCATCTAGGAGGGCACCTTACTTTTAATGCCTAAAATGTGCTACATGGAAATAGTAAATGGACTTTACTTAAACAGCACAAATAGAGTGCAGTGCAAAGCACCGTCCAACAGGTCTCATTAAGCCACGCACACAAACCGATGGTGGCTGAGATGATACATAAGAAGCTCGTTTAATCAGAGGTAATCTGGAGTTTAATGTCTTGCTAAATCAGACATGGATGCAGATTGATGCAGATACAGGAAGCCAAAAATCGAACCGATCTCATTATTTATGGATGATCCACTGTATCACCTGAGCTCAGACACCTACCTTGTCCCCTTGATATCCACTCTCCCCCTGCTCTCCTGGTAAGCCATCGTCCCCCTGAGAAAACACAGACACAAAACAAAATGACCTGAATGTTAACAAAACAAATAAACAATCAACAACTCTTGCACCAGGAGTGCTGAGTAACACGCGTACTCATTATAGCTTTGCGTTACATTTTTAGCAATTCTGTGGTTTGTCACCGCTGGCATTCTTGTATATAGGAGGTTATAGTTTGAGAAAGACATATGCAGATCACCTTATCACCTTTCAGTCCTGGTTCCCCTGGATTTCCAGGTACACCCTTAAAAAAAAACAAAAAAACCATGATAAATGATTAAACAAGATTAACGAGCAGTTCTGGTGTTTCCCTGTTTACTACAGTTTATATACACTGTACACTGTAATTACTGTCAACACCAATCACATATAAACATGAGTTTAATCACTTCTTGTTGGCATTCAGTATTCATTATATTGAAAACCACACATCATTTACCTTGAGTCCTGGTGGTCCTGGTAAGCCCATGATGCCAACGGGGCCCATGTCTCCCTGCAAACAACACCATAAACAAAACACATACTGATACATGTGTTTGACAAGTGCTACTATTACACTTGGGCAGGAAATTTCCAGATTTTTAGTAGAGTGAAAATAATTCCTTACACCTTACTTTAAGACGTTGAACATCTTTTCATTGAATCAAAGGCAGCTAACCAAACAAAATAGTTGAATTATTGACAATGATGCCATCTTTTGGCACTGTGTGCACTTGACAGTCTTTTGGGTGCATTTTGGTCAGCAGCAAAATGTTTTAAATCCATGGTCGGTGTTCATAAAACAAAAGATGTGGAAGAATACCATAGTAATGAATCAAATTTGTTCATTCAGAACTTTACAAAACAGTGGTTTCAAGCTACTATCCATAATAAAGAAGAGATGAAAAGAGACAAAGGAACTAAAGTGCAGAAACCACAAAACATAAATGAATAAAATCGGTCGGAAGTATAGAAGAACACTCACAATGAGGCCGGTGACTCCACATGGACCAGGAGCCCCCAGTTCCCCCTGAGGGGAGGGCGAGAAGAAAGAACAAGAGACAAAGAAAAGACACAGCATGAGCACAGTCAGGTGGGGGCATAGAGCTGTAGGATCACTATAAAAGATGCAATATGTTTCTTTATTTTGTTTGTAGAGGAGTGTTTCCTCCACTGATAGCCTGAGTTGAGTTTTTCTCCACTAAGTTTAGAACAGAGAGTGAGAGACTTGGCACTTGACACACAGAGCAGCTTGTTGTCCAAATGATCTAGCCCACAGCCACATGCCATGCCTACATCCTCTCCAAGCTACGCATCCAATGGAGAGACGGATGACACACAGCCCAGTGTGGCCTTCCTGTTGCCTCCTCTCCTTCTGAATGAAAGGAGACGAATTCAGCCAAATGGAACATCCCCGCTTCCCTCTGGAGGGAGAGGAAATGAAGCCTGGACGAGACTCTTGGAGGTCAGCCAATCTCAATCTCACACTGGCCCTGCCAATCACGAGCGGTGAGGGTCAAACTAAAGAAAGAGGAGCGCTGTGGGAAACTGCTGATGCTGCCCTCATATCAGTATGGATTATGATGGCTGAGTGAGTTACTGAATGACTGAGAGGATTTGGCTCAAAATCACTCTTCTGTAAGAATCAAATGTTCCTGCCATGAAACAATATGCAAGCAAGCTCTGAATCTGTTACTCTGCATTTTTCAGAAATAGGGCACAAGTGTGTCTGGATGTACATTAAACAACTTCAAGTTATACAGTAGCATTTTTCTTCTTGTTTAATTAGTCGTCTGCAAATGGTATAATAATTTTATGTAAAGCACATGATGCTTCATTTTTATGAGTGTGATCTGGTGAAATCTCCGTCAGGTGTAGTTTAGACTTTAGGGACATACAGGAGGACTTCCATTGTGACAATACTGATTAATGTGTGCAGAAATCTACATCCTTTCACTTACTGGGTTTCCATCAGGGCCAGGAGGTCCCCTCTCTCCAAAGTCACCAGGAAACCCCTGAGCACACACACAAACAGTATGGTCATATAACCTGAGGGAGGAAGAGACTGGTTTTATCATGTCCACATGGTCAAAATGCCCATTTTCATGCTGGATGTTAGAAATTGCATGATTTCTTTCAGTGAAATTATTACACCAAACACAGGGGATCAACTAAGTGTTTCCCAAAACAGAAGTTTGCAGAGTAAAGCCAAGTAAATCCCATCAAATGCGCTCGCAGCACTTTCATTCCTGGGAGACCGTCAGGAAATTCCACGGCTGAGTGTTTCCAAACGACGAGTGTCTGCGTGTGCACGCGCTGGCAGGGAGTGCTCAGCAGCCCGCGAACCAAACCCCGAGGACTTGCCTAAATGGCTGAATAAAGCTGCTTGGCCCAGGAACTGCTGACTGTGCCCTTTTTTCTGCTTGGTGCTCGTAATTCCATTATAGGATAGAACAAGAGGCGTGTTGAAGCCGCGAGGCCACACGCTCATCGTGTGCTTGTCAACATGCCAAAGTCAACAAGTAACCCACCGCACATCACGGCTCAGCTCTCGCCTATAGAGGGCGAGTGCTATGGCTGGGCAAATGATAAATGGCAGAGGAGCGCAGAGATGTCTCGCATTCTCTGTCTGCAGACAGCGAGGGAAAAAAATTAAGTATGAAGAGCACAAGAGATGGCAGAGATAAGACTGTTTGTGCGGCAAACTGCTTCTCAAACGTGGATAAAGTAATAAGAAGTAATTGGTGCAACATGAAGCCCAGAGGAAATGTGGAAAAACTTGCTTCTTTCCAAAAATGTCAATAACTGAACTGAGGTTGATCAGAAACACATGCAAGTCTTTGTTCTGATATTGACAAAAACTTTCACTGAGGCTGCCGAGACCCTTTTTATTATGGGATCTGTCCAGTGGAAGTGCTGCCACACTGTTCTGAACAAAATATAAAGTTCACTATACAACTGTTACAGGAAAAGGAGAGTGATTAGATGTTGTTTTAAGTTGTTTTAGACTTGAAAACATGTAAATCACACGTATTCCTACTGAATCAAACACGCCAACTCTTTCTCTCGTCTGTCTCTGCTGTGCTGTGCTGCTTTACTGCTGAGTCAGGACATTAAAATAAACTTCTAACACAAAGTCACTGACCTCACTTTTCACCACAGAGGGAGAGAAAGGGCTTACTCATGACACGGGTATTACAAACATACTTTTTAACCGCAGTGTTTGTCACTGGCCATTTCTGCATAGTAATATTAAAAAATCATGTACAACCAGACTGGGCCTGGGAAAATTTAGGATTTATACAAGTGGTTATGTGCTGTATTACAACTTTCCATGTAAGCCATGAAAGGATGGGGAATGTACTCGCAGGCGCCAATGACGATAGACGTCCCTGGTCTGTGGGTAGAGGATCCAGAGGGCCAAACCCACAACTGACACATCACATCATATCCGTTTGAAGCAAAACAAGCACAGTAATAAGCACACTGTTCAACAGACAGAGTTTCCTAATCAACTTCAACCACAGAAAATGTATTAAATGGAGATCGGAAATTTATAGATAACGACCACATTTGTCAATTCCCTCTCTTTAATATCATGAATTTCAGATGTTAAAAAGGAAATTGAGTCAGAATATATATATAATCTGCAATCAAATGAATATTTACATTTATAAAACATTCAGTAATACTACTGTGACCATATGCTTCCCCTTAGAAAGTAACAGTCCCTGCAGTTATCCCCAGCACCGCTGTGCCAGAGACTTTATTTCTTTTTCACATAAGACCAGGAAGAGTTTGACTGGACTCAGGTTTCTGTCAGCATAATGGTCATTTAATGTTCTTTAAAGTAGTTCTGCACTCCAGTAAGATCCAATAAATCACAAACACCGTTTGGCTCAATTCACAATGTTGTCTGAGAAGTATGTTGAGAGAAAACTTTACCGGCCTACCCATCTTGCCCTTCTTCCCATGAACGCCAGGAATTCCCTGGAAACAGGAAAGAAAACAGTGGAGACACAGAGAGAGAGAAATGGACAAGGAGCGTAAAGAGAGATAAACGTGTATTACTTTCAAACACAGAAATTATTAGACGATAATACTATTGATCATAGTTCACGTGAAATTTGGATGCTTCTTTAACACCAAAAAAATAAAAGGATTTGATAGAGTGAAAACAGAAAAACTTAATTTCTTAGATCTCTACCACCAGTGGAGAAAAAATATAAACAGAGTTTCAAAGTTAATTTTTCAGCTTGGCATCAAAAATTGACCAAAACATTTCAAATGATCCATTCAACAGCTCTGATGGCGCTTTTGATAGTGTCACATCAATATCTTCAGTGAGAAGATCTCAGAAAAAAAATGGAAATTTGAGCGTTTACAATTGCATGACAAGTGGGAAAATTTGATGACCAACAATGCATTATAATCAGAATAAAGAAGCAGCTAATAAATGGATCCTGAGCAGAAATGTTGGATCAAATTACCAGACTGACAAACACACTGGAGGACCCACAATGCCATTTGGTTCGTGGGGCTAAAAATATTTTTTTTTTAAAAAAAGAACATTTCAGAATGCTTGGTAATAGGTTCCTAAGATATTTAGTCCCATTGTTTCAATCTGTTCTGGAGGTTCATGGAAATATAAATCTTCTACTGCACCTCTCCATGATTCAGGACAGGAGATGTATTATGCTGTGGGATTTGATCCATGGGACCTTGTGCTACTTTAGGCTTAGAAAAGTGATTTGGTGAAGTGTGCCCCGGGTGTCTCATTATTTCAAGAAGGAAATCTCTTCCTATTTCATCATTTTGGAACGTGGACAGTCATAATGCAACCTGGTAGGCATTTGCTCTCGTCGCCACTAATACTCACTCTCTCGCCATCAGGACCAGGAAAGCCAAAAAGCCCAGGGACGCCAATGTGACCCTGGAGAGATGAATACAAGATGGAGCGGAGGAACAAATAAGGCAGAGATAAATGGAAAACCAAAGGGTGGATAAGTAAGCCACGATGAGACAAAGATGATGGACACTGTGTAGAACTGTTAGATAACAACAACACTAACACGTTTAAAAATCTCTATAAAGACTTCAGCAGTGATGGTTTGATCTGTTACTGTACTGAAAGGTGTTTGTTACAGCGGATGGAGTCTTGAAGAGCCAAGCCTTGAGGCAAGTGTATATGCCCATGGACTGCATGGTGCTGGCTTCCACGATGTAGTCCAAGGGCACATACCCTCACATCAGGGATCTCTGAAGGTCTGTGGGCCAAACCTGCTCCCAGTGGAAAAGGACATATTCAATGAGACGCTTACATCTGAATACATTGTGGTTACACACCGCAGCAGGGCAATGAAGTTTTATGATATTTGGCTAGCAATAACAAGAACAGCAATGCCCCAGCAATAGTTTAAATATACAAACAAAACCATCTGTCATTATGATCTTGGAGTTAAGAAGGACAGACGAGTGGCGTTTATGACGCTGGCCTTTTTATGTCCCCACACTGGTTAGGTAATTCATTTAGCAGGCATTTCACAGCTCATTTAAGAAAGTGAAAGTTCAGCCGCGTTATTATACAGAGAGGAAACATCCTCTGCTCCCCTGTGGCCGTTTGTGGAAGCTGAGGGTGCATGACCAGAATATGAAATTCACAAAATAGAGGAAGTATTCGGCCAGAAGGTGAGATATACAGTGTTTAATTCCAAAGCAACATTGCAAAACCAGATGAAACCTACTAGGTTAAACATTCTGCATGTACTAAAATGAATAAATCTACTTACCCTGACTCCTTTTGGCCCCATTTTTCCTACAGGCCCAGGTAAACCCTAAATGTAATAGATGACAACACATATTTGTGTGGTTACAAACAGCAGGAGAACTTCATTTCTGTTGCTGTGCGAGTACTATTTTGGTAAATCAAAACCTTTGATTTCTAACCAGGTTAAAAATTCTTACCATTTGATAATAACCACCAACTTTAGATGCAGATTTTGGTGTCCTTTTTCAAATTTCCAATTACCATCGTAGCTGACATTTGCGGTGTTAATACTTCAACAGCATTCACATACATTTCTCAAAGACGCTGATAGCTAAATTCACCAGCGCAGAAAATCTCTCCTCGCAACCATAAAGATCATCTCGCAGCTCGGGAGAATTCCCCGCAGCAAAAGTGCAGCATCCTGACACAAACATACAACCCTGGTGATTCACAGCCTACAGATGGTAGGGGGTGCTAAAACCTAATCCATCACACACCACTAAGTGTCTATAGGGATCACACTTCTGACATACTAAGTGCACTAAAGCACAGAGGCGAACACAGAGACCTGAGCCTGAACTCTGCGTTATCTTAAACATCCGGGGATCGAAGGTGAACAAACAATCATCCAGCTGTTTGTAGAGTTAAGCTAAGAGAAAACCAATTTTAAATGCAGAGAAACCCCAAAACTCCCCAGCTTTGACTTCTTAAGTTAAACACTTGTTCTAGGGGAAAAGAATCACCCTCACAGTGTGGAAGGACAGAGGAAGCTTATTTGGACCCGGGGAGCAGCGGCATTAGTCACACTTTTATTACCTTTTCTTTCTTCGGGGTAGTGTTTACTATGGAAACCTTTTGACATTGTATTTCCTCGCTATACGAGGGGCATCCATCATTGAAATTCCACCAGAGGTGACATTCAACCCTTTTTATGGGGCTTTTTCCCCTTCATTCAGCCGCTACTAACTTTTTATTTGGATTTAGCAAATTAAGTTGTTTTTTTTAGGCTGATGCCAGTGGCTGAGATTTCTTTGTTTGTTTACCAGCATCCAATATCTTTAAACTGAATTATTTCCTGGCTTCAGAACACAGATGAATTCAGTAGTCCACTATAGTTTCTATAATAGCCATCATTGTGTCAGTAAATACAAATTACTAGAGGAAATTTGATTTATTAAAAATGGCCCAAATCCCCCCAACATTTAAAAAAAAGCTCGGTTCACAATAGCGATGATGTCTCAGCTCCTATTTATTGCTTTATCTATTGTGTGTGTGTGTGTGTGTGTGTGTGTGTGTGTGTGTGTGTGTGTGTGTGTGTGTGTGTGTGTGTGTGTGTGTGTGTGTGTGTGTGTGTGTGTGTGTGTGTGTGTGTGTGTGTGTGTGTGTCCCTGCTCAATCAGCACCGCAACACTAGATTTACTGCACCTGCCTGCCAGGATAGCCTTTGGCCCCCGGGCTTCCATCATCTCCCCGTTCACCCTGTGGAGACAAAGACAGCACAGAAATCAACAGGAAAGGAGGGCTGGAGACTAAAGGTGGGAAAAAGGGGAGAAGAGAGGACTGAAAGATGGAGGAAGGACGCAATATTCTTCAGGGAAAAAAAATCCTCTTCTTATATTCACACATGGTTTCTGTTGTAGCCTCCCTGATTACAGTAATAGGAAGACAGTAATCAAAACCGAGAGCGAGTAGTGTTTTTATGCAGCAACTGTCAATTACTTCTACAGAAGAATTTCAATCTTTTCAATAAAGACCTTTTGTTCGGTTGAGTCAGTGGAACCTTACGAAAGAGGCGCCACTGCAGACATCGCCACTCAAACTATTCAATTAATCCAACAGTAAGTGCTGTAATAATGCGGTTGAGCCACATGCTGTTAAGACTACTGGGAGAACAGTTTTGCCTTCGTATATTTATCCTCATCAATGCACAGTTTACTGCATGAGTCATTCCCTCCTTGTGGTTAAAACCAAACCAAATGCATCCCTCCGAGAGGAATGTTTAATTCTACATGTATGGGAAGAGTAAAGCAGGATTAGTTAGTGAAAGCATGCAAGAAATTACAGGCTGTTCATGCAGTATACTTGAAGCCAACCATGTTCATTGCACATTGGCAACAGTTATGTCTCTGTTCTTTCAGTTTCCTGGGAAAGCCAGATAATTAATATGTTAAGCAAGACCAAAGTAATAATAGATCATTACAAATGATCATGAATCAGAAAAACAGTAGTCATAGTAGCAGCTGCATTAGTTGTAGTAGTAATAGAAGCAATAGGTATGATGGCAATATACAGTGTTGGGGGCCCATTTATTAGGTACACAGCCTGTACATTCTAATGCAGTGCTGCTATCTATCGTTATGGGGCTGTTATTGTTCTGTTCTTGGCGAATGTCAATTAACTCAGTACTGTATCCAAGTATAGTATATTGAGTCAGTGTCACATACTGGCTCGCCTAGATGTGAAAAGTAAGGTCGCTTAGGTTTAGTCACAAAAACCACGTAGTGCTAGTTTTAGCACAAAAACTACTTCACATCACTTCTTCAAACTCAAACCGCGATCTACTGGGTGAAAGTCCTGGGTTTTAATCATCCAACCACCACTTTTGAAATACAAATGTCAAAATGACCTTAGTCACATGACCTCCTTCGTTGACCCACATTGTACGTGCATGTGCGTACACGAGGCACTGACACAGTATCCTTTAGTGGACTAATGGGAGTACTACATGCTTTGGCGTGACACCGGGCTTAATGAGATGACCGTTAAATGAGGTTGTCCATTGACCTACAATATTCCTGAAACAGTATCCCACATGCAGAATAATATAATGCAGTCCATTAAAATCCCTTTACGGACTCATTAAAAGTTAATGGCAGTGTCAGCATAAAATTACAGATATCATAAAAGGGAACCTTAAAGCTGAGCAGTTGTATTGGATTGCACTAGACTGTACTGCTGCAGCTAATAAACAGGGCACGGAGTAGAAGTGAGAAATATTGTACAACAAAAGGTTATGATTGCAAAATAAGCCCAACAAGGGAAATGCACACAAGTGCTGCTATACACATTTCTACTAACAGCAGTTAAGGTTTTAAATGCAAAGTTTATGAAAGCTATGCGATTCCACTGAACTACAGTTGGGGACAGTAAAATGTCAAACACATGGCAAGCGCCAGCAAAAGCAGAGATAGACCGCTAGCCTGATACCCACAATGCCTTTTAGTAAAAAAAAAATAAAATAAAATAAAAAAAAAAAAGTGAATATGTTTGTAAGAACTCCTCAATTCCTTCATATTAACAGTTAATCAGGAGTGTCTGCACTAATTTTGAAATAATATGTTCTTAGCAAAAGATGTCACCTGGTATCTTTAATAGACCAGAAAAGAACCAAATAAACTGCACTAACTAAAGCAAAAGGTCTCACATAAATACTATTTGCCAAAAACATCACAGTTTAAACACATCTGCATGTTGAACATTTTAGTGCATTCTCTTTAGAGATTACTAGAAGCTTCTTTTTTTTTCCCCCTTCACCGTGACACGGCACATTCTTCTAAGAGATATTAGACGGGATTTGAACTCAGGAAGGAGGGAGAGGAGGAGGAAGAGGAATGACCTAGGGGTGTTCCAAACTATTTAACCCACTTGTACCTCTGCCAAATATGTCTTATTGTTTCCCGCCAAGATGAAGAAGAACGACTAGTGTCTCTACTCCCTAAGAGTCGAGACACCACCGCTGCTACTTTTTAACAGCCCAAAGTCTCTTTGATAATGTTTTCTCTCCGTCACTCCCTTCCTCTCTGGTGTTTTGTAACTATAAATGGAAAGACGTGCTGGAAGCTTACAGGAACTGTGTGTAGACATTTAGCTCTTCCATTTGACAAGTAAACATACACTGACATACAGCTAAAACAGTGCAGCCATCAGACAGACAAACAGAATGCATTGGATTCAATTAGCATGGTAACACTTCAAAAGACACGGAGAAAAGATTATATTTCATATCACACAGTAGAGGAAATGTTTGATATACAGCATTGTGTAAATGTTATCAGCACAAACAGTAAAGTGAGTGAGCTCAAAGAAATGAATGAATCAATGTTTTTTAAGTTATCAACTAAATTTCATACAAAATGCAGTAAACACTAAAAAAAAAAAACAAAAAAAAACAAACACATGAAATCAATATTTGGTGAAACCAGCTCCAGTTCTCTGGATACACAGTTTTCAAGATATTTGGCAGGGAGGTTGTTGTTCTTCAGGGCTTGCCAGAGTTCTTCTGTGGATTTAGGCTGTCTCAGTATCTCCTGTCTTTTCCTCTGATCACAATGTCATAAGTGCCTCAAACTTTTCTCAGTATTGTACATCACACTGTAGCCATGCTTGTGGTAAAACAAAAAGTACTCACAGGTTCACCTGGGAGACCAGCAGGACCAGGATGTCCTTTCTGTCCCTGTTGATAGACAAACAAGGAGTTCAGATTTTTGCATCTCCAACGACAAGTCTAAGTGAAAACACTGTTGCATATCTTATATCCATTCTCATCACAGAACAACAGGGAAGTACAGTGATAAAGGATGCACTTTGGAGAAAGATTATGCTGCTCTTGGATAGAAAATATTAATGGTCATTGGTCAAATTCAATTACATTTTTGTTGCTCAAGAATTTATCACCTTGTGTTCATATTAGTCGACACTACAGGGGGCTGAAATTATGCTGAAGGATTTTCCAACTGCTTCTGTCTGAGAGGACTTGATTTTGTTTCTTTATAAAAAAAAAAATTCAATAAAATAACTTAATAAAAACTTGGAAGGCTTTAAAAGACTCCACAGCAAAAGCAAACTTAATAGCTGTGAAACTAATAAAACACTTATCAGCAGGGCTGGCTGGTTAACTCTGAATAAAGCGCGTCTTTCCGATTTCTACGCAAGAACAATGCCATTTTTATTTATTGCTGCAGCACAGCTGCTTGGTTTTGTGTTTGTCTGATCTCTTCCACCACTGCACTCTGACAATATAATTCAGAAGCATCTTGCACTAATTAAACCAGTAATCCAATTAGGCAGCAGCACGTGAAACCCAAAAGGGTAATTAACGGTCACCTTCATGCCTTGTGATCTCAAATGAACATGCCAGCTGCTTACAAAATGTATTAATCTTTTCACAATCAAGGCCCACAGTAGTGCAGATAGAGTCATGTGAAGTGATCTCTAAGGAAGAACAAGTCTACCCTCTCAAGTGTGAAGTCATTAGCTACCAGCTGTCTTGGACTGTCAACAGCAGAACGAGTAAACTACAGGCAGAGGGCTGGAAAAAAATAGTATCATTGTAAACAAGTCACTATCAAGAGATCCAGACAAAGCAGACTCAAACCTGCAGCCACTGTACATGAGGATTCAAAACACATTTGGTAGAACTGATGAGAAGCAACGTCACTGAGTTTATGCAAGACTAACAGACAGTCATAAAGGAAAATCGAACACAATATTAGAAATTGTAACAGGATTGGACTAATTTTAATACCGTGATTGGCCTCTTCTTTGTGCTGATATTCAGTTTTATTTTCAGGTGGAAAAAGGGATGCCAAAGCCTCTCCTTACATCTAAAATGTTCACTTTAAATTCCCCTCAAAGGAAGAGTTTGACATTTTAATTATTGCATATTGTTACTGTGAAGTCTGTCCGTTAAATAAGAAACTACAGCAGGAGCTTCCCTTCTCACAAAGTCTGCAAACTGTTATGCTAAACTATGATAACCACCTCTTGGATTGTAGGTTCATATTTAATGGAAATACAGTAGAGAGTGGTATCAATTTAACTTTTTGTAAGAAAGTCAATAAAAAAATAAAATAAAAAAAAAACTGTTCCTCCTCTAATATTTCCCTTTTATTTCAAAGTTTGAAAATAAAATATTACAAACTGTGTTACAATATAAAACACCATGCAGTTGTGTATATGTGTTTTTCAAAAGACCACTGAAGCTGTCTGGTGTTTCCAATCCATAAAATATTCAAACCTACACTATGATTTCAAGGTGGGAATATTGTGTAGACAATGTCTTGTGAATCATTTAACACACGTTTTACTGTAATGGAGCCCGGCATGTTTGGGGGTTTTGGAAACTTTGGACTCTTGATTAGAAGTGAAAATGAAGTTTTGTGGGTTTGAAAATGGTTTAGCTTCACAATGTGAGTTAATATTGATGGGCCCACTGGTCGGTCAGGCAGGAGTCAGGGGCTGAAGCAGAGTGAGACTGACAGGCCTGGATCTTACTGGCGTGCTCACAATGCGTATTGATAAAAAGGCCAATATCAGTCCGGTGCATCATCTCAAAAGAGAAAGTACTTTAACAACATGTAAGTGGAGCATTTCAGACAATATATCACAACTAAATGAACTGAGACTGAAGTCTGTGATGTCATCATAATGCAAAAACAGACCCATTAACAGGCAGATAAACCTCAGAGATGAAAAACATTCATAAGCTAATCTTTTACTAATAGTCAGAGCTGGATCCTGAGTCCAATAAGAAAGAAAGAAACACACTGAAAGGCAACTATTTGTTAAGATTCATTTTCTGTCTCATCTCCTGCAGCATTTGGTCACAGATTGAAGCCAGATGCCGTCCACTGGCCACAGTAAATCTCTCCGACTCAGCTATATTCTGGCTCCGTCAACTTCCTGATTATTTGTCTATTTATCTGCACACAGGCAACATTTTGCTGCAAGTTGGAAATAGTTGTTAGTATTTTTTTGTAGTAGATTTTTCTCCTGGGGGAGGCACAGAATTGCTGCCACGAAAGGACAATAGAATGTATCTGGGTGCTCCAGCACAGCCTGTCGAGCTGAGTACAGTAACAAGACTTCATCAGATCCTAGTACATGACTAGATTGTGTACGAAATGTCAGACGGCATGTCAGGTGAAACGATGGCTCTTGATTTAAAATAAATACAGGAAAATATGGTGTAACTTGATCACTCACTCTGACAGTTATTTGTGTTCATAGGACCGGTGTCGATGTTGAAGTCAAGCCAAAAATAGGAAAAAGAAGTGTGTGTGCTTGTGTATCTTCATGTGTACCGGATATGGACCAAAAAAAAAAAAAAAAAAAATGTGGGCAACTTCAACAGTTCTGTAAATCCATTGTTTGACACAAAGATGGCAAAGGATCACATTCTCCATTAGTTCCCCATCAGTTTTAATTAGTGTAACTAACACCAGATCAACCCTGCAGCCAACAGGCAGAGTGGAGCAGCAGTGGTGTCTCCCCTGCTTAAAGATGCACACTGTACTTAAAATTAAAATACATTGTTCTTTCCACAGATTTTTATTTTCATTATAACACAAAAACTTCCCTGGCAAGCCTCACACTTCTTTCATGGACAAATCAGACTCAGCAAATAAAGGAACCAGAGTGTTATTGTATGAAGTTAAAGAGTAGGAAGGGAAAATCTGGAGGACTGCACACCTAATAAAAAGTTGAGTGTTATTCCAGTGTGCCATGATCAGAGCTGGCTGTGTGGAAGGCCCACTGGTCCAGAATTACCGATACTCCCCACAGTGTTTCAGTATGACACACACACACACACACACACACACACACACACACACACACACACACACACACACACACACACACACACACACACACACACACACACACACACACACACACACACACACACACGACTCCCTTCTAACTTTACAGTGCAGACCGCTGACTGACTCCCAAGCAACCTTCCCATTACATCTTTACACATTTCCCACAGTGAGGAAAGGCTTTTTTTTGGCAGGAAGCCAGCGACCGGGCAGAAAACTCAGCGAAAAGGGTCCATCAAGCTGCGGCAGGTCATAGTTTTACTGGCTGGTTAGACTGACAAGAGAACGAGCCTCTCGCTTCATCCGTTGCAGGTGATGGAATTTCAGTGTAATTTCATTACAAGTGTGCTAGAAAGAGTTTTGGCCTCCAGTGCCAGAATATGATTAAAAAAAAATTTAATCTAGAGAGAGTCAAGAACAGCTGCAAATAATGAGATGTCTGGTGGCTTTCAGCAGAGCCATGCTGATTGCCCTGTTTTTTATTAACTGGACACAAACTGCATTTTAATACTTTGTATGGCTGTCAGCAGTTACTTGCGCAGACACGAGTCTGTTAATATGAACACAGACTCGCAACAGAGGGAAACACAATCCCACCTGGGCTGATCAGAAGAACAAGAAAAAGGGATCCATTACAACCGCTTCACCTCTGTAAAGATCCACAATTACCATAAATCAGCAGGAAAATGATCCAATTTTTCCCACGAGTCCTTGTTCCATGAGTCATGAGACGAGAAGTTGTCTTGATTTTTTAAGTTGGAGTCCTCCTCACACTAAAATAAGGAACCTTGAATAGGCCAGATGGTTTTTCCACAGTAAGCGCAGTCTGATTACATAACTAACTGCTGGAGCTCCTGCCAAGGCATTATGCACTCAAACTGTCCCAAATGAGGACATGGGTGTGTGCGAGTGTGTACACGCGTCTCAGTGAGAAATAAAGTTGCTTACAAAGGTTGTCTCACATTGTACATGAATCATCTTCTAATTAGCATGACTGCAGCATCCTCATCCTGACCTTACTGTGAACTTTTACTGTACTGAAGCACAGTTTTTGCTTCTTTCTAACTTCCTGACAGCAGCCCCCAAAAGCAGGAGTGTGATCACAAACTGTCAAGTGTAATTTAAAAGAAACTTCTTCCATAAGCCGCCCTGCAAACATTTCAAACTATCTGAACACCATATTAATTCCTCATTTATATCACAGAGATTGCCAGCCACTATGCAAGTAGGGTGGGTCCGCCTGTATGAAAATCTCATAAGCCTTTTTGAATTTCGTACATTCGGGTTTCAGGAGAGTTTTTGTGTCTGACAATGTTTTAAAAATTGTTTCCAAGGTTTATTCCCCAGCTAAAAAAGGGAATCTGTTGTAAATGGAAATGAAATGCACACTGACACCCTCCCCGATGATGAGGTAGAGGAGGACATAACTGTTAGTAAGAATGGTGAAGAGTTTGTGAGGCCTGCTGTTTGGTGGAAACGGCCACTGCTTCAGACAGCAAGCAATCTTCTATCGGCTAGGTCCGATCTTAGGAATGAAAACACTGTGAAATTGTGGCAGACACAACCTGCCACACTAATCAACAGTGGCACAGTAGAGAGTCTCAAACCAGGATTAAATGGCGAGGCTGGTGAGTTTTCTTTATTCTCAACAAATCCCATGAAAAATACTAAATCCAACAATAAACTGATCGTCGTACAAGTCTTAATCCGTCATCATAATGCTGCAGTACATTTTCACTAATGCACCAAATGTGTATTCATCTGCAAAATAATACATAAACTAAAATATATACAAACAAATGTAGCTTTTACTCTTGTTTGGGTAACAAATATTGTGCCGAGCTGTTAGAAGGAAATAACTGTGCTTTAAAAAAAAAAAGAAAAGATTACGTTTAAAGATTTGCATATTCAGTAGGAATTAATGGGCTTACTGAGAGCAGCAGACATGGAAAAGAAGTCAGGGAGATAGCCTGCAACATTCCTGCTTTTGGTCTTTTGTTGTTTTGTTTCATAATAGTTCATTCTGCACATGAATAAAGGATAAACATATTGATTAAAAAGTACTGCAGTCATGAAAAACTCTTCAGTTTAAACAAACTACATGTAAAACCAAGTGAGTCAGTGACAGTTTACGATCTGATTTTCACACTATGCATAGAAGGAAATCTCAACAGGCTCTGGGCCACTTGAGATGTGTAATTACTGCGTATTACTGCGAGGGGCTTGGGAAAAGGCCAAGGCTGAAATGCACCAGGCCAGGGAGAAAACCGTCTGCTGCTAACCATCACTCTCTGTCAGGATAACCCGGCACACAAGCATGCACAGAAAGTCAAATAGCGTAGATCATGAGGAGGACCAGATCTCAGAAGTAACCCACATTCAGAACCTGTTCTACTTTTAACAAGAACTGCTCTCCAACCAGGGAAGAACATAACGTTTGAGGAAAGCACGTAAACCTTCTCACCCAGTAACTTTTGTTTTCCCATAAATGCCTTCAATGCAATCGAGGCCTGTGATTCGGATGATTGAACAGCCCTGATATTCAAACCTTTACTATTCCCACTCACAGGGGAGCCAGAACACAGGTGTGCTCCCTGACGCCTGCATTGTGTTAGGCTGCTTTCCAAACAAGAGCGTAAACATTCATGTTTGGCTCGGCGCTCTAAACAGTGCGATTTGACAGATTCGGCCTTCAAAGGCCGTTAATAGGGTCGAGCGTACATTAGAATTACTGATCCTCAATAACCTGAACTCCACCGCTCCAGTCACTCGTTCATTATGTGTCTGAAAACGGTGCGAGGATGGAAAAAGAGCAGACGCCACTCTCACAACGTGAGCCGTCACACATATAGGACAGAGTGCGTCTGCTACTTCCTAGTTGATTTACACACTAACAAACAAACAGTTTCCGTTTGTGAGCTTTTTTTTTTTTCTTACCTTTCGTCCATCTTGTCCAGGCAGTCCAGGAGGTCCCACGACACCACGCTCTCCCTGAAATGACAAATTAGGTCACATTCAAAGTACCAACATATTTACGTGAGTGTGTCTGTTAGTAATCAAGTTTTATGGAAGGAAAGATGATATATTATGCATACTTTCAGTCCTTTCGGGGCTTGACCAGGGGACAGTCCGGGATCTCCTTTTTGTCCCTGGAACATAAAAATAAAAAGCATATTCTTCTTTAGGCTATAAGAGAAACTTTCCCTCCAGCACGCACAACACACGTTGGAGTCTACAGCAGCGTTTCCTGCAGCATTCCCATTTCACGAGGCAGAGGAGCTCGCAGTTTATGGTACATTTACATTATCAGAGATTAATGAGTTCATCGTTTTTATTGGTGAGTCGAGTGGTTGTATTTACACAACCGTGCAGTCCATTTATGCTCTCCTGTGACTCGGTTTACACCAAGCCAGCGAGACGTGATGGGGAGTGACCGTGTACATTCTTCTCCCTTTTTGGGCAGTGGGAGTCGCGTCTGTAAACTCTGGGTCAGCATTCACTGTCCAATCTAACTTGTAAAAGACAGGCCCGGTAGTCTGCGCAATTATAATGCAAGAGATCCAAAGAGTAATAGATCATTTCCGGTGTCAGTGCTTATCGTATAAAGACACCAGTATATGAATAAAAACAACAGCTGTTATCAACTCTGACACATTTCTTTGATAAATTGAAGTTTGGCTGAGGTTACAAATCATCCTGTATTGTGAAGCACTTCAATGCAATCCTGCAGCTAAAGCCTGTACAAGAGCTTCTAAAGGAGTTTTGGGGGTCAGTTTTTCCAAACCTCTCACTGTGAATAGCAACAGCACATTAGCAGTTCAGCATCGATGGAAACACATCAAAAGAATGCATTTTATTTGACTCGGCTTTTGGTGCAAGTAACACAAAACTCGCCATCTACAGCGCATTTAAACCTGCATGTTCGTGACAGCTACAACTTGGCATTGAGCAAGCTTTTGTGGGAACTTTCTCCAGACTGATTTCTTTACAGTGCCAGGAGGGCTCCTCCAGCCAAAAGCAACAAGCAGTACATTTGCGAACACGGTGTCTTTTTACTGTCTTAAGCTTTTCACCACAACTAGCTAATCTACGGCTCTTAAGATAAATTGGGTAATTTCTTCTGAAACGTCAAGTCTTAATAAGCACTTCTACCTTCCACTGATTAATGGGAAACTTAATGCATTCATTCATTTCATTTGAAGTCGTATTGTATGCTACTTACAGCAGTAGCTGACTGAACATCATCTCGTCTAATATTGTCCTCTCTACATGCAGATAAACACAGTCTGTTTTCAGCCGATTGCTTCATTTTTGTGAAAGCGGAGAACTGTCAGACAGACAGTCTGCTGTTTGAGGTTTGTGTGCAAATGGGTCAAACTAAGCCGGCCCAGGTTTTCACCGAGGCTCCAGCTAACACACATGTAGAGAATAAGAGTTATGGTTTTTCCCTGGCTAAAGCGGGCCAAAGCATGGTATCAATTATGTTTTTTTAATGTTTGGAGACAGTGTGGAAAATGCGGAAATTCAATGCTTTGAAATGGATTCGTTACAGGCATAAAATACGAGCAATTTTCTGTTTTATTCCAACAAAGTCAAACATGGAGACCCCCTTTGTGATATCAGATTGACAAATTATGGAGCTAAGCAACCCTCTTTGTTGACAACTCAAATCAGCTGGAGCACTGAATGATGTCAAGCACATGCAAATTAGTGAGACAGAACAACTTAAACCTGCTGTTGTCTCATGAAGGGAAACAAATGGCTTTCTAAGAGGTGGGGAGAAGCCAAGATGATGTGACCTCAGACATGCCAAAAAAAAGGTGAAGTCACAAACAAACACTGAATGATTAAGAAAAAAAAACACAAGTAATACTCGCTTTTTTTAAATAGAGATTGTTTAGCATGAGGGAATATGATGTTTGCATGCATCACGTACATTTTATTTACATCATCTGAACAAACTGTTTGCGTCCCCGAAGGGTTCAAATTAAAAACCTCCCATATCTACTGCTTCACCGGGAATCGGAGCACTTTTGCTTCACCTTAGACATTTATCTAAAACACAATTACAATGTCATCAAATCCTTCGAATTGATCAAGACCTTTTCATATGTTTTAATCACTTCAGATGTTTTCATTCTAATACATCAAGGAATACCATCAAAGAGGTATTTGATCAGCGCCAAGTTCATTGTGCAGCTTCACAACAAACACAGTCATGAATTGGGGCGAGTTTAAAAGGCAAAACAAGGTCGCTTCAAATATAGATGATTTTTTATTTGTACTTTTTTTTAAGCTAATTGATAATAATAACTTTATATGGAAATATTTTTGGCTTCGTGCCGACATCTTTTGCACAGTATTGTACACCTGAAGAGATCCATTTTTGTGATTGTCAGCTGACATTAACTGAAAGTAAAGACCCATCTGGTCGGTTATAGAAATTTAATGAAAAACAATATTCGCAAACTTTGAAGGATAAGCCTGGAATTATCCAGGATCTTTCTGATTGTCCCATTCTTTGAAATAAATAATACTTTGGAGCGTCTCAAGTGTATTGGTTTCTATTTCACAAGTGCATAGTTTATTCATATTCATAGGTCAATTACCAAACAGCTATGCATTGTCGTTTTTAGCAAGCAAACTCCAACAGAGGTAGATTGTAAATGTTTTAGGGACTATTTTCAGCCAGAGACTAATACACATTTGGTGTGTTATTGAGTAAGTAAGGTAACAGTCGGTGAGAGTGCCAGTTGGATCAACTTCAAATAAACTAAAAAGGGCTCAAGGAAGGAACATGACACCCAATGAAACAGTGTGCCTCAGTCAAGTGTTTTTATTAGTTTTTGGAAAACAATGGCGGTCTCTTGTACAGAGAAATGAGATGTATCAGTCGTTAGCTGCACAGACAATACTTTTTTTATTTATTTGATTTGATATAACACACTGCCAGCCTTAGCCATAAAATCTAAATTATTATTACATAGTGACGACTGCTCATGTTAATCATTCAATTTGAAAGGGATGATAGATTCCAGGACTGTTTGAATTTTAGTTTTGAGATCTGAAACCAAATTGTTCAATGAACTCTTTGATTTACAAAATCAAGAAAAGATTACAGATCTTTTTAAAGCATTGCATACTACAAGTATGCTCCTCCCTAAAAACAGATCAATGCCATTCGAGATAACATTATTGAATCCTGCCGTACCTTCCCTCCAGGCGTTCCAGGACGACCAGGATTTCCATGTGGGCCAGGAGGACCCTGAAAACAGAGACAGACATAATTAAGGAAGATACAGAGTAAAGGTGATCGTGTGTGTCATCAAGCAGACCTTCATCTGAGCAGAAGAAAGGGGGAGTTAGTGCTGTATGTGAAGTATTCACAGATGTATGCACGCCTCAATCATTTCACCCTCTGTTATGGGACAGGTCAGCAGCGCCTCGAGGTCCCCCTGTGTTTGTGTATAGGTGCTCTGTGAGACGTACTGTGCCTCCTGTCGGCCTCGTGTATCTGCCTGTCCAAGTTATGACATATGGATGTGATTTTCTTCATCCTTAAGACTTTTTTACTGCTTTCTGGGGTGCCACAAAGTGAAGGACACTCGTCCATCACATCATCTTCCTCAATCGCTTTGTGCTACAAACTGTAGGTATCTGTGAAATATAACGCACTTCAGTGTGATTCATTGAGCTATCTGTGCCAAATATTTTATGAAAATGGACCATCTCCTGTGAGCCGGACCAGGTGGGTAGACGCACATGGAGCAGGGTGAGACAAAATCAATTTTTTTCGGGTGGAAGGGAACATAAATTCAAGCAGTCTGCAGAGAAGAATTGTTTGGAAAATTAAAGCCACAACTTCCTGAGGCATCCAAGTCAAGAGTCTTCAGTTCAATTGCACACCTATGTGGCGTGGGGATGAAATGCTGAGCACGGAAAATCTTCTCCAGCAAAATTGAAAGCACTGAAACATGTTCAGATGGCCTGAACAGGAAGCTACTGTATCTTCGACCCGTTCTTTTGACTTCAGACTTTCCACGGGTTGTAAAGAGAGACCTTTTTCCCCCGAGCTGGCGGTGAAAGTGGGGGATAGGATTACTCTAAGTAAAATAGACGGGGGCCAAGAGGTGTAAGTGTACAGTTGTGTGATCCAGCCGGTCTCTGTTATTTATCTGTGCGGTATTATCACACAGTGGAAAGGAGTCCAACAGCACAGGCAGTTCCACTCTCCTCAAACTGGCCAGAACTCTCTCCTTGAAGGCGCTCGCTGCTGGACATATGGAGACACTTAACAGAAGCTCATCTACAGATTTCCTCCTCCTTCTCTATTCAGACCGTTCCCCCTTTCACTCACTCGATATTAAAACGTATGGAAGCCATTATCTCCAGATAGGAAGCAAAGGGAGGAGGAGAAATGGAGGAATAAGGAGGTCGGGACAGAGTATTACAAATTGCATTTGTGCAGTACATAAGGTAAGGAGGCACGGTGCTGATGACAAGGTGGGTGGGTGATATCCCAGCAGGGACAAGAATAATGGGAAGAATGAGTCACTGCGCCCATCTATCTTCACGTTGGTGAGAGGAAGAATGAAGATCCTCTTTGCCTGACAAGTACAGACCACCAGCAGATAAACACAAACAAGCAGATGAACGTTAAGCAGATACTGAAACACACACACACACACACACACACACACACACACACACACACACACACACACACACACACACACACACACACACACACACACACACACACACACACACACACACACACACACACACACACACACAAAGGCCTGCAGATGAAGGACACCTGTGTGCGAGAGCTGTGACCAGGTTTTTACGATGTGGGCCAATAACTTTTACAGGAGTGACGCGTGGAGTGCTACTGTTTTTATAGGCCATTAACCTGGAGCAGACCTGCTGACACCTTCTCTGGACAGCACGCATGGAAACACAAGGTCTGCTGCAATATAATGCATTTTAAAGGACTCGTATTTTACTAAGAGCCAAGAACTTTGGTGCTAACTAAGTGCTAATTGCTTCTATAAGATCTATCAGATTTGTTTTTGATAAATGGCTTAAATGATTAGCTGATTTCATTTTCTTATTGATTTAGTACAAAGTCCTTTTTCTTTGGGGTTTCTGTCCATAAGTCACATTTATGTATTTGAAGGGTAATGCTCTTTTATTTCATAAACTACTGTTGCTGGAGCTGGGAAGATAAAATACATCACCTCCTTTACACCAGTGATGATGTGTGGTAGGTAGATGCAGCAAATTCTAAGAGTAGCAAATGTATTGGTTATAGTACAATGGAGTTAATAGTCGAGTAATAGATGGAAGATTGAGCAGCATATGCTCAGTTTTGCTGTTGATGCTCAGGGTCAATTTATTTCTGACTGTTGCTGGTCTGTTTTGTGAGCTCCCTGCTTAACTTCAACTCTCAATGTGTTCCCTATTAGCTGCAGTACAAGCAGTAGTGGCACACATCTGTGTAACTAATAATGACAGAGAAATTTAATTTAGCCTCTAAGAGACTGTTTATTCATGCCTACACATGTGGTTCATTTCAGAATAATCTAAATTTCACGACCTACATAAATCAGTTGGGTTTTCTGCAACAATCAATCAGTGGTAAAACAGAGCTTCCATTGGTTGAGTCTCCATCGTGTCCTTCTTTCACATCATATAGTGTCAAGCGTTCTTTAAGCAATTATGTAAATGTTTTTGAAATTCACAGAAACCAAGCATCACATAGTGACAGCACACTGGCAGGTCCATTTCTCTGCACAAAGCCGTCTTTGATCTGCTCTCAAGCCCCCCCCTCCCCCCAGGGCCGTGTGAACTCCAGCACTCCGCCGGGCTTACGGCCACGTCGAGGAACATGGAGGCTCTCGTGTGAGAGATGCTGCTCGGCGCTAGCAGCGGTGAGACAGCCAGACGTGACACCTCGCTGTCAGAGAGGTAAACACAAAGTGCTGTGTCGTGTCAGCTGCTATACAGTTTTTTCTGATGAGTAACAATATCTACATGTTGACAAATCAATGTTTAATTTTCAGCAATAGCTGTTTGTTTCATTTAGTGTCTCCCTGCAACATTTCATCTGACACGAAAGGAGAAGGTGAAATGAACGAGTTGCTTAAGATTGAAATTGCCCACCGAACATCAAGAAATGCTGAAGAGAATCGATTCATCACACATATCCTCAACTTCTTGAGGCCTTTTAACTTCATAAAGGTAACCGGGTTCCTATATACTGTCTTGAAAAATAAACGGCATTTCCTTTATTTGTACCTTTCTTTACAGTAAATCTAGAAAATTGTGTCAAAAATCAGTAAGATTAGCCTTTTGAATTTAAACTCCAAAGATTACTACATCTTGTGGGGCTGTTTTAAAATCAAACATGCAGCTATAACTGAATTCTGTATTCCAGAGTGTGAATTCAACCACATGCAAGTCACACTTGGACTTGTTCCCACTTTAAGTCAGTCAGTGTTCTAATAAATATTGTTTTATATATGAAACTACTTCAAGTTTCACCATGGGCTGGGCAATACAAAATCAAATATCATAATATTTTTGATCAAATACCTCAATATTGCGACAATGTTGTGAGAATGACTGTTGGTATATCAGAGTTACAGGATGCAATACCAGTTTATTGTCCAACATAGTTTCAACATGACTTTTTTGACAAGTGGACACAAATTGCGGCAAAAATATACAACTATGTCACCACAAATATAAAATCAAGTGACTGTCACTTCTAATCCAAATGTTTGTTCAGGCTTTGCTATACCAGAGTCCACTTGTGAGCTCTCTGCAGATCATGTGTGTAGCTGCAAGGTATTTCCTTCTAATCATGTGAACTATCCAGGAAAAGTCTGACAGTTAATGAAAACAGTCAGTAAAAAACCTGAACTGCACTCTGAGTCGCTGTGGCCTGCAGTCGGGTCTCAAGAGCTTGATGATGAATGAACTCTATAGAGGTTGGTGTACAACTGGATAGAGCCACTGAGCTCCAGACAGGGTTTTAAATGCCTTTAATAAGATGGGGACAAAGCCCTCTTTATTCCTTGTTTAAAGAGATTGGGTTCCCACAACCCACCCATGAGGCCCAACTGCAGGGCGCAGTCTCACGGGCTGCAGCAGGTAGCTCACACACAAGCTCTCAGTCGCACAAGTGCTCCAAACTCAGCTGTAGCTCTGCGAAAGAGAAACCAAAACTGGTGTCTCACCGCTGAAATGTCAGGTTGAGCTTCTGCTTCATTCATCATCATACATGGGAGGTGAACAAATAGTTTACTACATACATACACAACCATCAGTGACAGTGTCTCAGAAAGAAATCAGAATACTAAACCATCTCTTGGGACCAATCCTGTCCCAGTGTTTTCTCTCTTCTTATGTTTCTTCTGAAAACAAGGACCTTAAAACAACATCTGCACCTCCTATGTTTGGTCCCATCAGTTGTAGACCTCCATTGAGCCCCGACATGAGAGACATGCACCAAAGGACTCACATTAGAAATCCTATACACTGGAAGTATTCACTGACGTTACCATAGGACTTGGGCCCAATTCAAGTACAAGCACAGTTTATGTTTGGGATATAAAGTACTTGTTCTGAAAACATATATCTACTGTATACACTCGCAATAACCTTATTTTTCCTCCATGTCCATCTAACGCCTTCCTTATGTGTTCAATTAATTTCATATTGGCAACCCACAGATTCGTAGATTATGGCTGTTTGCTCTCCAGATTTACAAATGGACCTTGGCAGCAGAGCAGCACAGCTTGAACAAACCCAGAGCCAAAGCAATCTAACGCCTGGCTGAATAATGCTCTGTGATCCTAAGATGTCACAGAATGCTTGATCAAAACACTCAAAGGTCTGCGACATCAGTGTACAGCTGATGGTGTTATCGCCCTTTAATAAAGGCATCGTAGAGATTAGAGTGTAATAAACATGGAAGATACTGTAGGAGAAGTGGCAAAGAGAAATGGATGAAAAGAGGACGTGTGGGGAGGTAAATGGGGAACGATGTCAGTGGGCCATGCTTACCCGTGGGCCCCGCTTGCCTGGCTTTCCTGGCAATCCTGGGGGTCCTTGAAGGCCCTGAAATGAAAAGATAAAAGATGTCAGGGGCAGAGAGAAGCAGACCTATAAATATGAAAGAGAGAATAAGGGTGACTATTGTCGTGTCATTTTAAGGGAGTTGTGAACCGTCTTAAATACGAAAGAAATAAAAAAAAAAAAACATTTAAGAAAAATCCCATAAAAGTCATTGAAGCTGGATATTCAAATCAGTAAAAACAGCTTTCTGTTTCCTGACAACACATTGGGTAAAGTTAGCTGAAAGTTGCTAAACTCTCAATCAGTGGGATGTTGGCAGGCATGAGGATGCCTTGTTAGAAGCTAATGCAGCCCTCTCCCTCTGCAGCCAATATTATTTCAGCCCAGAAATCACCACAGTGCAAAGACTGTAAATCTGACTCATTGTACTGGCAGGGAGGTCGGCACTGGATCCAGCCACAGCCAATCATATTAATTATAAGCATCAGCTGGCTTTAAAACAATTTCATCCATGGATTAGCAAAGCTCTGAAAGGTCAGATTTAATGAGGGGTCAATCTGAGGAACCCGAGTTTGCTTGCAATGTGCAGGTTGTTACTTATTTTTCCACAGCTCAATAAATTCCAAGAGGAAAAGGAAAATGGGCCTAAAAAACAGCTCGAGGCAATCCAGCTGAGATTGGGCTACTGCAATAATGTCAGATGTATAGAGCACTTCTGTCTGGCTCGGACGGGGCCACGAGCTATAATTATACTCTTTCAGTCAGCATACACTTTGAAAAGCCAAAAGGCTTTCTGCAACTTTTAGTCTTTAGACTTTAACCATCCGGCTGTCCACACATGGTAAGTAGTCTGAGCAGGAGTCAGAGCTCAGCTCAGCACAAGCTCATGTCTTATACAAATAAAAATGATACATGACTTAAGTTCAACCCTTAACTTGACTTAAAAATATTCAATTCAGAAAGAAGAATTTTTCTACTTCATCTTGTAAAACTTGTTTTTCTTGGTCAGCAGTAAACAAGATAGAAAATCAAATTATTTCTGAGTATAACAATGAGGTCAAATCCCAGTGAACAACTTTCAAGGTAACAAACACTGCTGCACATTTCAGAACATCACTCTCAACAGAGAAAAGTAAATATTTACATTAGTGCAAAACAATGTCCCATTTTCTAATCAGAGTAGTGGATCAATGCTGGTACTATTTTAGCCAAATTAAAACCTGTAGACCCCAGTATTGAAATCATCTTAAGTTAAGGTAACATGAGGAAGGAGTTTGTCCGAATAAATCACAAAGTCTTACTATAATATTGGCATTCCTTGTGGTATTTATTCTTCACCATAATTAAGATATTCCTCTGATACATGTGAATATATCAGAAGCATTCTAATGTACCAAAAGCTCAGACTCAGAGCCTCTAATCCTCCACTGACGACCATACCTCAATAACTAGCATCACTTCATCAGAATGTAGACTTATGTTGTCCATCATAGAGCTAACACTTTGTCTTTCAAATTTGAAGTATAGTTTGTCAACTTTACTCCTAAAAACAATCCTTCTTTTGTGAGCAAGTGAAACCTTCGAAAACAGCCCACTAACATCAACCTTAATCCCCCGGGGGGGGGGGGGGGGAACTATATATATGAAATACTGGGAAATCACTCAGTAGACAAAATGTTACATCAAATGTAGATCATATAACCAGCACACAATCTGTTCAGGCTAAAACATTAGCAAGAAACCCAACGATGTAAACCCTCCGTAAGGACACCTTCCTTCCACACGCCTCCGCAGTCATTGGTTACTTCTCTCTCAGCGGCCTCAAGGGCTCACAGCTGTGGTTTCCCCTCACTGCCAGAGCAGGAAAGCTTCACTTCAAACACTGTTTCTGGTCAAACATGACCTTACACAAGACACACAAGTCCTTTTAACAATGGAAAAAGTGGGTAACCCGTTTGTGTTCACAAAAGGAGCAGTCTGACAGGAGCACGTGGTCAATATGAATCTATACAGTCCACAGTCAACACTGGTTTAAGAATGCAGAGGCGAAATCGTTTATGTCCAAGATTGTTCACATGTCTCTTCATTCATGTAAACAGCATTTTAACATCGAAGAATTTTAGTAAGCAGCACACAAACTACCATCAACATCCTGATGTCACAAGCTCAATGTTTTAATGAATTATGAATTTGAATTTGCCCCTTTCTCTATGAAACTGTAAAGAAAGGAAAGACAGAAAAGTCATATTTTGCATTTCCAATCCCTGTGCATGATGCCAACATGTCCTCGAGGACAATCTGTGGCGCTCAATAAAGGAGGATGAAGCACTGCATTCTTATTGCAGGGGCGTTTAGATGTTTACTCTCATGGTTGATTGTGTACAAGTGCTTTATCCCTTTTTACCTTTGACCCAACTTTAAAAGTATCTATTCTCTGAGCAGTCACACTCCCTCTGAGGAATCTTACACCTCATAGCCAGCATCTCCACTAAGACAAATAGTGACTGGCCAGCTATGAACCTGAGGACTTCCACCACTGCTGCCAAGATGAAAATTACACAACAACCAGCACCTATGTGGTGTGGGTTGAAAAGCGTCAACACTGTGTGCAAATATGTCATGCATGTCAGGAAATGAGCTATTGAAAGGGATTGTAGAAATTAAGAACAATCCTAATTATTAACAAAAAATACACTTCTACCGTCAAATCAGAGAAGATTTCAGAGAAGCAGAACAGTATAGAGACCACAGTTAAAGACTGTATCTATAACAACTGAAATGTCATTTCATCCATGAAATACTGTAAACAACACAACCACAACACCATACTGTAAACCAATCATATAACAAACACTTCTTTGAACACATGCAAAGATGCGTGTACTCATTCATGGATTTCAGGTACAGGTTGTGTTTGTGTGGAGCCACACTCACCGGCGGTCCTGGTTCTCCTTTTTGTCCAGGTGGTCCAGCGAGCAGTGAGAACTGGGTCGGCTCCAGGTCGAATGTTTGGAAGCCATCTGTTGCAGCTGGAGTGACTGGAATGAGCGAGGTGGGTCTGACATCCTGCACACTGGTCACTTTTGGCTCAGGTTTCTTTAGAGCTACTGTGGTTAGCTGCTTTTTATAGGGAGAGTAGGCGTTTGAAGGAGCCCCCAGTGTGGAGGCAGCGGTGGTCTGGAGGTTTGGCTCCATCTCTGATGGTCCGGTTGAAACAGGTAAATGCATACTTTTCCCAGAAGGTTCTGGAGAGTAAGTATCCCACAACTTTGTGCTCACCCTGGCCTGTGAATTTGGTTTTTGGTTTGGTGGAGTATTACCGAGCCGAAGGGACGGAGTAACAGTTTGAGTTGGAATTTTAGACGGGCTTTCCAACCTCGGATGAACCGGTGGAGAGACGGTCACAGCACCAGGTTGTGGACTGCTCACAGCCTGATACAAAGAGGTTTTGTTCAGCATCACCGAGCGGTCAGTTGCAACAAGGATTGTAGTCCTGGTTTTTCCCCCTGTCAAGGCCAAAGTAGGTGTTTGAGCCTTTCTGGATATCTCCGTCAGTGACAGTGGAGTAATGTGAGTGACAGTAATGTTTGGGTCTGTGGAAAATAGAGGTAGCAGGGGTGGAAACACGGGCCGATACGTGTCGGCTTCTCTGCAGTGTTTCTTAATGTAATCACAATAGTTATGAGCTGCCTCGGCAGAGGGATAAATGTCAAACTGACAGATGGCACCTTCAAATGGCACCGAGTTGTGGTTCATTTTGCCAAGCAGGAAAGAGCCTTCTGGATCCAGGACTTCCTCCTTTTTGGCATGCAAATCTGCATGTACGCTTTTCTCACCACAAGACGTGTGTAAGAAAACTTGATGGCCTCGAATATCCAAAGCCAGACTATGCCACTGGCCATCATAGACATCATAGTCTAAACTCACAGAGCTCCTCTGCCCCACGTGTACGACGACCTTCCCCGGTACAAACTGCACTCCGAGCTGCACTTTCCTCTTCTTAGACAGAATTGAGAAGAAGAAAGCGCTGTTGATGCGATGAACAGACAGGCTGAGGATCAGGGAGAGATCGCTGGTGTTGTAGGCAGCAGGTATAACAGTGCGCAGCGGCACCTGGATACGAGCCCTCGGGGTGAGGATAACGCCAGACTTGAAGGGGATGATGCCATTATGCGCGGATCGAGCGCCTGACATTGACAACCCGCCTGCCCTTCGCCCGTAGAGTCCGAGCTGCTGCAGAACATCCACATCTTCAAAGAAACAGGAGAGAGAGACACTTAATGCATCTATTTTCTTTTAGGATTTCACCATTTCTAAGCTTATATAACAGAAGAGAACTTGTCTTAACCCAGCATAATTTTTTTTTAATGTTTTTTGTTAAGTGAAGAATAAAAAAAGGAATTTACAAAAGGGAATAAAAATAACTATTATGAGATATAACATCAAAACTGAAAAAGTGTGATGCAACTCAATTTATTTGTGCAATTAAGCAATTTAGAGGAAGATATAATATCAATTTGTGTAAGAAAGGCCACACAAGTGCACTGATCTACATCAAAATATGTGCAGCAACATAAGTGATAATTTCAGATGTGTGAAGCAATGCTGGGAGTTCAAAATGTTAGACAGATGGAAAACCTGCAGCAAAACGCAATTTAATAAGACTGCAATTTAATAAGACTGCATAACATTTCCAATGTAGGGTCACGCATCAACATTTTCTTGTGGGGATTGCAGCAAATGATGAAGTCATTACATCAGTCTTAATTAGAACAATCTCAGGAAACACAGCCAAACAAGTCCCTGGAAAGGACAGCGGTGAGGTTTTAAGAGGTGTATTACTGTGGCGGCAGAGACTCTCACTTTATCTAGTAATGTCTGCTGATTAAAGATGATCTCTCTGACAGAGCTCATGAAAACATACTGCAGCATTTTCTGCAGCTTTTAACTGCTACTCGCATCTCATTGGAGGAAAATGTGGGTAACATTCACACATGATGGTGCTGTGTGCACTGTATATTGCTCCTAATTGCATCCACACTTTAGTGTCAGAGTTTAATTAAATCCACATTTAAGTATAGCAAGACTTTATTTCAAGAGAATTCTTTACAATAAAAGCACATTCTTGAATCAAAACTGTCTCTCAGCCTTTTTAACTTCTGTCACAGAGATTCCTATTTCCATAGGTGACCACTTATTACATTAGAAAAAGAATAACAAAAAGCATGTTGTTTTGCTGAGCTGACATTATTTTTGTCCTATTTCACAAGAAGTAAAAAAGACAAAAGCATCTTAACCTCAAGTCCTAAAATTGTATTTGATGACCCTGAAATCTAAACTTGTGGGTCTCAACCCCAAAAACCAAGAACCACTGAAACAAGCTCCAAAGTTATTTCAACCTGGATTTTACCTCCAGAAGAACAATACTCAGTTCTGTTAGAAAGTTTAATTCAGTTTTTGGTTCCAGCATCAAAACAGACTGGAAATGTTCCCACTGTCATACTATTATCTATTGTTAGGCAGTGGTGCAAGTTATCAGTAATGTCAAACAAATGTTTTTTGTTGTTTAGATTAGCCAGGTTGGAAAATAAAGAAGAATTTATCATCTCAAACCAATCAGCACATCCTAAACACGCTGCGTTAATCCTCTCGATACGTGCAGAGTGAAGACTGAAAGCTTACATATACATTTTAAATATTCATCCTTTTCCAGACTAATGCAAAACAAATGTGAGCAAGACTGAAATAAACTACTGGATGATAAGTTCTGGCTCAGCAGGAAGAGAAGCAAGTGTAGACAAGTCCTGTTATGAGGAGAAGGGAAGCCCTGCTCAGTGTGTGCAGGCAGCGGGAGGTTAGCCCGACTGAAAAACTCACACATGGAAAAGGAACATCAAACAGAAAGTGCAACAAGAACAAAGACCGTCTTCAGTCAAATTTCTAATACAGCACTGATATGAATTGTTAATACGGTATGAGGAAAGCAAAATTGTTCTTTCATTGTGCGATGTACTTTCAGGGCGTTAAATCTAAGCGGGTAGAAGAGCTGCCTGAGGCTTTTTGTGACCTCCTGATGAGCTGGAAAAAAATAACAAGGAACTGGGTCTAACCAATCCTGGAGACAAGCACTGCTAAAAAACAAGTATATCAGACAACAAAACCTTTCTCAGAAAGCAGGCATCAGCTCGAGCCAACACATCTCCTCTATTAGTTTGCTGTCAATGAGGACTCAGCTGCTTCCTGCAGCTGCTCCACACTAAAAATCTTAGAGACAGGTAGAGACAAATGGATAGTTTAAAGACTAGATAAGACCAGATGAACTACTGTGTTTACAGAAAGATGAGGATGTCTCAAGAAAAAAGCTGTTTTTAGGAAACAGGGAGTAAATTGTTGGCTCCAACTCAGCACATTAAGGCCTCTACTGGCCAGCAGATATTACCAGAGGTCTGGAACAGTTGTCTCAGTTCAATTTGTATTACACCATCTTACATCACAGCTTCTAATATTAACAAGTGTATTCCCAGAATGCATGTCTTTTGTTAGGAATTACTAACCATCAGTATTATTCAAATGGTTTGCTTCTTGCCTAAATGGCTTCAAGGTGGAGGTAGAAGTGGGGGCTCAGCCCGTAACCCCAGAGGGGCCAGTTCAATTTCTGGCATTGACAGATGAGCCGTCATCTGGACGATGGTTGGTATTACATCTAAAGTGACAGACTCTACTCGAGGGGATACTGTACTGTGGTGGACCTCGATCAGGAACCCTTCTGAGGAAATGAGGAGGCTATTTATGTGTGTGTAGCTGTGGGAAATGTGCAACAAGACTTAACTTAGGCTTGTGCACACTCACAGTCAAGATTTCTTCTGCTGTCTGATATCAAAATGTAGAATCAGAATTCTGATGAATGCAAAGAAAAGGCAGAAGTACAACAAACCTGCGGGGTTCTTAATACACTGGAGTGAAACCAACATTATGCAAGCAAACGATACAGCAGCCTGTGATTGCACAGTCACTCTCTATATGCATGGCTTCCACTCTACTTAAGAGTTGACAAAACAGTTATATTTTACAAATGATCCAGAACAGTCTGCAGGTTTATGTGCGAGCAAAACTACTCCTATAGTGAAACCTGTCAAAGCAAAACACAAATTTGAAGTGTTGTTAGGATCTGAGAGTCTGTAAATTAACACATCCTCACATATAAAAATCTGCGTCTCCAGACACGCAGTAGTAATCACAGGAAGAGAATATCATCTGATGAAGGCACAATCACAAAGAAATTGCCAGGAAATGTTATCAGAGCAAAGCGGCTTACTTTATCAAAAGGCATGAAACTGAGAAGTGTTCTGATTGAACTGAACATCTGGCAGATTTTGATTGACAGCTAAATCAGGCAACATGCTCATAAGGGGCTGTATGTTGCATCTAAAGAGCTGACTGCAACAGACATCAGCTGTAACAGCTGAGTGTGAGTCAGAGTAAGAAAATGAGCAAGGAAGGCTTTAAGAAGAGCGGCTGACAGGTCATGTAACACCTTTATTAAGACACCAGAGACAGTTATGAGGCTTGTAGAGGCTTAGAGACACAAGAACTGAACTGCTCCATCCTTTGAAAGGTGCAGCAGGTCATTTCCAATGAAATAAAGATGTATTTAAACAAAATAAATGTCTGAAAAATATGTGTTCAATGAGAGTAGTGCTGTTTTTGTTTGTTCTGACAGTATGGGACACAGTGAAAACTGAATGTGATGCTCGACTTCCTCCAGATTCTCGTCTTATTCTCAAGAACTATGCAATGAATGTGAAGCTGTAATCTGAAAGGACACCTGCACTTTCCTACTTATCCAGTGTTCAGCACACAACAATCACTTTGAGGGGAAATGGGGGGAAAAGAACAGCCCGTCTGCAATCACAGCTTGGTATTTTTTCCAAGGAATAGTAAACATACTGAATCAAAGTTTTGGACTTAATAAATCAAACTGCACTGCTGAAAAATGTCCAGCAGACCAGGCTGGATGCTGATCGCCTTGCTCATACATAAACATGAGATAACTTGGACTAGTATGTGCATAATAGGGACAGGATACTTCAACTTTCTTCATCCATTCTAGGTTCACATAATCCTAACCTTACCTTCTGTATTTAAATAGTCTCACTATGATAGAGACACCTGAGACTGTGACTGTAACCTCCAAGACATCAATTTCAACTTCCACTTTCCTGCACTTTTTGTGATGCACTTTGTGATACCTGCTAAACAATGTGTTTGCATGAAAAAGAAAATGGACATTCAAACCCCTCTCTGTCCTTTAAGTTGCTTACCTTGTGCTTGTGCAAGCCTTAGTGAGCAGGTCCAGCAAAGTATAGTCCAAACAATCAGAACTCTCCTAAAAAGAAAGACAAAAAGGTGGGAAAAGAGAATTTGGCAGATAGTCAAGGTGCACGTAATCTTTATAATGTACAATTCCTGAATCTCTCACACAAGGTTATCCATACCATTATAAGGTTTAGGTGCAGCACACAAGCAGTTTCCAGCATCGCTTAAGCCAAATTAATGCAAAATTATTGTGGAAAGCATCATAATTAACTAAATATCTAAGATCCCAGATCTTATGTTGTAGTTGTTGCCCAGTGGACTTCTTCAGCAAGTTTTTTTTTCTCGAAGCTTTTTTGGCTGTTGTTAATTTATAATCTGTTCAAGCTTTTCCAGTTTTTGAAATTGCATATTTTTACTATGAAATACAACATTTTGCCCCAAACCACCCACCAAATGTGTGCACCTAAATCTTCCACAAACTTTGGAAAACTTTGTTGGGGTATGTTTAATTGTTTGCGCTCAAGAAAATGCCAAAAGCAGTGATATATTCTTATCCAAGGTAACCAGGGCCCTAATTTTCGTAATCTGATCAGAAACATCCTGGTTTGAAACAAAGAAAAGAAAGATAACGTTTGCATTTCTAAAGCTGTGACAAGTAAGTGGGACTGATTTTTTTTTTAATCAACCCATAAATCAAGTGAGTAAATATAGCAACATCTCATTATAAGTTGCAGAACATATCACAAGTGAAAGTTACACGATGTAATGATGAAATTGACATTTTCAAACTCCTGTATATCCATCACAGTAATCAGACCTGCTGCTGCTGATCGTTCAGAGAGTCTAACATCTGTTTCAAGACAAGCTTTGTCTTATCTTGCTGCCTGACCAGATAAGCTCCTGCTCAGGAGGGATCGGTGAGCGCTCCCACAAGGCTGCCAAACTTAAAAAAAACACTGCATTAACTTAAAACCTACGATTCCAAGTGACATATATATATATATCGTAGACAGTTTGAAAAAAAAAAAAAAAAAAAAAAAACTAATTTCATGTGCTGCATTTTATCTCTGACATCTGAACTTTTATCTGATACAAAAAGCCTCGCTATGCACTTTTCTGTGTTTGTGAGTTTCATTGATCTAAAAGGTTTTCTCGACACACAAAAGACCATCTAATCCTTCAACTGGAATTAGATCAAGGCTGTTTTCACATGAAAACTGGCATTTATTATCCCACGTCAGGCAGCAAATTGCCCACTTTTTCGTGACATTTATATCTTTAGAAATTGATAAAAGGGGCTGTTGATTACTCACACATGGAGCTGATATGGACCTAAAGGTGTTAAATTGCCTCAGATGAGTGTGAATCCAAACTATCGCCAGGATAATGCTGGGTTTTCACACATCACAGCTAATGGTTTAGTTAAATGCAGTACATGAAACTGCAGTGCTGTTTTAAGTGGCGCACGCTCAGTGACAAGTGGCGTAATGAGAGCAGTTGCAGGAAATCTTTTGCATTTGTGGTTTTCCACAGAGCCACAGAGAAGCACTGGTCAACCACTGGCACACCGAGTGTTGGTTGAAGGTTTTCAACAACAACAACAAAAAAGTCTTCCTCCCTTTGCTTTCGGTCACACTGCTGTCACATTAAACTGAAACCAAAAATATGGGAGTGCAGTTTGTGACCAAGTCTCTCAAGAGTCCAGAAGGATTTTATGATGCAACATCGTGACTTTTAGATGTCCTCCCATTGGAACATGGACCAACCAGCTGATTGAAGATGCAGAGCAGGGAGGTCAGAAAAGGAGGAGGAGGAGGGGAGGACTGCCTCCTCCTCTCATACATCTCCCTCAAACCAGTCCCAGATAGTTTGGCAGCTCATTATGATACAAGCTACACAGACACAACTTCATGAACAGCACAGCAGACCAGCTTTCACCGAACTGTGTGAAGAGCAGAGGAAACGCTTTCCATACGCTTAATCTGCAACCTATTAAAAAGTACTACACCACCTGTTCCATTATCTGCTCGCTTTTTCAAACACAACTTCCAACTTTGTTGTTATTTCTGTGGAAACGTCAACAAACCCTTTAACAAGTGGAAAAATAGTACTACTTGTATCGATGCTACCAGCGACTAAACAATGTTTTGTCAAATAGACACTAATTCAGACGCAGGCTACGCTCGCGCGCACATTAAGGAGTAATAACTCACAGAAACCGTGAAAGAAAAAGCTCTTGTTTTAGGATTTAAAAAAAAAAAAAAATCGATCGACTTACCCCCCGACTCCAGTGCTTTTGAGTTTGGAGTACGGGGCATTGTCCGGCTCCATAGCGGTTACTTCATTCTTCCTTGGGAGTTTTTACTACAGTCCAGAGGATCAGAGCAACTTGTTTCCATCCCAGGTGTTCCTTGATTGTTCGCGCGAGGAAGTGAACGCGCAAAACAGCAAAAAGAAGAAACAAGCAAAAAAAACAATCAAACAATGCGATCTTAACCAGCGGTGTAAATACTGCTTTCTGTCATTGTCTTGTCACTTCTTCTCTCTGTAGTCTCCTTCCAGAAGATGACCACCAATTGTGTTGTTTTTTTTGTTTTTTTTAAAGGACGCTCCGGAGAGCTCCACCTGTGCGCTTCCTATATTTTTTCCGTCTTCCGTTTGCGCGTTTTCTAAAAAAAGAAAACTAAAAAAAACAATAAATATCAAATGAAACGTTGTCCAGCTTTCTTTTCTTTTTTTTTCCAAAGAGACCGTTGCAGGACAGGATGACTCCCGCGCGGTTGTGTGTGTGTGTGTGTGTATGTGTCGACTTTCCAAAATGAAAGTTTATTGTGGACTGAGGGAAATCTTGAGAACCAGGAAAGAGGGGGACACACCTCCCTCTGTCGCCCTCAGCTGACATCCAGGGGAACGAGTTCGGAGCTGCGGCGGTGCGGCGCTCCTTCAGCTGTACGGAAGGTGTGTCTTTTCAGAAAGGACCCTCTCAGATTGTATGTGAAACATGATTATGCTGAGCGTGTTGCTGGTCAGACAGTGAAAGAAATTCTGTAGGTTTCATGTGATTGTTAGAAAAGATCAGCAGCTTGTTCCATTAGGAGCATTTGCAGGGCCGCAGCCAAGATTTCAGGGGCAGCTGATTAGTTACCCCCCCCCCCCATCCCATCCTTCCTTCAACCTCCTGCAGCAATTTTAGACCAGACACCTAAAACAAACCTGTAAAACGTTCTTGTTTGTTAGTTTGTAAATGTTTCATTATTTCCTAAAATATGACAGAATTGATTTGAACTGATTCAGCTTTATGCATAATCTGTTTCACATTCTTTAAAAAAAATTGTTAATGTTTACTGTAAAGATCACTTTGTGGTCAATTCAAGGAACATATCAGGCCAATCAATAGATGATATAACCACATACCAGCAGGATGTGCTGATGCAGCACTGCTTAGCTCAGCAAAAATGGACAATTGAGTAATGTTTAAGCAAGTAATAAAGGGGGCACGGTGGTGCAGTGGTTAGCACTGTCACCTCACAGCAAAAAAAAGGTTCCGGGTTCGAATCCGGTCCTGGGCCTTTCTGTGCGGAGTTTGCATGTTCTCCCTGTGCTTGCGTGGGTTCTCTCCGGGTTCTCCGGCTTCCTCCCATCCAAAAACATGCACCTCAGGTCAGGTTACCTGGCGCTGCGCTAGTGGCAGCCTGCTGCAGCATCTCCCCCCTGAGAGCCCCCCTGCTGTAGTGAAGAAATTTCCCCTCGGGGATTAATAAAGTGTATAAAATTAAAAAATCAAAGTACCATAGGTCATTGTCTTTGAGGCCGATGTGTTTTTATTATTTCATCAAATGTTTGCAAAACAGCATGGTCTACTGCGAATAGTTCTGTGATGTGGTAACATAATGTAGCCTACTTTAAATTAACTCTAAATCTGGTCGTTCATAAAATTAGAGTACACTGTGACCCCAAAACAATACAGTATAATTAATTTTAACTTTGAAAAAGCTCCTATCAACATTTTATAATACCATGATACACAGTCCTACTGATACTGAATATTTTCTGTGCTGTTTGCTGATATTGATACTCAATTTAAACAATACGTTGTTCAGTTAATTTTTTTAAATATGAATTCAAGTAATTGGACCTTGAGTTAAGATTGTTTTGTCAAATTGGTTAGCGCTCTCTTGTGGACAAATGGTGTTGGTAACACTCACATTACCGCTATGTCTTTGACATTCAAATCCTGTGATTTCTTGTTAGTTATCTGCAGTCATGTGCACCAACACTACACAGTCTGTGATATCCTTATCAATGAATCATTTCATCAGTCAGACTCAAGTGAAAACTGCATGTCATGTCACAAAAACCTGAAACTGAACCAACAAATTGTTGGAACCAAAAAAACAAAAAAAAACACAGCGCATAATCGTGATATTTCTAGAATTTGTCTTCCTTAAAATGAGTGTAGGTAAGGCCCAGTAACAATAAAGAACCTTTGTGTAATCACCTCCAACAAACTTGTGCTTTCTGAAATATATTTCTGAACTGTTACAGTCTAATCTATTAGACAGTTTAAAATTTGCAGTGTAAACACTCCTTCTGTTTATACTTCACAACCACTCTGTCTGTGTCAGGTTCCATCAAACTACAGCAAATATGATGGGACATATTTAAAACAAACAACCGCTTCATTTAATCAAGTCAAATAAATTTAAAGACCAGCTTTGTGTGACAGTCTTTCTTCACCTCCTGCTTCACCAACATTCACTTCCGTTCTCACCAGAGAAGCAGGGATCTGGGTCCCAGTGTGTGTGTGTGTGTGTGTGTGTGTGTGTGTGTGTGTGTGTGTGTGTGTGTGTGTGTGTGTGTGTGTGTGTGTGTGTGTGTGTGTGTGTGTGTGCGCGCTGTCGTGCGCTGTGAAATTCCTCTGCCAAAGAAAGTCCTCGTTGACCCGCCTTCAACAAACACGCTATGACAGTGTCCAGGGGAGACCCAACAGAGCAACGATTCAGCTGCCTGCAACTGGATCCCTCCTCCTCACACAGAGCCCCTTCACTGTTCGTCCTCTCATGACCAGGAAGGAAGGGAGCTCGCCACCTTAAAAGAGCACTTCCCATGTACCTGTCTGAGCAACGTCAGATGTGAGCTTGTAGTTCACAGACAAGAAGGACAATGTCCCCGCAACCCGTGGAGGAGCCCCGAGGAAGCTCTCCGATCTGGAGTGTTACGTTTCATGGGGTTTGGAATGATTATTGCAGCAGCCTGTGGAAGTGGTTCTCAAACTGTGGCCCAGGGACTGCCAAGTGTTCTTGAGGGCATGCCGGGGGAAATTGTTTGCTTTCTTGCCAAGAGTTAGATGAGAAGAAGAAGAAGCTGGTCACTGGTTAGCTTAGTTTAACATAAAGTACTGATAGCACTTTGTAGTTTGGATTTCTTGAAGAAATGGTCTTTTCTTGATTCCTGTTGTTCTGGGTTTTGAACCCTCATGGTTGAAATGCACTTATTGTAAGTCGCTTTGGATAAAAGCATCAGCTAAATGAAATGTAATGTAATGTAATAAAGAATGCAACCAGGGTACGTAGCCTATCTCTGTTCAAAAGTAACAAATCTTCCTAATGTCTTATCTCAACTTGTTGTTTACAGTTCAATGTGCAGCATAAACAAAACACAGTGTCTTTATTAGTGAACTTTAAAGCTTTATTTTGGATCTTTAAACAGAGCCAAAGATGGTTTCCAGTCTTTGGGCTCAGCGAAGCTAATCGCTGGTGGTTGCTTTACGTTACCATTCAGACACGTCCTCTCATCAAGAAAGCTAATTATTTGTAGTTGTATTTCCCAAAGTGTCAAACTCCTTTCATGTTTCTAAATTCTTTCACACGGAAAATGCTGACATAACCTTATATGTTACTTATTGTCAACAACCAAAACCATGTGTTTCTTTACTGTCTCAGTACTTCCTGACTGCCTACATGGCACTCCGCCCCAAACCCATGTATTCTTACTGACAACCCAGTGTACAGGTGTAATAGCTACATTGGTCAACAACAAAAAGTACTAGGTTTATAATAATGACTCACAAATTGCCTGTGTTTTCCTCTGCCTATTCTTTTCTCTTGACCTGCGTCGACGTCTTGTGATTGGCCAAGAAAAGCCCTTTGGTGTCTCAGAAATATGCAAAGGTGCATTAGGTTCAGGCACCAAAGCTACTTGGTTAGGTTTCGGAAATGATCATGGTTTTTGGGTTCAAATAAATTTGAAGTTAATTTATTGGGGTCCATTTCTAGCTGTGGATTAATACACATCTGTTGTGTAATGGAGTGTTTACAGCAGCAGAATGGTGTATATGGGCTAAGTTGAAATAAATTACAGTGTCCAGGTCCATGAAAATGCAGGAACATGTCACCCACTGCAACAATATGGCTCAATGATTTTATAAAAAAAAAATTTAATTATTATTTTGGACAAGATTTATCAGAGACAAAAATTGTTATTCAGATTAATCAGTAATTGGTTTTAATCTTTTCATGATATGTGTTGACAGTAAAAAGAACAAAGGATTTCATCAGACTCTTCCTTAAAAGAGAAGTGGCCAGTAAAAGCTTTCATGTGACGTAGGCTGTAAAAAGTTATGTAATTGTTATTTAAAGTTCCAGATTCAGTTCCTCGGGACACATTGGCGGTTTTGTGGTCAGAGACGCGCTGGTGGTCTTTGACATGAAAAGGTTGGAGAGCCCTTTTAACGTTGACCTATGGAACATTGAGCCCAAGAGCAAGTGTGCTGCAATTTTGATCACTGATTTCCTACCCAACAGCAGTTCAACAAGAGTTTCCTTCCAATCCAAGCAAAGACTTTCCTTCATTCTCAGCAGTGGCTAAAAGCTTGTTTCATGGAAACCCTGAATGAGCTCTGGTGGAAAAAGAAATTAAAGTGTATTTTCTTTTTTTTGTTGTTGTTTTTTTTGTCCTTGAGATCCAGAGGCAATTTTCTATATTTTATGAGTTGATCTTCTTCCACTCATCACATATGACTGCTATCCTGGATCCTGACTATAACCATTTTCAGGTGTGGATAGGCGCTGGGGCTGTTTTCACTCCAGACCAGGGGTGGGTAATAGAAGTCAGCTGTATACCCTGACATTACAGTGGATATTAGAAGTTCAGTGTCTGCAGGAAATTGAGTGATTTTCCTGCAGACAGTGTCAACGTCAACTAGCGTCCCTATATCCATATGAATAATTTTTGGTCAATAGAGCACTCACATTATTTATGTGCAACACTTGGCTGTGTGCAGTCCAAGAATTGTGGTGATTTATTCCATTGTATGTGGCTGTAATTTTGGAGATTCGTAAAAATATCAAAAGACCTGAGCGGAAGGTTTTAGGTTATTCTCTTCTATTTTTATAACAAGCCTCAAAATACAAACTTGGCACACAGCACGTGCATCCTTTCAAGTCATGCTCTAGTGATGGAAACTTTTGTCTGATAAACACAGACTCTTTTGTTTTACTCTCATGCCTTGGGGAATTGGGGCCAGCTGAATGCAGCAACCTCTGTACAAGCACAGCTGGACCCAATAAGAGCGTGCCCTGGTGCTCTGTTTACTCATTCCATACATTACAACAGGAAATTTAGAGAGAAGTTAAGGGTGCTATAACAGTATCTGTCTTTTTCTAATACACCGCCCACGCGATCAAACTGATGCTTTTAATTAGAAGGCTGTTTTGAATAGTGTCAATTGTTATGTAACAGTCACCAACCTCTATTAACAAAGCATGTGTTCAATAAACAAATAAATTACTGCTGATTTAGACAAGCAATTTGAAGATGTCAAGTTTGGGGCATATTGTTTGGGTAATTTCTTACTATTTTCTGATTCTTAAAGTCAAAATAATCTGGTATTTAGGAAAATATTAGACAAAGCAACAATTAAAATAGTCATTACCACCCTAAACTGAAGATAATTTGGTTCTTGAATGTTTTATATAATGTAGAAATATTTCAATATGGTGCTTCTCATTTCATCAATAAATAATTTACAGAACTAGAATCGTAGCTGTGGGTTGTACCCATTGGAGTGAAAGAGGCAGACTCTGTCGCCAATGCAGTGGCATGATCAAATTCAACAGGCAGTCTAGTAGTCAGCTGCAGCCTCAACAATGCATGGTGGTAAGAAATTATTACTAGAAAGCAATCAAAATCAATCAAAAAAAGAATGAGCCTCTGACTCTGCGGTTACCCTCAGCTACACAGAACCTTTTAGCATCTTTAAGGTCATTGTTTTGGTTTTGCATCAACAACTTTACCATTTTGGTTCAGTCTCACTGCTATAAGCTTCAGAGCGATTGATATCCATGAGAAAGTACCAATAAACCTAATAAATGTTCTTAATTAAAGACAGTTAAGAACTAGTAAACATTCTGGGGACATTTTGCACCTGAACAGCCAGATGTTGAGTTGGACCTCAGAACAGTTATAATGTGTGAATATTGGACTCAGATGGGGCAAAAAACACATGTTCAAATGAATTGTCATGTTACTCTGTGTTTGCTGAATGTGTGAATAGCCTCGGTAAATCAATTTTACTAGTTGATGTCAGTGTTGTGTTTGTAGCCTATTGTGCTACATCAAGTGACCAACAGAAACGAATACACATTTTAACAGAAAGAAAATTACATTGTCTGTCATCAGGTCATATTTTGTCTTCACAGCACAAAGACAGACCCCAACAGGAAATGGTACCGCTTTTTCAGTGCAAGTGAAGCAAATTAAAAGCTTTCACAGGACCATGAGGCACCATGTTATACAACAGCAGTTTGCACATTTCCTGCATCCGGCATCTTTACAACTTATTTAGAGGACATCATAAGTCAGACATAGAACCCAATATTGCAGTGATGTGACGAGCCAAGATTTTATTTCTCAATAAAATGGTAATAATGGTTTAAAAAGCAAAAGTGCTTGAAGTATGAACCTGTCTGAAGGGCACATTAGATGTGGTAATTATTGCCAATTCCTTACCCCGCAGAGCTGCAGAAAGACAGACGCTGCTGCCAAGTTACAGGCATTGTTGTGGTGACATTTGAGTGGAGGATCAAACCGCTGATGAATAATCCATATTGAAAAGCTGCTCATTCTGCCAAATGTCAAACAGCAGCAGGAGCTATTGTTCAAGGAGCAGAATAAAACTTTTCATTCATCTTCATCACAATGCCGTTTCGCACAATATAGTGAATGTGGCAACGCCGTGTGCACTGAACACACAGTTGTTTAAAATCCGAGGAGTTAAAGGACTGTAGCATTAGCCTGCTCTGCCTCTATAGTGGACTTTCCTCATGACTATGTCCTTTGATCATTTTCTAACTCAATGCTGTTGTCTTTCCTGTCATACTATAAATATCTTACAGATGTTCTAGTTCAGTCTGGTATTACAACAAGGTGTGTAATACACCTGAATACCGTGTCAGTGTCACGTTTTGCTTCACCTAGATGTGAAAAGTACACGCATGTATGACCAGGGTTGAAGAAGGTCATGTGATGGAGATAATGTGATCAAGTACAAGGCACCGTGAAGTCCACCTAGGGAGGAAATAGTGGGTTTTTAAGTAATGTAAATAAGTTAAAACTGTAACTGATGTGGCTTATGTAATATTACTCAAGTAAAATGTTTTTTTCCTCACCCTAACCAAGTAGTTTTAGTACCAAAACTGAACCCTTTTTCAACTGTGACACAATTTCCCTAAACCTGTGGCTCAGATGGTACAGCGGGTTTGGTGGTTTAATGATACAAAAAAAAAAAAAAAAAAAAAAAAAAAAAAAAAAAAAAAAAAAAAAAAAAAAAAAAAAAAAAAAAAAAAAAAAAAAAAAAAAAAAAAAAAAAAAAAAAAAAAAAAAAAAAAAAAAAAAAAAAAAAAAAAAAAAAAAAAAAAAAAAAAAAAAAAAAAAAAAAAAAAAAAAAAAAAAAAAAAAAAAAAAAAAAAAAAAAAAAAAAAAAAAAAAAAAAAAAAACAAAAACACTGAAGCCCAAGCTGATCCCAAATGGCAGACCCTTGAATGGCAACTGTGCTGCCATTAGTGTGTGAATGTGTGTACAAGTAGGTACAGGGGAGGCAAAATGTAAAGCGCTTTGAGAACACCATGGTGATGAAATGTTATATAAGTGCAGACCATTTACCATTCAACCTAACAATGTGGTTTTAGGTGCCTAAACATAAGGCTCTTTACTTTTTATTCCTAGGTAAGGTAAAACGTGAAACTACCATGATATCCCCTCGGGGGCCAATGGGCGTATTACACACTTTGGTGTGATGTTGGGTTGTCTAATTACATTTGACTACATCTAACATCATGTCAGTTTTTTTTTACTAAAATGTCACCAACAAATTATGAGAACATTTTGCTTCCAAGCAGCTCTGCATGCATCATCATCATCACAGCACCATCCATTCTATAGATTGCTCTCGTGTTCTGGATGATAAAGTGAATCTGTTATGGGTAGGCCCCACTGAGATCTCCCCGTAGTGCTGTATCTCACAAATCTAGAAATAATCACTCTCATCCGCAGCCAGGTTTAAATAAGGCTTTTCCACATTTATCCTCTGCAAAAGAGTGTGTGCAGCACGTGAACCAACAGCAACTTGCTGCTCTCCTCTCACTGTTCACTGCAAAGAGATCGCTGGAACTTTGTTCTCATTGCATAAATTGGCAAACATGGCGATTGTAATTAGTGTGGCAGGCCTGCAGCATCTCTCGTCCACATTAAAACATTTATTGGAACTAACAATAAGCAGCTTCCAGCAGGTCAGGCTAAAATACAAATTAGTATGAGCCTGTAGTCAGTACAGATCAGACTTTAATGGAACAGAGGGTTTGGTGTTTCGACAGGTCCACCACCCCAAGACTTCTGCAAACACAAACACACCACCTGGCTGAAAACATCCATTCCCCCATGTCACACACTGACTCAGACTGTTCTCATGGCCCAGATCCTCAAAGTGGATACAGTCTCTCCCAGCATGCTCCAGTGTTTAATTTTGGTGGTGGAAATGACGCAATTTTAGAGCTGTGGTGGAGTGATGTTTTCTGTTTGGAAATGCATAAAAACACATGTTGACCCAAACTTACAAGGCTGTTTTCTCACAGATACAGTACCATTTTAATCTTAGTTTTAATATTCTGAGCTCACGTACAGATTTATCAACACTCAAGTGTATTCAATCAGTTCAAAGTCAAGGCTTTATTGGAGTGCATTTGTCATAAGCTAAAAGCTTGTGGCAGCATGCTGACATTTAGCATTTAGCCAGCATGGAGGTTTGATGTTTACCATGTTCAGCATCTCAATTTTGCAGGTTAGTATGCTAACATTTAGCTGGTGCGCATTAAATACAAAGAAAGGTATTAGCACATTAGCTCTGCAGTCCTTTGATTAAATCACAAAGTTGTAAAAAATAATAATAATTCTGATTACATTTGAGGCAACACCAAACTTTTTCAATTTGATGTGGTGGACGGCTGTATCATGGCAATCCAGGACAGTCCACTACGAATTACAAATGTCAACCTCATGGCGGTGTGATGTCATTATGCCCCCTCAAATGTGAACAATGAATGTGATCATGCAATATTTCATGCAGCCAATCTAATAGCTGTAGAGATATATATTTCATAAACTGTGATCTGACTGACCCACCATCCCTAAAAACAAGCTGGAAGCAGGCCAAGAAATTCACTTGGAAGCAGAAAAGGTTTAACTCACCTGTGTGTGTGCAGAGGACAAAATTACAAAGACATCAAAAAGTAATGGCTCTGCAAACAGACAGTGACCCTTCATACAGTATACGGAAGGTGAAAATAAATTGCATCATCCTGCCCAGGAAACTTAAAGGAAGTCTGAATCATTGAACTTCCCATGAGGTAGGTAAGCATTGTTCACTTCATTTGTTTTGTTTTTGCCCCAGGTCAGAGTCTAGAAAGTCGATTCCCAAAACACGTTCCAGTCTCCCCTCAGCACAGTATTACCTATTTACACTCCTGAGTACCAGTGTATCATCTGTATCTATAATACTGCTGTATAAAAGAGTAATTGCTTGGTTTTAAAATATTTAGGTAGTTTATCTTTTAGCAGTATATGTCTGTTCTTATCAGCAGCAAAATTATGACTAATGTGCTTAACAACAGCAGTGGACACTGCTGCATTATGTGACTGTACAGCTACAAGGGATACTTTACAGCAAGCTACAAAGGCCGGAAAAGGGGAAACTGTTCCCTGAGCAAACCTGTAAATTCCTGACAGATTGAGCCTCAGTGGCTGAAGGCCTTGTTTTTGGAAAAGCAGCTGAAAGAAGCTTGTAACACCACAGGATTTCTTTCAGGCCCAATACATTCGCAGACAGACAATGGGGTCACTGATCTGAGTTTTACTTGTAACAGAGACGCACAAAGCCCTTATCGAAGGAGTCCGTGAATTACAGTGCGGCTCTTGTTTGCCAGCTTATGCTCAGCCAGGCATGATGGTGTACCACTTAGTCCTGTATTGAGTCGACTACAAATGTGGCTGTTGAGATCTCAGAACATCAAAAGTCATAAAGAAAAGAAACTTGGACTCTATTTTTTAGTACTGATAACAAAATCCTATCGGTCTCAGACTGAGACCAAGAATTAACCTCACTGAAAAATGATAATTCAGACTTCTTTATTTTGCTGCAGAGTTTTTTTAAACGTATAACACCACAAACAGAAGCGTATTCGGTCTGATACGGCAGAGCAGGATAACTTCTGCAGAAGTAATCTTCAGGAACGCCAGTCTCATTTATCTGTCATCCTCCTGGGGGAGAGGAGGGGGGAGGGGGGGGGGTTGCGGAGAGCATCTTTATCGGGGCTCCGCAGAAAAGGAATTCGTAAAGACTGCAGATGAAATATGGACAGGTTTGTTTCAGCACAATCACTACTGGAAACCCTGAGAGGAGGAGATAATTACTGCTTTGACAAGCTTTGATCACAGGTACAGTTATTCTCAGAATGTCTGTGTTGATAGAACAATGAGATGACAACCTCCAAATTCAGATGAATTTGCCCTAGTTCTGCTTTTTTTTTCCCCTTCATACTTATGAATAGAAGCACTGTCTAGCACATGAAGAGACAAGACAAAATGAGGGTAGTTGACGTGGCATGGCTTAGCTGTCCATAACTTTCTTGATTTGTAGAAGTGGAGAAAAGTGATCTTATGATGGCTACTGTAATGTTCTAGGGAGGAAAAAAATGTCATGAGTAAGTCATCCACTTGTAAGTACTGTGGGTGGAATGAATCACTGCGGTTTCTTTTTTGTCAGGAGGCGGCAAATTATTCAATAGAATGACGGAGGGATCAGGGAGCCCTGTGCTGGAGTCTGATTTTTAGCGAAGTAGGTGTGCTGTCATGTGGGGCAGCGCTGGTGGGAAGAAGAAAAAAAAAAGACATCAAGGTGAAGATGTAACCTCACCACACAGAAGAAAGGCTCACTTCATTGAAAGCTCTTTGAAAATGCCTCCAGACCGCAGCGCAGCCCAAAAGCAAACAAGCCTCCTACACTACCTGCCCGCACTAAACTGAGATGCAGCATTTGGAAGCAGGGCCACCCAGTTATAGGAAGGAAAAGATCTGCGTGTGTGTGGTTGTGTGTGTTTGGTGGTCAAACAAGTCAAATGAGTCAGGTTTTTCCGCTCTGACCTCAGAATGTAAACAAGAATTGTATAGGTTTGCGAGCGTATTCTTCCACCCCTGCGGGATTCATTTATCTTTCACCTCCTCCTGTATCCTGCTCATCAGCCCTGCACTGATGCCGTTCTCCTGAAGGCTCAGATGCCTCAGCGGAAACTGCGTCCTGCACAGCAACGCCGCCATGATGTCGTTTCCTCCCACGTCGCTGATGCCGTTCCGGTCCAAATCCACCTGCCGCACGCTCATGTTCTCTTTCAGCATGTCGGCCAGCAGCCGGACCCCGGGGTCTCCCAGGTTGTTCTCGTCCAGGATGATCTGAGTCAGTGAGCCGTTTCCTTTTAAGCTGTCAAAGAGTTCCTTCCACGCCGCCAGATCGGCACCGCTGGTCTGCGCCAGCCCTAAATACTGGAGGTATGAGTGGGATCTCATGTACGCCGCTAAGAACTTGACTCCGTCGCTGCTCAAGCCGTTTCCCCCGATGTCCAGCTCCAAAAGTGCAAACACCCTGACAGAGCTCCACCCGGTGGGGAGCTGCAGCAGCATACGCTCCTCTGACTGGAAGAGCAGCGCCTGCTGGACAGCAGCAGCAACTCTCTCTGTTTGTTCTTGCAGCTCAGCTATTCCATTCAACAGGGTCAGCACACCGTGGTCTCGCAGTTTATTTCCAAACAAGCTGCAGAGGGAGGAAAAAAAAGTGGTAACCATGGTGATTTATTTTCAGTCCTCTATGAACCGCTCACATCAAAATGCAGCCATTTGCACTCTGATACTAAGTTTTCCCTCTCGTGACCTCCAAGTTATAAGCAAAAAGCAATTCTTCTCACACTGTACGACAAGGTCTTGTGTGTTTTGTTCTGCAGCTTCAAAATCTGTAGATGTGGAAAAACTCGGAATGTCTAACGTTTGATCTTTATACACATTTCCCTGTTCTTGATGTATTTGGTATCTCAAATGCAGATTTAATTAATAAAGTTTTAAGATCTAATGATTGCACAAGTGTTTGAACTGATATATCCAGGAGGAATGCTCAAATGTATACATGCATGTTTATAATTTTTCAGTTTTGCTTTGAATGATTACAAGGATGTGTTTGATCTGGTTGGATCATAAATTATTAATTAGACATTTTGGGATTTGCACTCTTTTGCAGAGAGTTAAATAAAAAGATTAAATTCCTCACTTCTTCTAGATTTATGCTTTTTTCCCAAATATTTAAACTCCTCTTTCACACACACCATTCTGTTGTCTTGTGTTGAGTGTCCAGTTGTGGCTGCGCGCTTTCTCATATATGTGTAAAGCACGCACTTGAAGTTTCTAAATCTGTCAGTATTTCTCTGAACCAATGTCACAATGGCATGCTCGAGCACACCGACTGCATTTTGTGGAGAAAAAGGAAATAACTCAGAAATGTGAGGCACTGGAGGCATTTCTTTGTTCACATAAAAGAGATGGATTGTGCCATTCAGGAGTGGAAAGCTTAGCTTTTTTTTTTTTTTTACTGCGCAGACCGTCCTTGGATTTGCTGTGTCTTTTTACTGTCTCTTCAGTTCCATCATTTTCTCCTCTACAGAAATATTAGAACGTTTTTAAATAGCAGATGTCCCAGGGTCTCCTTGTGATTCAGTGTGTTCTCCGAATTCCATTATCATTCTTTCTGGGGACTTACTGCAAGCCTTTGACCTGAGGCTTCACTCTCAGGACGTCCAGCAGGATGTGAGCACCGTAAGGGCCGATGAGGTTGAGGTTGAGGTTGAGCAGCGTGACCTCGGACAGGCTGCTTTTCAGGGCCCCCGCCAGGCTCAGCAGATGGTCGTCTGTCAGGTCCGTGTTCCTCAGAACAAGCTGCTCCACCTCGTCGGAGGTGCTCAGCACTGTCATCATGGCATCCAGCTACGATTACAAACCGAGAGAACAGATCATTATAGAAGTTCTTAAATTCAAATTTCTAATTTGGTTTGACATGGGGCAAGATATCAGTGGAAACCATAGACTGTATATAAAAGTGCGTGTAGCTTCTGAAAAATGAAGCCGATGCAGAAGTGTCTTAAACTGCAATACCAACAAGGGCCACTAGAGGTTGGCTCCAAAAAGCCTCCGGCTACATAGACTCCCATTAAATAATAAATTCTCAGTCAACACATTTTTTTCCACAAATGATTTAGGTTTTTCTAGCTAAAGACGTTCCTTCTAATTAGTTTTCTGTCCATCTTCTTCTGTGGTGCAGTCAGGTTACGGCTATCGGTGGGCGGGACGTTGGCTTCATAATGCTGTACGCAAAATAATAAGTGATGTCACCTTTGGTTACTGCTCGATGGAAACTTTTGAAAATTTCCAGAAGTTGAAAACTGTCGCCAAAAGGTCGCCTTTTTACTGAAATGAATTGTGGGTATACATTTTAGGGTTTATCCACTGGGCTTTGGAAAGACTTCGAAAGGCCAAGGGTTGAAAAGCTGTGAAATAAATGTCAGAAACATTTAACAACAACACAATATTTGGGACTTATGATGTATTTACTTATTTTATTTTTCTATTCTGTAATCCTGTTGGGAAATGCTATCCCATACCAGGATGCAACACAGCAAAGAAACGATACAAACAGTAACATTTCATCTGACGTCTACTACACCTCAATCACCAAACAGCAAGGTTTCATAAAATCCAGAAATCCCATTTTGAAGCAGGCAGATGCTTTTGTCCTTCATGCAGAAATACATTTTGCATCCTGGCCCTGAATACAGTATTGTGAACATTAAGTATTTACTATTTGTGTGTGGGAGCAGCTCCGAAATGTGTTGTCGGCTGGGAAAGAGATGTGAGTGAGACAGGTGCTGGAGGTCTCCCAAACACAGAGACCAGATGAGAGTCCAGAGAGACGTATGGTCTGGCTGCTGGCCACATCCACTGTGCCACTTTGAGAGACCTTGAGGAATTTGTCAGGCCCCGTTGGAAGCTTTTTCATCATGATCGGTATGACCGAGCCAAACGCCTGCCTGCCCCAGATAAAACTCTGTGACCATTTGTTACAGCTGTTTGTCTGCTAACTCCTCAAACTATGGAATAATCCTTTAGCATATAATTAATTTGTGGTTAGTTCATCAACTTTTTATATGTCAAATAAATGCTACATTCCTAAGATATATTAATTTTCCTTTTATTGTTATAGCTGCTGTAGTTTTGAGTTTTACATCTCACACCATGGGATGTACGGTTCTAAAACTTGATCAACCTCATCTCTTTTAAACTGCATCAATTTATGTAAATCCCAGTATGTGTGATGAGTCACATTTTACATCTTTAATTTTAACTACCAATTTTTTTTCCGATAATATGTATCAATATAATATAATATAATATAATATTGTATAGACCGAAAATTCAATAATTCATCATTATGTAAACAAGAAAAACGTGGTCTGAGTATTTAGCAGTGGCTCACTGGTGGGTCAGTAATTGAAACTTATGTGCATTCAAACGTTGTTCAAACAAAAGTTTACATTTTTCATGCAGATCCTAAGGTTTCTAATGTATCCAATACAAAATAATGCATAATAATAATGCAAAATGATGCCTGCCTCTCTCCCTCAGGTGTACCTGATTGGTTGATTGGAGTGGAGCCAATAAAGGAGGGGCATTAACTGACTATCTCTCTCTCTTCCATCTCGCAGCAGCAGTAATAGTTGTAATTTTGCTTGGCAGCGATCTGGAGTCCCTGTATGGTTGTTTTTGGTGGTTCTGTTGGGTTTGTCAGTTTTATTTCCGTGGCTTTTGTTCATTTAGGTTTAGTTTTGTGGGTTAGAAGGGAGACACCATTTCCAATGGCCCAATGTTAGTTGGACAGTGATTCCCCCTGTTTTTCTTCATTTGAAATGCTCATCAGCTTTTTGTTTCTTCCTGGCAGATTGACATTATGTTTGTTACTATTTTTGGTTGGAAATAAACCTTGTTCTTTTTTGGCTGCAACCTGAGTTTGGCTTTTGATTATGTTAGACCTTGGTAGCCGTAACAACATAATCTACAACAACATCTGTTATTTCTATCTGATGGCACATTCATATAAAATAAATGTTGTTTTCTCTGTGTGAACATCACATGGACCTTAAAAAGTGTTTAAGCAAGCTGATATTGTCAGACAGTGAGGAATAACATGAAGAAACCTAAAGCATCTAAAAGGGAAGCAACTGTGGTTCACTGTACCATATGTTAAACAGAAAACAAGACACGTACGACAGGCAATCAAAAAGGTCAGAGACTCTTCCTGTTGCACACCAATGGAGTACAGCATTGTGAAGTGCACTGAGCAGGGGGGAGTTATAACCTTCCTGAATAATTATTCAAAGTTACATTGCTTGATCAACATCAACACCTGTGTTACATGCGTATTTCTGACCAACATGTGCATCTGTGATTTCACTGCGTACCTGAAACTTGAGCAGAGAGTGCACATCAAATTTTGTGTCAAATTCTTGGGGGTAATACAGGCAATTTGGTTTTCATCACGCTGAGTAGGTGAATTGTCATGTTGGGAAACCAAAGTGCCATCACGCCACATTTCAGGTCGTTTTCTGCTAAATGTTTTTCTCTCAGACGTCTCAAAACGACACAGTAGAACTCTTGTGTTGACCTCACTGTGCACAACCCCCCAAATGTCAAACGTGGTTGAGCTTCAGACCTGACGCAACCATTTCAGTCTTGGACAGTGACACTATGTCCTTCACAAAATGTTGCAAAAAATGTTGTCAAAACACCTCGCCAGGCTCATTGCTCCATTGCTATAGATTTTCTTAGACAGTTCCCAAATTTGACAGAAAATTTGACGTGCGCTCTTTGCTTATTTCCATGGTGAAATCACAAATGCACACACCACTGGTACAAAAAAATGTTGATCAAGCAACGTAACTTGGAATACTTACTCAAGGTTATAGCTTCTTCCTGCTTTGTGCACAACAGGAGGAGCCCAGGAGTTCCCTAATTGCCCCCATTATTACTTTAAATTGTTTTTAATGTTGACACTTTATTATATTATTTGGAATTAAAATTTCCAGTTCAAGTTAGTGTTCTGCAGCCATGTTCTTGTGCTGCATTAGAGATATCTGTTGTAAAATGTTCTTATGTTTAACATTACTCTCTTGCAGTAGTTAGTTCCTTTGTTGTTTCTGACAGCTCTGAGAGGACATGATGTAGTTCACCTTTATTAGCCTTTGAAGGTCTGTGTATTTATGTATAGTATGTAGCCCTGCATATTTGTATGTTCTGTTTTGGAACCTTATAGTATTACACTACTGTTGTTGTAATAGATAATCACTGATAGCATTTATCCATTGACATCAGTGTTCAAATTAGCTCAGATGCTAACTAGACCTGCAAGCCTCATGTTAATAGCTACTATTTTTTTTCTTATGTGATGGCAGAGTGGTAAATTTGACTTGTATATTAATGTGTATGGATTTGAGCAGTCTATAACACAATATATTTGACAGAAAAAATACTTAAGTCTAAACTTTGCTCCAGTTTCCTTGATCTTTATTTCAAGGATTATATCCTGTAGCATGATCAGAACACACACTTCTGCATAAAGCAGAGATGTGTTAGTTTCAAGGGCTTTTGTCGTGATTTAAAGCAAAGTGAGCTTCTGGCAAACACACAGATTCACCACAATGAATGTGTGTTGTGCACTCACCTGTGCCTGCAGGTCTTGTTCTTGAACCGGTTCTTCTTTGGCTGCACTCAGGCTGGTTGTGTCTTCCTCTTCCTCTGGCTCTTCATCAGGCTGCAGGATGGAGTCACTTTCTGCACTGAGCTCCACATCTGACACAGGAGCTTTGGGGCCCGATGACAGCCTTTTCTGGAGCCGGCACCTCTCCAGGACTACAGACAAATACAGAGAGAAAATTCAACAGCTCAGGTGCAATAAAACTGTCTCTCCTAAAACGAACTGCACACAGTGATACTGAAACCAGCGTTAGTGTGAGAATATAAATAATAAAATCTAAAATTCAGTTTGTTCAAGCAGATCTGCTGAGATTTGTGTGTACAGGCATGTGTGTATCTCTTTCTGCACAACCTCTCCCACACGTCATCCATCCTCCTTCAAGCAGACATTGCTCAGTGCATCACATTACAAATTCAACCTTTTCCTGCTGAAATGTATTATGTAAATCACTTATAGCGCTCCGCGGGGGATTCCAGTGCGCTCCTACTGTGCTGTGGTTTCTTTACTCACTGTTTGCCTTGAACCAGTGGTGTTTGTTTGGGCCCTGCTTCAATGCAGCGCTCATTTCCGCACATTCTTCATAGAAGTCCTTCAGTCTTTCCCCAGCTCTGTTTTTCCCATTCGAGCTCAGGTCCTTCTGCTTCTCTCTGTTCTGCTTCATCAGTGCTTCCTTATCCTGCAATGAATCTTTAAAAAGAAACACTCTTGTTCTTTCCCTTTTTCTCTTTTTTTTGTTGCCCTCACAAAGGATATTGAATGGAAATACCACATGCAGCTGGCTTGAAGGTCATCTGTATCTCCAATTGAAAGATTTTATCCTTCTGTGTTTTCCCATCTTCTCTGACAGGAATGAAACCCACTAAAATGAGTCAAACAGTGCTCACCGAGAACTTTGATCGTCGTGTTCGATGGCTGCTGCTCCGTCTGCGGTACTGCGACATCTCTGGTTGTTTTCTCCTGTTTCTGCTGTTGTCTGGCACACGGAGCCTGGTCCTCAGATTTCTCTGTCACCGTTGACCTTTCCGAGCCCTTGCTGTGTTGTCCCTTTTCCCCTTTGTTATTTCCAGCTATCTTTCCTTTGCTGTCTTTCTGATTAGTTTGACCTTTGCGTCGTTTATTCTTGGAGGTCCCTTTAATTCCAGCCATGGCGGGGTCTTCGCTGTCTGTAGATCCTTGCTCGCTTTCCTTCATGTGTTTTCTTGTCCTCCTCCCTGATTTCTTCACTGGTTTGGCCGGGATAAAAAGAGGGGATGATGGACATGATTCAGTGGTGCCTGCATTGGAGACATTCAAGACAAAATGAAAGGGGGAAAAAAATGCTTTGTGGGACATTTTGTCTTTAAACTAGTCCATTTAAATCAAGGACTGGGCCTACTGTCAAAAAATATTGATGAATAAGCTTTATAGGAAGTAATGGAAAATGGAGATACTGACTTCCAGGCTTTGTACCATTGCCAATGTTCTGTTGAAGAGGGAGAATTAAGTTCTCCTTTGTGCCGTTGTTGAGCTGCTGGCAGGAGCTGTATTTGTTTCGGAGACTTGTACATCTGAAAAAGATGAAAAAGATCTTTCGTCGTGACTCACATTTCCCCCCCTGTACCACCACCAACCTTGCTCCCTTGTGCATGCAATACGTATCATTTTTACTCATCTGTCAACCCACAATGCCTTCTATCTGTAGAGCTGTGGATTTACCCAGTTTGTTTTGACTGGTACTGATTTCGAATTTTCTGCCAATGTTGCATGCCAAGGAAATTCATCCCACAGCCTTAATATCTGACCTGTAACAAGGCATCCCACCAGCCAGCCAGGTCAGTCTGAAGCAGCTCCTCCTGCCCTGCTGGAAGCCGGGAGCGTAGCGGTACTCGCAGCAGGAGCTGATCCTGGCCACCATGATGCCGTTAACGTACAACGTGGTACTGAAGGGGAAACCTCTGTGTCTCTGAGACACAAACTGGAACTGCTCTGAAAAACACAAAAATACAAAACATAAATGCTGGAGGAGTTCATGCCTGAGCTTTAATAATAGATGTTCTTGTTTACCTCAGGTCAACATATTCAGTGAGAGCTTTCCTTAAAACATACAGCAGTGGTTCCTGATGTTTTTGGCTTGTGACCCTTGATGGTCAAGTCAAGTCCTCGTGACCCATCATCACAGGTAGCAAGTTGGAATAAATACACTCTGTTGCTGCTTCAAACTGTTATGTTCAGTGTCAGTAAAAGCACTATTTATACACTCCAGTATCACACGAAAGTGTCTAATACACCCGTCAGTCCACTACAGGGCACCATGTTAATGTCACATTTAGCCTCACCTATGCGGGAAAGTAAAGTACCTTAGGTTTTGACACCAAAAAAAGCATGTTATGGATAGGAAATAGTCATAGTTTGGGTTGAATGTGACAGGGTCACAATTTGGTCCAGTTTAGGTACCAGAAACTGCTTGATTAGGGTTAGAAAAAGATCATGTTTAGGGTTTAAAAAAAATTGCTCCGTCATGGAAGTTACTCAAAAGAAATCTATACCAACTTCCGCTTTCTCACAGAATTAAACATGGTTCTCCTTGTTGGAAGTTCGTTTTTTGATCCATCCAATCACCCCAACCTCCTCCCTGTTCAGACTTTATTCATTTTTGACCTTCATCACTTGACCTCCTTCTACTAACCCTGGTCAGACATGCAGGTTATGTTTACAACTAGGCAAGGTAAAACATGACACTGACACAGCATCCTCTAGTGGACTGACAGGTGTATTACATATGCTGGCTGGTTTATACGATGGTTGATCGCTCAGCAACATGTTTGGAACAAAGTTATTCAGGTCGGGTCTCTGGTTTTTGCAGTCTTTCAATAAGTAAATAAATCAGCATCAAACTGTTGTTTTATGTTTGACATTTTCAGTCACCAGTGAGGAGAACACTGTCAGTAAAACTATTCTGTATGTATAAAAAGTATGCTTCAGAATCGCCGCTTCAGCATTAGGATTTTGAGTTTGTTTGTTCATACACACTCAAAACCCGAATTGCATAATTTTATGAACTGCAGTTCAACCAAACTTGAACCAAAGCAAAGATGCAAGTACCACTCGGGCAAACAAGAGCAAAGAAGAAGCAAGATTCAATACAAGAAGAATCATTTTATGTTGCTTTGACTTTATATTTATTCATCTGTGAACACTTTGAGACAATCAATAAGGAAGTTCAGATATGTCCAGCATTTAAAGGGCTCATTCACCCAAATTACAAAAAACATATTTTGTCACTTAACCTTTATGTGTCCATAGAGATTATTTTACTTTGCTTTGACTCTTGACACATCTATCTCCAAGCAATCAGTTTACATCCCTGTTCATCTGGGTAACCCACAACACACACTGTCAAAACCTTGTCTGGTGATTATTTAATTTTTTTTTTTAAATCACCTTCAGCAGAAATTGTTCAAATAAAACCAAAGATATTGGCATGAACTTCAGCAGTTAAGTGAGGAAAATGTAACTCTTGTTTTCCTGGAATAGTCCAAATGTTATTATTATTATTATTTTTTAAATGACCTATTAAAATATTGTATGATAACAACACTACACCAAAAATCCCTTTCTTTTGTAGCCAATATAAGAATATAGTGCACAGTACAACATGTATGGTTTAAAAACAATGCAATAAAGGTCATTAAAAAGTACAAATCCCATAAACTCCCCTTGCTCCTCTATTGCTCTGGATTGTGCTTCTGTGCATTGTCTCTTCCATTGTTTTACTCCTGCGGAGGATTTTGTAAACACATCACACGCGCAGTTTGAAGCAGAAATCCATAACCTCTTTTTGTACATCTGCCTGACATTGTGATTCCCCCCTGCAGTGATGGGTGTGCAGCATGTGTCAACATGTAACAACTGCAAAGAAATAACTTGTCTTGTCTATTGACTTTTTGTTATGTGACGGCAGGTCAAACATAAGCTTTGTATTCTTTTTTATAGCTGAACTACTGCCTCAGGCCAACATCCTCATCACTTTCATTACAATAAGCTGCGAGGGCAGATGAGTAATTAAAGGTGTTGTAGTAGGTAAGAGTCTTTAACTCCTGTTATTCTGCTCACATAGACCCTGTTTAATGCGAGAAAACACCTTAACTTGTCCTACAGTCGGTTTGTGAAAAATCACTCAAACAAAAAAGAAGTTTAAAGACATTTCACATCTCCTACCTCCTGGAGTTACGAGGCCCTTGAAGACGCAGATATTCTCCCCTCCGTTGACTTGCTGGAGTAGCTTCAGTTCATCCTGAATTGACTCCAACCCGGACCCCCGATGCCCCTGTCCCAGGTAGGTCATCGTCACAGTGACATTGGATTTCTTTGCCTCTCTTTGTGCCTTAAGGTTACTCTAACATGAAGAGTGAAGAAGTGAGGACAAGAACAAGCAGGCTTCAATTTTAACACGTGGTTTGATTCATGTTTATTTGAAAGTAAACAGATGTCAGCTCACCTGTTTTTTCAGGGGACCTCCTGTTCTCTGAGAAGCAACCGAGGAGAAGGATCCTCTTCGTTTGTCATATAGGTAAGGGCATGACTGACTCAGAGTTCCTCTGAGGGAGTTTAGACTCGAAGCCTTTGCTGGGATGGCGGGGAGGTAAACATCACCTTTTCCTGCTCTGCTGGATCGGCCCGTTGGCTCATCCAGCTATATCGGGTACATGCAACATTTCAAAAACAGCTTCGAGATTAACTTGATTTTATCGGCTTTACTCTGCACATCTTCTTCAAATTTTTTAAGAAATGCTCGGCGATATCATGTCAGTGATTATATTAGTTAGAAGTCTGTTACAGAAAACATCACTTTCACTGCTGATCTGTGGCTGTTGATGATTAAATGATTTAATACAGCAGGTTTAAGTGTGTTAGGTGTTGCATGTAGTTTTTATTCAACATTGAGTTTGTATTACTGTAATTGGAGTTTTGTAACACATTTTTCATAATAGGTGTAACAGGTTGGGTCCAGTTGACTGAAAATTCCTTTAATCTAACACGTGTGAATGACCTTTGGGGCAAACAAGGGAACATACTGTATATTTGCAATAATGGGACTATATAACATACAGTATATGACATATTTCCCCCTATTTGAAGTAATGAGTTTGTGGCTTTTTTCATGATCAAATGTTGAAATTACTGCTACAGTACTCCAATGATTACATCCGCTTTATGGACGTAATATCAACACATAGGCATTAGAATAACACGGTTTGCTTTAGTGGACGGCATGTGCATTACACGCCCTGCCATGATACCGGGCTGGTTATTAAGTTTAAATCATATAAATCAGGGTTTTCCCTATCAAGGTTTGGTGAATTTTATTTTTATGGCATTTTTAAACAAATACTGCAATGGTAAAGGTCCACAGTTATTATGTAAATGCATATGTTTTGATTAAATAACTGCCCACCACCCTTCACCACTACCACAGCACCTAAACCCTCTAGAAACCAAGAAAAATCTTGTAAATGATCCATTTTAAAAGTATACTTTATACGCTAATAAAGAGTTCATTTTAAATGTAACATGTAAAATAAATGTAACATCTCTTACTGGAATAAGAGTAAAACATTGTTCAGGATGTTGCTGACCTTGTATATCTCCACAGTATCTGGATTCTCGAGGAGGAGAAGTTTGCTCTTCGCTCTAATCAGACTGGCGATGGAGTGGATCATTTTAGCATCTCTGGGCTGAGCTGGGATCTATTATTTAAAAACAAAATCACCCACAAAAGAGGACCGGATGCAGAAATTATAGCATTAAATGTAATGATAAACGGAACGTGCCAATGAGGCACTTACAGGAGTATCTCTGTCGCGTCCGTGAACTCCTCGGTAAAAGAGATCGCGGAAGAGAGTCTGGCTGTTTCTCCTGATTCTTCTCATCGATTCCTTCTGATACGACTCCATGCTGAACCGACTCCGTAGCACAGGAAGAAACAGCAACACATTTATAGATCCAGTCCATAAAAGATTTTGCTTTTCAGGATTTCACTTTTATAATGATTTATCTGAGTGGAAACACTGTACAGATCACAAAATATAGATTCCTGAAGTAATCTGTCAAAGTGCTTCTCTGATATTTCAGTACAATAATCATGAGCTCTTTATATTACAGTAAGAACAAGGCTGAAATAAGCCCCAAAATTTGGTAATTGATAATATAAAGCCGTTGTATCTATATTTAGTTATGAGATATAATTATCTATTATTTTTTAATCTATAATATAATTAGGCAAAAAAGAGATGTGGGTAATGATTAAAAAGTCTTGAACCAGTTAAACATGTTCCTAATATTGCCTCAGTGTAACATAAAGTGTTAGCTAATGATGATATAACAGAAGATAAGGCTATGTAATTAAATGAAGGCTTCAGTGGGAGAATAGAATAATCAGAATAATAGAATAGTCTGTGTGAATAGGATTTGGAATAAAAAAAAAAAATTCGGCCAAGAATGAAATGAAGCCCTGAAATGAAAGACTTTCTCCTCTTATTTGAGTTGCACAGCATCGCTGTGGTCCTGCTCAAAAAGCTGAAATTGTCTGAGTTTGTTTCCCATTTTGCTAACAAATGTGTTTTCCTTTTTTCTTTTTTACTCCAGCCAAAGGAAATCTAAATTAAGATGACAGCAATCCTTGGTTTTTCCACATGTACATGAACACGCCTCCATTGTTTCCTGCAGCCTGTCAGTGAACTGCAGTATCTGTAACCTAATCGCTGCACCCATGTCATCTGCTGGGCTGAGTGCGTTTGAAAGAGGAGGCAGCAGGCAGAGGCAGCCATATCCTGAGATTATAGTGTGTGTATGCATGGGTGGACCTCAGCCTCAGGCGGTAAACAGCAGGAAATACAGGAGGTTTGGGGTGTAAGTCTCTGGTCCTGTTGATTGTGTTGAAGGTGTAGCTGTAAAAAGATGAATTTTTACCCTGTACTGCAGTTATTCTTTCCTGGGTGTCGTGAAAGATATCCAACTACCAGAGTGAATAGACACGTGTATAGTATACTGTGTAATAATAATATAATGGCTGCATGTGTTTGAGATCTGTGCTGAAATCTGGTCTAACTTCGGTTTTGACGCTATATAATCATTTTAAAACTCTGTCATGTCAAAGAAGTAACTCAAGTTATTTCTAATGAATGTGACCAAAACCTGAACATCCACTTATTCCATATTTATTTCTAGTGATGTGACAAGTACTCATCCTTTACTTGAAAGCAGCAATAACTTACTGAGAAAATATTGCACTAGAAGTAAAATTCCTGCAATTGTGATTTTATTTAATTAGAATTGACTTAAATTATCAAGAGTAAAATTATTTTAATCCTGTAGTTTGACCATGAGAAGCTTGTTTTACCTACTTAACCTGGGTCATCTTTAACTCTCTTAAAATGTATACTGTACACGTGTCTGTTCACTCTGATAGTTGAATGATTTAATTTTAACTGTGCAATATTAATCTGCAGCTTTCTTAGCTGTCATATGTAATTAATTAAAACGTGCTTTAAATATTAAATCATTTCTTGCGAAATGTAGAGGAGGTAGGTACAAAGTAGAAAATGAAAATAATGAAGTAGTTCAAGTTGCTTAAACACTGAAAAGTAAATATATTTCATTACTTCCCAGTACTGTTCATTTCATAGTCATACTTGGCAATCTGCATTTTTAACACGGTATTTTCAGTACCATTAACTCTTCAACTACCTACAGTAGAAATAGAGACAGATATAAAACATTATTCATATCATTGGTTACTGCTTATTTTATACTTTGTTGATAATAAATTTTAAAAAAAATTAAATCTGGTTTTAATCATAATAATCTGTCATGAGGTGTTCAAACTCTTCTTTCTAATTTCCTCGCTCACTAATTTTCCATCAAACATGACAGATCTTACCTGTTGTCTTGTCCAGGTCTGGATCTGAATGGTCTTTGCTCCAGGTGATCTGATACCTGCCCAGCTGCTGGTCTCCTGTTCTCTGCTCTCCCTTCACATGGCCAGCCAGTGACACCTGAGCAGCTGACACCTTTGGCACAGGTCCCCCGCCGCCTGACACTGGTTCCTCATCCATCTTTAATCATCACTGACCTTCAATCTTCACTCTGATATCATCTCTTTTATGTCTTTGTCTCAGCTTATAGTGAAGCATCTTTTTCACACGGCATATTTAATTCATCAAATGTAATAAAATGCTTTCAATGACTGCTTGATCGAAGCTTTGTATCTAAATAGGATTCAATCTCTTTTGTTGTCACTTTTTAAAGACTGATGCCAATTTAGATTAAGATCAACATGAAGCTATCAAAAGCTGACACATTGAGCCAGTTTTTTTTTTTTTTTTACCAGATAAAGGTTTCAAAATAAAGGTTTCAGTTTAATGTTTGAAGCACCAAGCATTCCCTGAATGCTAAAACGTCTAAAACTATTATCATCAGACACCAAAATTGAATGTGACAAATTCAGTTCTGGTTAGCATATCTTTTAAACCAGGCAGGTTATTACCGTAACAAGAGGACAAGTGTGAGCTTCACTGTTTCATTAAACTAATAATTTGCAAAGAAAAAAATTAAGAAACACTAAACTAAAACATATTAAAAAAGAAATCAAGTGTGCTAAACTAAAGGTTGTATGACACAAAAGTTCACTCACCAGCCTCT